>NC_081406.1:517354623-517722956 GCF_030272615.1 Cryptomeria japonica
TCATAAAACTATAAAAATCATTAAATTTGACAATCAAAAGTATTAAAGAAAAAAAAAATATTGAAATTCAATCATATAAAAGAAAATAAATCTTACACTATCCAAGAATATCACAGGTGAAGACATAGTTACAGAGGGTCCTTCACTAAAAATTATGCTTTTTTGGCCATTATGAATCCACCTATAGTGACAAAAACCTAATCAAATTTTTATCATTAAAAACACGATCGACGTTTTGACACTATACACAAAGAGAGAGAGAGAGGGAGAGTGTTGCAATGTCTATAGTGACCAAAACCCGATTGGGTTTTTATCATTAAAAACACAATCAAAGTTTTGACATTATAGACAAAGAGAGAGGGAGAATGTAGCAACATCTATAGTGACCAAAACTTGATTGGGGTTTTGACACTTGTTATCTCTTAAAGTTGCATCCTCACCAAATTGTAGAACTTTGTAGTTTAGAGGAACAAGGAAACACTCCTAGGCTGTGGGTCACCTAGAAACTAACTCTATTGCTCTATCAAGGAAAAGAGAGAGAGAAAATGCAAATTGAAAACTGGAAATAAAAACAAGGGGTGATGCACCAAACTAAAAGGACCATGAAACTTAGAAATTTCAAACACTTGGTTACAATGATAGAAACTAAATTTACACAACCTATTATTGCATGCCTCTGCATAAATATTTCACAAAGAGGTCACGATGCATTAACCCATAAAAGGAAGATAACTTGACAATTAGAAAGTCACATGCATCTTCAAGACACATTTTGCAACCTACATAAACATACTTTTGCAGAAAAGGTATAAAAAAAACATGAGACAAAGCTACAAGGAAATAAGAAAAATTTCACAAGTAACTTGATCAATCACCTGACCATACACAATACTCCAAGAACAAGAAGGCAAGATCTCATCATCAATAATATCCAAGGTCTTTTCTATATTTCATATCCCAAAAGAGTTACAAAGCATGCTCAAAATCTGACTAAGGACTGCAAAAAACATTGTCCAGAAAAGTGCATAGTAAGAACTAAGTTACAAATGAGTCAAAAAAGTTACTATATCCATCAACTTCCAAAACAGTTGCACCAAACTAGGGACCTCCAACTGCATTGGGTCAGATGTCTCCAAAAAGCCTAAAATCTAGCAACTGGATTTCCTCTAAATGTGCTCCAAATAGGTGAAAAAGTCAAATTTTACTTAGTCCATCATAAAGGCATGCAAAACAAACTCCAAGATTATCTCCAATGCTATTAAAAGCCCAAAAACAACTCCTATATCTCCTCCAAGTGTTTGCAAGCTGCAAATAGCCTTCCCTAGATGCTTGGAAAAAGCATCAATGCTCAACAAAATACATAAATGCATTTACAAATCATAACATTCTATTTTTTGCATTTAAAAAATTAAATTTGACTTAGTGATTTATAAAACATCATTTGTCAAAGTACTTTACATTTCAAACAAATGCAAAATTACAAGTGGTTCATCCATTCAAGGGTCAAAGCAAAATTATAAGACTCCATGTGGCATGTATGAAGCAAAATAAACACAAGGCATAAGACATAGAAGTCTTAGCCCAGGGGAAGCATTAGTGACATTACAATTTCATAAAAACAAAGGTAAAAAAAATGCCTTATGTCTATTGGTATTTTTAGGGTAAATAAAAAACCCTAAACAAAAGTTTATTTCATTTCATTTTGTTTGTTGCCTCTTCTCTGCTACTTAGTCGACATGGCTCTACAACAATCAAGGGTTTGGATGGAAATTTTTCTCCTTGCAGATCTTGTGTACATCAAAGTAAACTACTCTTGTCGGCTCTTACTCATAACACGGTAAGTATTGAGTAGATGATTGTTTTTTTCAAAGTATTCTATGTTTGAAATACCTTGTAGGGTTTCTATTTTTTTCATTTCCACTGGATCTTTAAAAGAAATAATTTCTTTGCATATAAGGGTCACTGTGATTAGCTATCCTTTGTGACTTAACTATATATGACTGCAATTGTTTGATGACTATATATGTTCTCTGTAACACACTTTGTGATGGCGGAGCCATGCTCACTCACTATGAAGACTTGCTTTTATACTATGACTACCAAGGTTTACATTTGAATACTTTGTAACACACTTATTGCATTTATTAGAGATGCTTTGCTATGGTCATTTTGTGTCTCAGATTTGATCCTAGTATGAATATTGTAACTTATCCCCATGAATGCTCTTCTATTAGGTCTTCTAACCATCTATTCTCTATCAAAAAATTTGACTACAAAGATGAAAGATTAATGATCTGGGTACTGTCTCTTATTATTCTCAAACAATGGCGTAATACTCACTCCTATCTCCTCTTAGCACTAAGGTCTATAGTGTCATTTCACAATTTTTTGACAGTGACTATGACGACTACATATTCTTATATGATTGTTCTTTCTATGCACTATTCATATGCTTTAAAGGGTTACTTTCATACTCCTATTGTCTATGAATCATAATTGAATTGTAGATCAAAGTCTTTGTATTTGGCATAAATGGTTCATCACTCTTTATTTTTCAAAACAAACTGCTCTTATTCACTGTGTTGGGCACTATAGATGACCTATTAGGTCCATGTTCAAGCAGTTTTGTCTCTCTTTTTGACAGTTGTAACTTAATGCAAATGCATGTATTTATACTTTGACATCTCTCTTGGGACATCAACATTGTGTTCACTATTCTAAACCCTTACGATTGGTTTTCTTGAAACCATGCACTGATTACTCTAACATGCTATGCATTGTCATAATATGTTGTTGTTCTCATGAACATAGTGATGTTTGAGGCCCTTTAGTGCTTTCATACCCTTCACTATGACCCTGGAACAATAGTGCTAACACTTTGACATTAGGCTTATCCTTGTGACTACTGCAATACTAGTGTGTTGTACTTGGCTTTGACCTATTGAGATGTAATCTTTGAAATACTATAATGGCTTCTCTTTGGTACTGGCACATTAAATGACAAGTTTTCCTTTATAATAAAGATGCAACCTTCTTCATCTTTCTTGTATGATGATATCCATAAATGAGTGTCCCTCTCTCCTGACCAGTAGGTTGGTACTGATAGTTTGAAATTGAATATCTCCATCAACCTATTTCCATGAAGGATATACATTCTTTTATTTTGAACACCATGGGAGACATGCAAAGATTGTTGTATCTCTATCAAGGACCTTGCACTTATCTCTAGTAGCATGTTGAGCTAAACCCTTTTGGGAGCCCATTTTACTCCACATGTTGAATCTAATAGATCAAAACAAGACATGATTATAGTTGTATCTGCACATGAAGCAAACAAGTTAAAAAAAATAATTGCATATTTTAGATGTGTATGATGACCTAGTTGTTTTCCCAGACACCTCAAGTATGCATTGTTTGTTTGATGTACATTAGATCAGTTTATACATGCATAGGTGTAATGTGCATATAATGTTAGCGACTTTTTATTTCTCTAACATTATTTTTTACCACTAAGATGTAGGGACTAGGAGCAATATGGAGCTAAGGAGGATACAAGCAACTTGAGGCAAGATGTAGAGCAGGACAACACACTGAACTAGTCATTCAGGAGGCAATGACTGGTCTTTCTCCTTATAAGTACATTTTTTTTATTTAACTATCAATGTATATGTTAGTATTTATTTACTACATTGAATAAGTTAGTCTCACCGCTTGTGTGAGACTATAACATCCCTTGTTGATTATGGCCTTAAATGTTGAATATAGGCTCAAGGAATATCATCAAACAATTGTCCTTCACCCCTTTAACTCGTTGTTTATACTAAAATCTGATTGCTTTTTATGGCTCAAGGTATTATATCAAACAACTCACATACAAACATTAGGCTTGTTGTTATGAGTTTTAGACTCATTACCCTACGTGTTATTGATACAAGAAAGGTTTTGCATAACTTTGCATGTTATTGACACCGATACACATGGAATGTATTTGCAAAAGATTTTAGTGATATATAACATCACAAACTCAATGTATAATGACTCTTTTGATATTTTAAATGCATATATATGAGTTGACTAAACTGAAAGCAACTTGAATATGCATCAAATTGGGAAATTGTCATTTTGTCAAATAGTTGCCATACATGCTTCAAAATAACAAACTGAATATCCAATATTGTTGTCATTAAGATCTAATTACAATTTCAGACTATTACAAATGACACAATAGCACTGATTTCTTAGACCTAATTGAATTATGACATATTCAATGGCTGCCCCTACTTTTATGAACATAAGGTACTTAGAAATTAGACATTACATAGGCAAATAATGATCAAGAACTTGATTATTTGATGCCACAAGGAAGAGTAGATCCTAGCGACCATGTATGAGTTGTCACATGAATTTTTGAAGGTTTCAATAGTGAAATTGCCCCTGTAATGCCCGCCAAAATACCCCAGAGAAATATGGCTGAATACATACTAATTTAATTTTTTTTTAGCAATACAACACATAACATAACTTAAGCAATGCAATGAGGATACAAAAACATTTAAGTGTTATGAACATAGAATAATTCACTCAAGCTAATCAAACAATTATGCAAGCTAAATACAATAAATCATTACTACTAACTCCCTAGGGCATTTCAACACCATTACTTAATCTACCTACATAAGCAATAAGCATTTACTCTCTTCCAGGTCAATACCTCATAATATTAATCATTATACACACATAGATGCAACATAGCAATACCTAACACTCATGATATGCAACCTACTAATTAATCTTCCATTTAATATGAGATTTTATCTTTGAATGCATAAAGATTTCCCTTTTACTCTTAGGTTCATTTTATACACCAAGTCCAAATGTTCCTATTACCATTAACCAACCCCTGACTATAAACATCACCATACACATACCAAGATTAACCCTTATATTACATTAACATAATTTCCATTTACAATTAACTTCCACATAATCATTTATGATTCCATGCTCCTAGCATGCTTATTACTTCATCATGATTCCCAAAGTACATAAGGCAATAATCACAAAGTCTTCCTAAACATTTAACCCATAGCTCATTTAATACTCCTAAAATCTCTTACACTATATCAATTAACCAACAATCATCTTATTACAAATTAAGTAACTACATGAATTCATCTCAACACAAACTAAGATACAATATCCTATTCAATGGAGAAAAAAGAATCAAAAGACACATTGCATAGAGTTTTCAGTGTCCCTTTGTTTAGTACAAGATATGAAATGCTCATTCGACAACATTCTACCACAAGGTGACATTACCTTTAATATGGATAAATACTTGTTAAAGAAGCTTTGTTGTCCTCATTTTTGGATTCTCAAAAATGTGATAACCATTATAAATTTTTGTCTAAAAAATGTCATTTTTGTCTTCAAGGCACATTTTATGAGGTACAAAACTCACATTTGATAGTGTCAAATCATTGGGGGGTATCTTTGCCATCATTGTCCAAGTTTGGGTGAGTTTTGGTCTTCCTTTTCTTAGCTTTCTGTGCAATTTCGAGTTTCAGAACAGTCACTGTAGGTTGAAAATTATTCCATGGCATGCTTCCCGATGTAAAATTTTGCCTAATCCTTGGATTGGCTTAATCCTCAGTTCGTCCTCGAACTACATTTTAAATTTCATTGCATTCTAGGTTCATTTGCTATGCCTTTCCTTCAATTTCGGGTTTTTTCTCCCTGACTCGAGGTGGGAAATTTTCCTTGAATTGCAAATTTTAATGATTTCCTTTGTTTTGGTCTTTGTAGGGAAATTTTTGGCTAATTACAAGTGCACTTTATTGAAAAAAGAACTTGTAACTTTCTTTTTATTTCCCCCTTGATGCTTTTTGGCTTTTTAAGTCATAATAGGGATTTTTTGGATAAGTTACAAGCTAATTTTAAATTGCATATTTAAAAGTCACTTGATTTAAAATTAACTTGTAATTCTTTTGAAAAACCCCTATTTTAATGTCTTTTGCTTGTAATGGGGTTTTTATTCCCCTATTACACGTGTTGAGGCATTAAAACTTGTTGTAGGGATTTTGTTTTCCCTTTACAAGTTATTTATAACTTGCATATCTCTCTCCTAAGCTCGATTTTGCTTAGAAATGGAATAAAGTGACAATTTTAAACTTGCTATTGTGCCCAAAAAACTTGATTTTCTCCATAAAGTGTAAATTGAGAAATTTTAAACTTGCAATTGGATTTCTAAAACCCGATTTTGCCTTGTTGAGAGAAAAGTAACATTTTTAACTTGTAATATGGGAATTAAAACCAGATTTTCACTATTACATGTAAAATGAAACTTGTTGTTCTTTCCCAAAAATCCGACCAGCAAGATTGGAGGATTTTGTTGACAATTTCCACCGATTTTTGTGGAGAAATCTTAGGAGGAGGAAGGCATTTTGGATTCCTTGCTATTTTCATGCATTTTGAAACTCTTCTCATGCCATTTGGTGGATTTGTTTGCTAGTTTGAAGGCGTTTAACAAAAAAAAACATTTTTGAAAATGTCATGTTTTACTTCTTCAGATGCCATGAATCATACCTCTCCTAAGTCATTTTGGCTTCTTTCATCTAGGCATGAAGGGTGAAGGTATTATTTGACCGATTTTTCATGCTTTTGGAAGGCGTTTTTCTGCCCATGGCATTTTGATAAAAACATGGCTAGGGTTTTGGAATACGGTTAATCTCTATTTAAGAGTTTTCCTCCCTTCTTTCAAATATTGATCATCTTTTTGAAGAGGCATTTCAGTTTGAAGCAAGGTATGATTTCTTTTCTTTTCTTATTTCATTTTCTTGTTTTCTTGTTTTCTTGTTTTCTTGTTTTCTTGTTTTTCCTTTCTAGTTGTAAATTTGTGTATATGTTGGTTTTGCCCCCAAAAATTGGTTTTGTGAGAGAGATTTTCCCCTTTGATAGCAATTTGTGAATTGCATTGTTCTTCTCCATTTTCCCTCTTTACGTGTATTCGGGATTTTAAATCCCGATTACAAGTTGGATGAAAATAATTGTTTTTCCCTTATGGTTATAAGAATTTAACCATCTTTTGTTGAAATTTTAAGTTTCAAAGATGAAAAATATCCATCCTTTCAAAATCGGGTTTTTAGAACCGGATTACATGTGAAAAGTTATTCCCATTTTTTTGAAGATGACATTCTCAAAATCCTTCCATTTCATCCATATTCATTGCCATCATCCGTACATACCTTTCCCACCATTTCATCCACTCATTCACACATTCATTTATTTCCCCATTTGAAGTCTACCTACAGTCAGCCATCCAGAACCCGAAATTGGTGCAAAATACACTCAAAAAACACTTGAAAATGAGTTTTAAAGGTCCAATTACAAGTACAAACTTGTAGTTACCCATTACACATATGAAGTTGCATGTTTGTTCTTCATAATTGCTAGTTAATGCTCTTGTTTTCCCCACACATGTAATGCATCTTCCAAAACCCGAAATTCACTTGTGAGCCCCTTTTTGCATCAATTTATCTCTTCCCTTGTCAGTCCGGTTTGTACACACGATCTACCAAATCAATGGATTAAGGCATAGGCCTTATTTTGCAAGAAGATTTCAAGAAAAAGATGGTCATGACATGAAAAGAGGAAGGCAACCCTTTCCCTCCTGAAAAGATAGTACTACCCCAAGCAAGAAGACAAGGATGCAAGTTTCCATTCCGGTTCAAGATGTCTTTACCAATCTAGAATACTTCAAGTTCTAGCATCCTGAAGTGACATGAAGATCATCACAGACAAAAGATGATGCAGTTAGAGTTGTGTCTTTAAACACATGGAATAGTTTTAGTTATGCATTTATAATTTTGTTTTGACAAGTTACATGTAAAAAACAATAACTTTGTAATTGCAAGTTAACTCATTACTTGCACTTTTGTAATTACATGTAAGGAAACTACAGTTTGAGTTCAGTTAGTATTGTAGTTGGAATAAGTCTTAGTTAGTTATTGAATAAGTCTTGGTGGTTGAGAGAATCTCTCAAGTTAGTTAGGATCCTTCCACCTTTTTCTCAAGGCTCCTCTTCTATAAATACTTGAGGGGTCTATTGTAATCTTCATCTTTTGGAAAGCAAGCAAAAACTCTGCCAAATTTGCAGCAAATAAGTCTTTGAGATTTTATGTGTAAATTGAAGAATTGAAAGGAATAGAAGAAAATTGCTCAAGCTTTGAGTCTTTGTGCTACATTCTTGAGTTTGTGTTACATATTTCCTTTCTTGCAAGTGTTTCTTTGAGAACTTAATCGAATCTGATTTGCAGTCTTTGAGCTGCAAGTATTGAAGATTAATTTAGTTAAAGTAAAAGTTATATTGGGAAAAAGTTGTAAGACTTTGTTCTTACACTTGTTCGTAACATAATTTAGATGTAGATTTTGTGAGAAATAGTTGTCAGTCTTTGAGCTTATACTACTTCCCATTGTTTTATGTAGAAAAGATAAGATATTTCAGTCTTTGTGCTATTATAATTTGTTCTTAATCAAATTAGTATAGAAAAGGGTAGATAGGACTTCACATAATCAAGTCTTTGAGCTTGATATTGTTGTCCCATCCCGAAGGAAGTGATGGAAGTCTTTGAGCTTTCAGGAAACTTCATTTCTTTTCTCTCATTTCATTTTGAAAGTTGTTACTGTCATTTTATATCGAATCGCTATCACTTTTCTGTGAAGAGAAAAAGATATTGTCTTTGTTGAAAGAAGAAGAAAGATTGTTGTCCCATCCTATTTTATTTTTAAAGTTGTAGTTAGATAGGGGGAGCCTTCCCTTAATTAGGAGAGTTTTACTCACACACTGTGGTTGAAACCATAATTTTGTATGTTTACCCAAGTGTACAAAATTTTCAACCAACAAGCTCTATAATGAAGTAGGAATTACGACGACAAGATGTGTCATTGACCAATTTGTGCCCCTTGGTCTTATACTTTATGGAAGAAATTCAAATGAACAATTGTGCTGACCTTTTAAACAACTAGACAAGGAAAACGTGTGAGTGCTAGCATGGTTATACGTAATGTATATGTATCCTTCGTGGTCTATCCAAACATTGAAGAAAAGTAGGATGGGAAGGAAAATCATTGGTTGCCCTCAAATTACCTTCCAAATGAATAAGTTGAATTGACAAGTTTGTGATATGCATAGATGGGGACTTGTTGAATGGAAGAAGTGGACCTTTTAACTCATTTGGAAATCCAGGCTTGAAACATATTATTGAATTTTCTCTCAAGCATCTTAAACCATGGAGGATTTTCACTTTTTTCAAGGGAAGGTCTCCAACCTTTTTTCATACCATGTAAAAGGGATTTGGAAAAAGTGTGAGCAATGTGTAGAATAGTTTGGGATGAAAAATGTTCTTCCAAAGACGATTGATGATTTATACAAGGTGGCAATAAAGATGCATACACAAGAATTGGTCATATCGTATACAAGTCTCCATATTATTCATAAGAATTCTCTATTCATAGAAAGAGGTGCTTATCATATGTAGTTGCAGTGCTTGTACTCAAGGCTTAATTAATAGTGAACAAATGATTCAAGAATTGGGAGAAGATAGATGTGGAAAAATAGTAACTTACTTTTTTCAAAAGTTACAAGTTTCTACTTGTCTTTTGTAAAAGTGATTTATGTCACTCATTCTAACTAAAGTTAAGAATTGGATTTGGTTTCCAAGAAAATTAGCAAATCCTGATTGGAAAGAAAAGTTTATTCTAATTTTTAAAGTTTGTAAAAATTAGTTACCTAGATAGTTAGGAGGTAGTTATGAAGTGGTTATGGGTTAGTTATCAAGGTGAACCTATCAATAAAGCTTATTTGTAATGTAAAGGGGACTCTTATAGAGGGGAAACTATGGATGAATTCTTAGAGAAACACTTTGTATGGAAGGGTTATTGAGATTGTATAATTTTGTGATAATAAAGAATGTATTTAGCTCTTATGCAATATATCTAATCCTCCTCAATGATAGTAGGAATACGTGGCCCTATCTAACTCATGGTCCTACCTTACATTGGAAGATGTAGAATACGATGCCATGGAAATCACATTGATGTATCTCATATTAGGAATAGTGTATACCCATCATAGCCAGGATACATCTTGTAAATGTGCATCTACACTAGTTGGCTAATGTCTCACCTAGTCATGTAGTAGATTATATATGTGCCCAGCTTCATGTGAAACAAAAGAAGGGACATAAGATGGATCCTAAATATTTCCTAGACATAGACACAGGTGAAGAGGAAGAAGCAACTATTGATAATCAGGCTTCAACAACACTGACAACACAAGGAAGTTTTTCTCCTCCTCTTCTTTCCTCATCTCAATCACTAGTCAACACCTTTATTGCTATGCCTACCTAGGTACCTATAGAAGTTCCCATTGCAGGGTCATCACTAGTGTTAGTCATCTCACCTAGTTCCACTACTTCAATAACCATGACCCCCTCAATGTCTTCCCCAACATTACAGATGTATTCCATCCCTATCATCCAAGCATCTATGCAAACCTTTGTGCCTCAATCTCCATTGACTGTGATTAAACCTATGTCTGCAAAAATGTCAACTCCTATTCCACAATTCAATCAAGTCTTTCAACATTTTCATCAAGCATTTAGAATTTCCCAACAATAGCTACCCTTCAAAGAATTTTTCCATTTTAACTGAGATTTGAACTTCGCAGTGGTTTCCTCTCTAGGGATGCAATTACAAGCTCCTAGCATTCAAATCCCTTTTGGCCTACCCTAAGGTGTCTCTTTTATAGGGAAATTTATTAGTTCTCCAACAAGGTTGGATTAGCAAAACTATGCGGCTAAGGAATATAGAGCGAGAAAAATATAGAGAAAGATGCAACTAAACTCGCCACTACAAGGATAGAGACTGTGTACAATGAGGAACATAACATAGCTACAATTTTACAAAAGATCCTTCAAATCATCAAACTAGAAGGATAAATGCAGTTGGATGATTATGTTGTGCATGTTATTGGTTTAGATATGAGCTATACTTGCCCACAAGACAAAGTGAATTCATGGAGGAAACTCAAAGGGTAGTAACATCTGATTTCCTCAAGTTAAGTAAAAAATATGTCAAGTTGGAAAAAAGATTGCAAAGTATGGATGCTATAATGGATATGAGGAAAGCATAAATTAAATCAAAGAACCTAGAAATTAGTGAGCTGAAAAAAAAGGAGAAGAAAATATTTCCACAACCTTTCAAAAAGGGCAGGCGGATTGGACCTGACTATAAGATGAGTCAAAGGAAATGGAAAACACAATTGCTACTGAAAGGAAGGAAAAGAAGGAACTAACTCAATAGTCACAAGCCAAGGAACAAGAATTGTTACAAAAGGTACAAAGAGCAAGCTAAGCTTGCTAAAGATGTAGTTGACTTTCAAGATCAATTGCAAGAGAAAAATAATGCCAAAATTTTAGCATAAGAAGAAGCGCATGACAAAATTTAAGTTGAATCAAATGCAATAGGAGTTTCATAATGTATTGAGCATGCACGTATAGGGGCAACAAGAATTTTTAAATAGGAAGCTCAATTTTAAAAGGAATTACAAGAAGCTCAAATCCATAGTGGATTTTAAAAAATTGAATAGGCAAATAGCAGTGTCTGCCTTGCAAACTAGATAACGGCAACTAGTTGAAGCACAACAAGAGAATGTTGCTTTTATAGTAAGAATAGACAAATTATAGGAGGATATTAAAGAAAAAAGGACAACAAATCTTGTAATTGCAAGCTTCATTGGCCTCTTCTTGCCAACAATCTAATTTTATTTCCATGCTCCAATAGTTGTATGTATCCCATAGAAACAGGACTTGGACTCAGAGTGGACTCAACAAGGGTGACTCAACTCAAAACTCAGGACTCGACAAAAAAACTTGGCCATGACTCATAAGGACTTGATAAAGTGAAAAACCCAATAAATTTAGAGCTTTTTATGGATTTAAAATTTGTTTCGTGCACCTTTTGTTAAATAAACCTTAAATTTGCAATAACACCATCAAATAGAAGCTAATTTGATCACATACACAAGTATACATCAATCACATTAGTATAAATGCAAATTGTACTTGAAGGAAATAGAAAACATAGATATATAAATATTGTTTTAATGTACACATATTACAAAACTCATGGAATATGAAATACATGGCATCAAATGTTCCACACAAATATCAAAATAACTACAAGTGTGGCTCAGAGGAGCCTGCATCCTTCCTATGAAGGCATCGAAGGTAGATGTTGGATGATTCAACAACCATAGTCTCTACGTGTGACTCCATTCCAGCTTCACCAACATCAACTGTGTTTGTGTCTATCTCTACTCGTGCTCTAACCCCCTCCTTTGTCATGGCTACAACCTCAGCCTCTCTATCTACCTGATCAATGCAATCAAGGTGCTTGTCATTAAAGAGGATATGTAGCCTCAACATTTCACTCAAATTCTTGATTCACCTCCTCTAGCATGTTCAAGGTGGTGTCATGGTCCATAACCTATCTCTGTCTAAGACAAAGGTTGTAATGAATAAAGACTAGATCATTCAACCTCTCTACAGACAGTCTATTACACCTCTTGGATTGTATGTGCTCAAACATACTCCACTTGTGCTCACAATCAGAATCACTACATGGTTGGCTCAAAATAAAAATGGCTATTCGCTAAAGATTTGGTGTTTTAGGACCAAACATTTGCTACCATCTATCTGAGATGAGTAAAAGAAAAAAATAGTCTCATTTAACAATAAATTGAATAATATATAATTAAATTATTCTCATAAAAAATATTTTTACCTGGTTGCATTTTTATCTGATTGTCTTTGCAAAGTTGATGAGAGAAGACCTCCCCTTCTAAATTATAAAAGGTCTCTAGCTCGTGGATTATAATGCTACTATGACCAGGCGACATCCGCTCTATCTCTGAGTAGATCCCACTAAGCACCTTATCATCTGCTTTGAAATCAGGGTGGAAATGGAATGTTGAATTGAGATAAGTGGCTGCATGGAGGGGCTTGTGAAGCTGGACTTTCCATACTCTCATCTCCTCCATATACAAATCTTATGGGCTCCTTGGTCCTATCCATGCCCTTGTATATGTAGCCCAATGCAGGCTTCTCCCCATCAACAAATCGTAGGAGAACTATCAAGGTCTTAATGAACTGCAAATATTGTGAAACATTATCTAATATCAATTAACTTAAGTGTGAATGAAAATAAGCAAATAAAAGAAAAATATGAATAAAATTAAAACATAATGAATTTATAAAAATTTTACCTTCAACACAAGGGGCCCAAAAGCCTAGCTCATAAAAAATGTAATTTCTTCCACATCAATCCCTACAACATTCATAGCATAGGATGAGGAATTTCACTCCTCACCAACAAACATACACCTCAAATTTTCCTTACACTGAATAAAGGATTGCAATATGATGAAATTGGTGGCAAATTTAGTGATTCTAGGATGAGCCAACTCCTTCTGCCTCATGTATTGCCTCATTAGGCAAAGGACCCGTGAATGGTTGTATATAAATTTTCAAATATTTTTTCTCTTCTCTACACATGTCCTGATCCATTGAATCTTGACAATATCCTCCAACATGAGGTTAATGCAATGAGTAGCACAAGGAGACCAAAATATAGATGGGTGCCTCTCCATCAAAAGTTTACTTGCAACAACATAATTTGTTGTATTATTGGTCACCACTTGTACTACATTCTCCTCACCCACCTCATGTATGACCTCCTCTATTTCCTCACATAGGAAAGTGGCATTTTTTGAATGTGTAGAAGCATGAATGGACTTCAAGAACGTGATGCCACTTGAAATTCGAAAACAAAGCAAAATCAATGATCATTCAATAAATCTTAAATTAAAAATACTAATCATTAAATTAAATTCAAGTTATTCAATCATCTACAAAAGAAACAAGAAAATTCAAGAATGTCTTCTTTCTCCTATCGTTCCAACCATCGGTCATAATGGTGCAACCCTTCTTGCTCCATATCTCACGCTCGTCCTCTAATGTGGCTTTTACATCATCCACTAAATTTGCCAAAATTGGGTCACTTAAGTCAAAGTCAAAAGGGGCTTTGAACCTTGCCCCACAAATAGTGATGGCATCAACGATGCTCTGCCAATAAGGAGATCTATCACAAATAAATTAAATAAGACAAGTATGTCCAATAAAAATTTATTAGACAAAAAAAAACTGTAAATGTTCAAAAAACAATCAGATAAAAGGAATTACCTAGCTGCAAAGAATGGAATAATGCAATAGTATCAAAATCTCCCTATTGCATGTCTAGCTGCATCGTGTGTTCCAACCCACTTTCTCAAGCAACGGTTGGGCACCAGGATTAGTACATGGCTCAAAATATGAATCCATCCTAGATTTACAAACCCTAGAACCAATGCTAACACTCTCAATGCTATTGTCACTAGCACTAGCAGAAGCAACAACACTTGCACTAAGGTGAAATGGAGGCATGGAAGAAGCCTCTTCAACACAACCAATACTAGCCAACTCCTCTACTTTCCTCTTCATTTATTTTTTACCCTCAAATGTTTCTAGTTGCACTTGGCACTCTCAAATAGTCTCAAGAGTTGCTTTATTGCAAGGATCAATATCATGGCCACACATGTCGACAATGTGGCATTTCAATGTATTTATGCCTCCATGAAAAATTGTTTTGCAATATTTACATTTTGCCTCTCCATTTTTTTGCTCGGGAAAATATTCAGTATGTTTCCAAGTTGGTTCTCTTCTACCCAAGATTGTTCTAGGAATAGGAGTATTACTAGACATTGTGAAAAATATGGTTTTTAAATGTTGAAGGTTGTTGGAATAAGACACATTTGTGCATTACTAAATTATAAACTAATACAAAAAACACAATGTAATCGAATTTCTATTCATCTTCTTTCAAAGAAATCAACAAACCCTACAATGTATATATTTTTTTTAAACATAAAGAAATTAGCAAACCCTACAATGTTTAAAAATGTTTTAAAAAAACAATATACATTGCAGGGTTTACTGATTTCTTTGAAAGAAAATGAATAGAAATGTTTAAAAAAAAATCAATGTAAATTTTTCTTATAAAACACCAAAAAAAATCAATCTTACCTCTTAGAACAAGGTCAAAATGAAATGCAACCTCTTTCCAATCCTTTCTAAAAAGCTCTTGATGTGCCAAATGTAAGTATTACGTAATGCTTTGCCATTCTTCATTCTTAAAATGTTATTTTGGAAAAAAAATTATATCTTATGCATTCTTGACTTGACTTATACTAGTTTTTGCATGATGATTAAACCACATGCAGAGAAATTATATGAAAGCAGAACAAAAAGAAAAAGGTTTTGTCAATAAAGCTCTATGCAAAGTTGCACAACTTTAGGATAATGTTGGAAGTGTTTATGCTAAACTTGATGAGCATGTGCATGATCTATCCAATATAGTACTAGTGGTGGTGAACTCGAGGTGAGAGTCATGAAACGTCACTTTTCCTTGATTGTGAAACCCTTCATGTATTAATGACTATTATGATCCCAAACAATGAACAAGCTTATAGAATAATTAATAGACAACTAAAACATTGAATGCAACCCGTAGAACAGTCATTGCACCTGCTATGAAAGACATTTCTTTGATGAAATTAAAGGTCATTGAATCTACTAATAAAAACACTCATTGAACCCCTCTGCATTGGATTTACTATAGACTTGCATTGTTTATGTCTTTTTGGTGTATGCCCATTAACTGTTGTCAAGGTTCATTTGTATGGCTTGTACACAATGCTTTCCTGAAGCTCTTGTTGTCCATGAATTTTTAGAATTTCACTATCTCCATGCAATCTCTGCACTATTCTAATCATTGTCCTAACATTTTAATGCTTTATCATTGTCATTGATTAAACCTCTTCGCTACTCATAACCATGCCATCGTTATTGATTTCACATCTTGATAACTATTATTATGTATCTCAATATAATGTGTATTTTTTTGTTTTTGCATAAATGTATTGATGAACTCCAAGAAAGGGATAAAATTAAGGTGCTGGATTTGTTTGATGGTGTTGGTGTGGGCATTGGACAGATTCACTCACTATCTATTGTACATAGATTCATATTGAAAGGAACATGAGATGCAAATGTAAATATTTCAAAGGTCACAAGTAACATACCCCTTGTTTATGAAGACAAAATAGATGGAGTTGTCTATCTAAAAGAGAAAGAAGGAACCTTCACACAATGGCCACTAAAACATTTGCAAAAATGACATAGCTGATGTTTACAATATACTAGTTGTTAGACTACTTGGCCCTCTTCTTTTTTTATCATGATGTTGAATCAATCTTTTAACTTCTAGCATGCTATAGCTTGTTCGTATATGTAACTGTTTATGGTGAAAATGGATACAATAATAACAGAATTGAAAGACTAAATGAATTCAACCACCAAACCCTAGCCTAACAATCAACAAAGATCCACCATAACATATGAAGATTACCTAAGACAATGCAAATAACTCAAAATCACAAAGATTATACCATCACATGTCCAATAGGGTTTTGATCTCCATTCTTCCTATCTCCATTGATCTTGCTTGATATATTTGCTCTCAGATTTTTTATATGCACAAGAGCTCAACAAAGAACGGAATGTGGTTGCAAGTAGGATCGTAGTGTAGCCAAGTCCTCCAAAATTGTTGATTAGGATGAGTGATTAGGTCATTAGGGTTTGACAATGAAGAAAGTATCTCCTTAAATAGAAGACAGAATATGAAATGGAGGGTTAAGATCGAGAGGTGTAAAAGGAGGTCGGCTAGGATTAGAGGGTAGGTATAAGAAATAGTAAAATAATGAAAGGGGTAGGTAGTGTAGGAATTAAGAGATGAATGACATGTGTCATGTGTAGAAAAAGATAATGAATTAATTAAATAAATAAAGATTTATTTAATTAATAGAAGAATAAGACAATTAAATAAATAAAAGTATTTATTTAATTTAGGAAAGGGGTAATTTAAATAAATAAATGTATTTATTTAAATGAGAAATAAGGCTAGAAGAGGATAAATGAATTAATTAAATAAATAAATATTTATTTAATTAATAGAAGAATTAAGCTTAGATAATTAAATAAATAAAATATTTATTTAATTAGACATGACAATTTTAGGTGTCTACATTTTGCCCCTCTTTGAGACAATGCGGCTTGTCACGTTGTTTCAAAGAAGATAAGATGAACTGATACAGAGTTGCCCCAGAATGGGAATGATATGCCCCCTTGAGAGATTGGATGAAAATGTCTGAAAAGATTGCAGACAATCTCTCGATAAGAAGAAAAGGCTAGAATGGACTGACCGAATAAAGTGACAAAGTCACCGAATGAAGAAGACTGACTCGGGAAATGAAGGCGAGGGCTAGGGTAGGCTATAAGATAGACCACGGGCAAAAGACATCCTCATTGTCATCCACACCCTTAGAAGATCACAGTGCAGAGCGAAAAAAGAGTAGCAGCAGTCAGCAGCGATGGCTTTCATTCATAGATTCGACCGTGTTCGCCGATTCCAGCGACCAGCAGATGCAGGAGAGCCGGTAAGTACCCGAAAACCTCCTCGTACTTTCACGCATTTCAAGTTTTGTCATTAATGCATGCTAAGTAGCAATAAATGCGCTAGGAATAGGGTAGTTGAAATATGCAAAAACGCGCAACCGCATCTGTGTCAGTGCCAGGCGCGTCTGTGTCGGGTCCAGGCGCGTTTATGCCTGAAACCGCGTTTGTGCTGAATACGGACGCGTTTGTGAAATGTAGAAGCGTCTGTGCCCTGTAGGGGCGTTTATGTCATGTAGGGACGTCTGTGTTCCCTGGTCGCGTTTGTGCATGGTATAGGCACGTTTGTGTTCAGAAAGCGCGTCTGTGTTGCAGAAGCGCGTTTGTGCAGTCTATAAGCGCGTTTAGGAGTTTGAAGCGCGTTTGTGTGTCAAAATGCATAGTTTGAGTCTTCTAGGTCAAATCGGTAGTTCTGTGATGAACATATGCTGTCGATTGGATAAGCTGCTGAGAGGATACACTCAAGCAGGTCCTCTAGGAAGATTAGGATAGATCAAGGCGCTTTGTGATGAACAGGGAGCACTAAGATAGGCAGCACTTTGTGATGAACAGGGAGTGCGAATGTGAGTAACACTTTGTGATGAACAGGGAATGTCACACACGTAGTACTTTGTGATGAACAGGGAGCACTACTAGGATAGATAGCAACACTTTGTGATGAACAGTGAGTGTCACTAGGATAGATAACCATATGCATTTAGGTTGCAAATAGCATTTTGTGATAAATAGTGAATGCCACGATAACTGACATGATTGATTGGTTGACTGCAGGAGTATCTGCCTATGTTGGAGTCACGGGAGAGATTCCCATCGACTCAAAGGTTGTGACTAGAGTTGTCAATGCAGGACATGATTTCTATTGAGGAGATGGGTCTCACACATGTGCTATATGTGCCCGAGTTTCGGGCAAACATGGGTTTGCTGACTGCATTGGCGGAGAGATGGCACTCCGAGACTTGCACGTTTCACTTGCCTATGGGTGAGATGACAGTGACGCTTGAGGACGTCTACAGGATTCTGCATATTCCGATCGATGGAGAGTTGATTCCATATGATCGAGATGGTGACAGGGAGGCACTGAGACGGGTATTCCAGGATCCCGGGTTGGAGATGCGAGCAGGTCACGTGGCATGGGATACCATGACCGCTACAAGTTTAGCTTTACCAGCTGTTATTGGAGGAGTCATCAGTGGGTACTTGTGTCCGGACAGAGCTACACAAGGATTGGCAGTTGGCTGGGGAGGGGCATTGGAGACACTGGTGACTGAGCACACCAGATATGCATGGGGGCCATGTGTCCTGGCACATTTATACTATGAGCTGCATCAGTTTGTTTACCACGGATCAGTGGGCTTGGGCTGCGGAGTGACTCTGTTATAGGTGTGGGCATATGAGCACCTTCCTATCACACGACCTATCCACTTCAGAGGTAGAGGGCATGGACGGAGTTTTGTGCATTTATACGATATGATTACATCACAGCCTCGGATTGGTCGATTGGAGCATTGGAGACGCGTCATAGATGACATTGATATGGTTATCTGGAGGCCGTACCTGGGGTGCGAGGAGTGGGATGATGACGCAGTGGAGCTACCCTATGCATTCAGGAGCAGGTATCTTATTGGGCGGACGCCCTACATTCTGGAGAGGCAGCTTGTTGACAGGGTATGCAGACAGTTCGGCAGGATTCCGCGGATGCCACGAGGCTTGGGCATGTATGCCCGTACAGTCAGAGATCAGGTACAGTTCGGGCCACTGTTATCATATGATCAGGCCGTGACACAGCTGGCAGAGATGATGCCATTACCATGGGACATGTGGCCGGAGGTAGAGGATGCAGGGATGGACGCAGAGTACTCTGCGTATTGGGCAGAGCATCCCTTTCTGAGATTGACAGATCCGGGAGAGCTGGTGGAGGGAGAGGCTGGAGGGAAGGATGATGATGATGGTGGAGGAGATGGAGGCAGGGGTCGACGGAGGTGGAGGGGAGTGGTGGGAGAGAGGTGAGTGGCACCTCGGAGGGAGGGAGGACAGGAGAGAGCAGCTCAGGTGGTGAGGGGTCGAGGTGGATTGCCCCTACAGGTACCAGCAGCACAGGGTCCTAAAGCACAGGGACCTAGACAAGTGCAGGGACAGGGACAGGCACAGAGACAGGTACCTATTCAGGCACCTAGACAGGTGCAGGCGGAGGCACAGGTACAGGCACCTGCAGAGGAGGAGCCACAGGCAGAGGCTGAGGGTGGAGATCCTGAGGAGGTGAGCTGTTGGAGCTGCGAGAGATCTGCCAGGGTCAGGCAAACGAGATTGCTGATTTGGTGCGGGAGAGGGATTGCCTCAGGATCAGGCTCAGGGACATAGAGCGGGAGAGAGACCAGGCCATCCAGAGATATACTGAGGCCGAGACAGCTCTGAGGGCAGGGAGGCGGGCAGCAGAGGATGCAGGGGCAGGCTACGCATATGTGCTGCGAGCCGGGGAGGAGATCGCCTACTGGAGGGATCTGTACTATGGTGCAGTGCCAGCGGATCAGCGGGCGAGGAGCTTCCATAGATCGTCGCGCACATCGACGGCTACGGGAGGGAGTCGTAGGAGGCAGGCATCCAGCGGTGGGGTCATGGGACCTCCACCACCACCAGACAGGCAGGGGGATCCTGGAGCGGGACCATCTAGAGCTCAGACTCCGTCGAGGCCAGGCGGCTCCGAGGGAGGGAGTTCATCATAGCCATAGAGGGCTCCCCTTTGTATCAGTATATGTACCATTTTTGTATTGTAGACACCTGCGGGTGATTTTGTAGCCATATGATTCTTTTGACATCATTGTATCATGACACTTTTGATTATATATGAGAGATGATCCATTTTTGTGGCAGCTATATGCATGTGTACCTTATGTGATGAGATGTTCTTATGTGATACATGTTTTATGATACGGATGCTTATATGATGTAATGCAATATATTTTTGTTCTTTTATGTTGTATATGTGATGCTAATGCAAATGTGAATGTATGTCATGCAGATGAATATGATAATGCAAATGATTATTTACATAATGAAAATGTGAGATGTGCTAACATGTATTGTATGCAGGATGTGATGCAATTGTGATATCTATATGCATGTATGAAATGCTTATATGTGATAATGCAGGTGTAAACTATATGAAATGCAAATGTTTTTGGTGTGTCATTATACTCAGTCATGTGATAGCGGGCTACGCGGACTCGAGAAGGACGATGGAAGTCAATCAAGAAAGGGGGATGGAAGACAGAAGGTATGAAAGTGAAAGAGATTCTTGTGCGTTATCATCATTGAGCTTTATTATGGCAAGTAGGTTATGACAATCGAGGCATATGTTCGACCCAGAAAGTCATTGTAGTTTGCATGGAGATAAGACAGTCACAAACAAGGAATGCCCCAGTTCATACTAGACTCATAGTGTCCTCATATCCTTGGACAAGTCATAGCATTACTAAAAGACAATCCACAGACAGCAAATGCAAATAGGTGACGATACCCCATCCTTGCCTTTCTAGTCAAAGACATCCTGGAGATAGAATCTCTAGTCAAAGACATCCTGGAAAAGCTAAAAGACATGTCACCAAAAGATGAAATCAAAAGAAAACCAAGACTCGACACCAACATCCACTGTAGTCCTCAAGTTTAGTGTCTCTTGTCACTTGTTTAAGTCTTATTCGATTGTGGTCACAATGTTCACTTTCACAAAAAGGATAGATAGCACTGAACCATATGTTGTCTGAGTCTGTTGAAAGATTTGATTTGTTGAAGCCCATTGTTGCTGCTGTGTCTCATTTGAAACTGACTGAATCCATGAAACTGATACCTTATTGCGGAGAAGATGGAATTTTATTGCGGATCTGTGATGCAGATGTTGCTTTATTGCGGATTGTGCGCGGATAGACTTGAAGGAAGCTGGAAGAAACTGTACTCGTCGAAACATGTGATGTTCTCAGTTCCACACCCATCACTAGACGTAGGATTCTGCCTTAGCCACAGATAGGATTGGATTTATTATGGATGGAAAGGGATGTGAAAAGGGAGGTTTATGGACGGCTAACCAATCTTAGGTAGATCAATAACAAGCCATGATGGGAATGGGTAAGTTTATTGTGGATGAATAGGTTGTGAGTGTGTGCGAAGTGAAAGGATGAAAGTGAATCCTGAAGGAGAGAGGAGCAATGTCTCTACGCATGGCGCTGGTGACCCAGTTTTCACCATGGTACTTGCCCAGGGTGCCACCGAAGTGGTTTTCACCGTTGGACGAAATTATTTCTCTTTACTTTTTCGATTTTTCAATTTTTTTGTGTCACAAGGCGCCTGTTTGCCAGGTTTTCACCAAGTAACGATTTTTTTGTTTTATAATTTTTTTTTTTGTATTTTTGATTTTTTTGATTTTTTTGTATTTTTGAATTAGGATGTTCCGAAGAGCTTATGTGTAGAACCTGCGAAGGTGCATGCTGTTGATAGGATCCTCCAAGGGTTCACCTTCTGTAGTTGAGAGCTGATATGCCCCAGATCCATATACTGCTGTAATGATGTAAGGACCCAGCCAGTTTGGTTCGAACTTGCCCTTCTTATCTCTGTCTTGCTGATTCTTGGGATTCTCTCTAAGGACTAAGTCACCTACCTCAAATGTGCGAGGCTTAACTTTGTGATTGTAGCTGCGACTCATTTGTTGTTGGTAAGCCTTGAGATGATTAAAAGTTGTATGTCTTCGTTCCTCCAGCAGTTATAGTTCTTGTAAGCGAGAGACCCTATAATCTTCATCGTTGATTATGTTTCTCAAAGAGACCCGTAAAGAAGGTAACTCGACCTCAATAGGAAAGATGGCTTCAGCGCCGTAGACAAGTGAGTAGGGTGTAGCTCCTGTAGGTGTGCGGACACTTGTGCGATAGGCCCAAAGTGCAGGATTGAGTTGGATATGCTAGTTACGGCCAGCGTCGTCGACTGTCTTTTTAAGGATTTTGAGAATTGTTTTATTAGACGCCTCAGCTTGGCCATTACCTTGGGGGTAATATGGTGTGGAGAAACGATGGGAGATATGGAAGCGCTCACAGAGTTCACGAACATCCTGATTTTTGAAGGGACGCCCGTTATCAGTAATAATGGAAGTAGGAATCCCGTATCGGCAAATGATGTAGTTCAAGATGAAGGTAGCGATTTGTTTCCCAGTAACTTGTGTGAGAGGCACGGCTTCAATCCACTTTGTAAAATACTCTGTGGCTGTGATAATGAATTTATGTCCATTGGAAGAAGGAGGGTGAATCTTGCCTATGAGATCGAGTCCCCACTGACAAAAGGGCCAAGGAGATGCAAGTGGTTGTAGTTCCTGTGCTGGTGCATGTATGAGGTCTCCATGAATTTGACACTGCTTACACTTCTTGACAAACTGATATGCATCTTTTTCCATAGTAGGCCAGTAGTATCCAGTCCTGATGAGTTTCTTGGCCAAGGTAGGACCACTAGTATGCGGACCACATATCCCTTCATGCACTTCCCGTAACGCAATCTGAGCTTCATCATTCTCTAAACATCTAAGAAGGGTGCCATCTAGACCTCGTCGGTATAGGATATCAGCTAAAATGACGTATCGAGAGGATTGGCGAATGAAAGTGCGGCGTTGATTGTTTGATAGATCGGGAGGTAAGATATTGTCGCGAAGGTATGTGAATATGGGACCATATAACTGGGATTCAGGGCCAACAACACATATCATTTCCGTAGGAGTGATCTCATATGACGGAATCAGCAGATTGTCTACTAGAAATTCATAGCAGGTCTCATTTTGCGGTAGATCAATGAGCGAAGCAATTGTAGCCATGGCATCAGCAGCGCGATTCTGTTCTCTTGGTATCTGCTCAAACTCTATCTTTGCAAAGTGTTGTTTCAGATCATCTACCAGTTGTTTGTAAGGCATTAGCTTTTCATCTTTTGTTTGATAATCATCAGTTGCTTGACGGATGACAAGTTGAGAATCCCCAAAAACACAAAGTTCCTGGATCTTCCATTGAACTGCAATTCTTAACCCAGTTGTTAATGCCTCGTATTCCGCTATATTGTTAGTGCATGAAAATGATAAGCGGTATGACTTTGGTATAGAATTGCCTTGGGGAGTTATAAAGAGTATACCCGCTCCTGCCCCGTGCTGTGTGTATGAGCCGTCAAAATATAATTGCCATGGCTTTTCAGGTGATATTGTTAGAATGGACTCATCTGGAAATTCTGACTGTAGAGGAGCATCATCTATCATGGGAGCATCCGCCAGTTGATCTGCAATTGCTTGTCCTTTTATAGCTTTTCTGTCCACGTATTCAATGTCGAATTCACTCAAAATCATTACCCACTTGGCCAGCCGCCCAGTAAGTGTAGCTTTGTTGAGAAGATATTTTAGTGGATCAATTCTGGCAATCAACTTAGTCTTGTGAGTGAGCATATAATGTTGTAACTTCTGTGAAGCAAAGACCACAGCGAGACATGCACGTTCGATTGGAGTGTAGTTTAGCTCATATCCCACCAATGTGCGACTGATATAGTAGACTGCTTTTTCCTTGCAGTCAGGTATTTGCTGTGCTAGGAGTGCCCCCAGTGCTGTTGGAGTAGCTGATATGTAAAGTAGCAACGGTTGATCTGGAATTGGTGGCATCAAAACTGGCGGGTTCAAAAGATAGTCTTTGAGCGCCTGAAAAGCCTGTTGACAGTTCTCATCCCATTTGAACTTGATATTTTTATGTAGCAGGTGTTGGAAAGGGTTACACTTATCTGCAAGTTGTGCTATGAATCTTCATATGGACTGGAGTCTCCCTTGTAAAGATCGAAGTTGACTGATATTCTTGGGTGGCGGCATGTCCAAGATAGCCTTGACTTTTGCTGGATCAGCTTCTATTCCTCTTTTAGACACTATGAATCCTAGGAGCTTCCCGGAGGTTACTCCAAAGACACATTTCTTTGGATTTAATCTTACCTTGTATTTTTCCAACTGATCAAAAGCAACTGAAAGTATGTCCAAGTGTGTATTTCTGTCTATTGATTTAACCAAAAGGTCATCAACATAATCTTCCACCGTGACATGCATGAGATCATGAAAGATAGTGGTCATCGCTCTTTGATAAGTGGCGCCTGCATTTTTCAGCCCAAAGGCCATAACATTCCAACAGAAGGTTCCCCATGGACAAGTGAATGATGTTTTATGTTGATCTTCAGGTGCAATCCTGATCTGATTATATCCAAAAAATCCGTCCATTAAAGATAACATTTCATGGCCTGCTGTGAGATCAACGATCAAGTCAATGTTTGGTAATGGGAAATCGTCCTTTGGACAAGCCTTGTTGATATCTCTAAAGTCTGTACATATTCGGATGCTGCGATCCGGTTTGCTGACAGGTACTAAATTAGAAATCCATTCAGGATAATCAATTGGGCGTATGAATCCGACATCCAATAATTTCTCTAGCTCTGCCTTGACTAGCAATGCCACTTGTGGATGCATTTTCCTTAATTTCTGTTTTACTGGTTTTGCCCCCGGTTTGACTGTTAAATGATGCATCACCAAATCCGGGTCTAGCCCAGGCATATCCGTGTAGGACCATGCGAAGTTGATTTGTCGTCCCTTAAAGAAGCGTATGAATTTTTCTCTCTCGGCCTCTGTCAATGATTGAGCCAAAAATATGTTGTGTGGAACCTCTGTTGTACCAATGTTTGTCTTTATAGTCTCCTCTACCAACATGGATGATTTTTCCTCGTATGATGCTGGGAGAATGTCGAGCCTTCCATCTTCGGGCACCTCAGAGAGGTTTTCACCCTCAGATACGTCCTTTCTTTTTACTTTTTTGGAGTCAGATAGCGCCACAGTGTGGTTTTCGCCATAAGACCCTTGTTTTGTTTTTATTTTCACATTTTTGCGACTAGAAGGCCCGACACCCTCACCAAAGTATGCTATGTTGTTGAGCTCTATGGCATATCCTGCTTTGTGGTCTCCTGGGGGAAGATCATCTCGAATGCCAAGGTAGTCGATAATAGCTTCGTCATTTTGAAATGTATCAAATTGTGCTGGTCCTTCATGATCCCAGTCAATGAGTTGAGGATGAACAAGGGGAAGGTCTTCAGTGCTTTCAGGGTTTACAGGGCTAAGAGTGAAGATGTGGTTATATTCAGGTATGTCAAGGTAATCGTCGAGGTCATCGATGGCATTCTCCTCATCAGCTTCGATCGTGAGCGAATCCAAATTGTCATCACTAGTAGAGCCTTCTGGAACAGGTGTCTTCATCCTATGTGATTTTGACCTAGGACCTTGAAACGAGGCTTGTGCGGGATCCTTATGGGTTGGTTCTTGACCAACTCTGAACTTTTTGTAAAATTCCTCCTCCTCTGTGGGTTCATCTGGCTCTCTGAATGTTTCAGTGAGCTCATAGTCACTGGAGGATTTGTCTGAACCCCATTCCCACTCATTGGAGTCTGTGGAATAGTAATCCTCTTGTTGAACTTCGGCAACTTTAATTCGCCATACCTCTTTTGTTCTTTTATTATGTAGTCTGGGATTCAGAAAACCAAGCCCCTTGGAGCGTTCCCTTCTTGTAGTTAGCTCAGGTTGTAAGGGCTCCATGACACCTTCTTTGCGTAGTCCGAGAGGGCTTTTTCCATCATACCCGAATCTTTGCAAAATTTTGAATCCTTTGCCATAGTTCTCACAAGGTATAATAATCTGATCATGTGTGTCCTCTTCAACGTCCTTATAGAGCATTTTATATAAATTTTCTTCTTCTAGTTCACCCCATTTTTGAAAGATGGTAGGATCCCATTTGAGCATCATGATGGAGATTTGCTTGTTAGGATGTGGCCTCCCATATTCCTTGGGAGAGGTCATGACTTGTCGTAAAACATTGTTTGATTCAAAGTGTATTCTCCCATGCCTTTGTCTTGAAACTTGGCTCTAAGTTCACCTTGTTTGGATGTCGAGGGCTTTAATGACTCAGGATCAATATATGCTGAAGAAGGAGTAGCCTCACGATTGCTGGGGATGATAGTCTCAGTATGTGATCTCAAGTTATTACAATATATGAATGGATTTGGATCACCATTGACCGTTACCTCGACTCCATTGTGAGGAAACTTAATGCACTGATGGTATGTTGATGGGACTGCCCTCATTTCATGAATCCACGGACGTCCTAGCAATATGTTATACGTGAGATCAAGGTCTAGGACTTGACAAACCACATCTTTTGTGACTGGCCCTATTCTTAGTGGTAAGGTGACCGTGCCCTTGGACGAGCGCTCTTCATCATCATAAGCCTTAATGGTGATTTGGTTTGTAGAATTCACAACTTTGTCAGAATATCCCAATTGTCTGATGGTACTCAATGTACAAATATTAAGACCTGCTCCTCCATCTATCAGGACTCGCTTTATTCAATGTTTATGTATGAAGGCTTCAATGTGTAAAGGTGCATTATGTGGCTGACTTATGGAGGCGTCATCGGCTTCTGTGAATGTGAGGGAGTGTGGAACGGATAGGTATCCCACCATGGCTTGAAACTGGTCCACGTTCAGATCAGTAGGGACGGCAGTATCTCTCAAGATTTTGTCAAGGATAGCTTTATGTGCAAGAGATATACGTAAGAGCTCAAGAATAGAGATGAGTGCAGGTGTCTTCCCTAGTTGTTCTACAAGGTCGTACTCAGGCTTGGTTGATGAAAGATTGGTATTCTTAGTGGAGGCACCTGGCAACGTGATCTTACCTCGACAGGTTGTAACATGACATTCAGAGGTAGATTCAGACGAAGATCCCACACCTTTTAGGACAATTTTGGGTATCTGAGAAGGATTCTCAGGATTTTTGTTTTTGATAGTAATGGTAGAGATATGATTGTCCATTGAGATGTGATTGATAGTAGAATCATAATTGTAAGGTGCTCTAGTGTAATTGGCTTGATCATCTGTGACTTTGCCTTTTCCTTTGTCATGTTTTGGGAATGGTTCCTTAAACATCTCATGTTCTTGATTAGATGAATGTCCCTCAATCTCAATATCACCTCTATCAATGAGATCTTGCACAATGTTTTTCAATCGATGGCAATTACCTGTCTTGTGACCCTTACTCTTATGAAATTCGCAATACTCGTCATCATTCCACCAATTCGGCTTAACCTTTGGTTCATATGGAGGAAAGTCTGGAACTGTAATCACTTTGTTTGCTACAAGCTTCTTGAATACTGATTCAAGTGGTTCTCCCAATGGAGTGTACTTCCTTCGTGGTCTAGAAGTTGTTTGAGTGTTCACCTGATTGTTGGTAGAACTTGATCCAGAAAAGACGAACTTTGGTCTCACTGTATTGGCATCAACAACGCCATCATTAACTGTGTTCTTGTTCTTGTTCCAAAATTTTGGTTTGTCCTTTCCCTTAAAGTCCTCTTTGTTTTCTTTGAATAGTTTGATAACTCCTTGTTCAATTAAGACCTTTTCTGTTGCTAGGCCCTTTTCAATAACATCCTTGAATGTAGACAAACAAGCTTTCCTGAGATCATATCCAATAGCCTTGTTAACATTTTGTGTGAACATCTCCACCATTTGTTTTTGCGGGATTTCGCAAGAGCATCTGCTAGCTAAATTTCTCCATCTTTGTAAAAATGTTGCGAAAGATTCTCCTTCCTTTTGTTTCGTATTGCACAAGGTAGTAACTGAGACATCTGTTTCAATGTTGTAGGAGAAATGCTAAATGAATGCCTCTGCTAAGTCACCCCATGACTTAATACCAGGAGGTAATTGAGAAAACCATTCCATAGCTTGATCGCCTAAGCTCTGTGGGAATAACCTCATCAAGTATGTTTCTTCTGCCGCTACCTCAATGCAAGCTGTGAAGAATTGTCGTATGTGTGCCTTGGGGTCTCCTCTCCCTCTATATCTATCAAACTTTGGCGTTACAAAGTGTGGAGGAAATGGAGGCATTGGAATGCTCTTATCAAAGGGATAAGGACATATATCTCTCAGAGTGTATGTAGGTTTTGGTGTACTCATGTCCTCCATTTTCTTTTGTAGATCTCTAATTTGTTGCTCCAAATTATTCTTGGGAGGAGATGGATTTCTTGTAGCATACCCCATGTTTGAAACACCCATTTGAGGAGGAGCTTGTTGCATGTATGAATGATACTGATTGTAGACATGTCCATATGGAGGTCTATATTGTTGTGACATATATGGAGCACTTGGCATAACTTCTTGTTGAGGGACCCCATATCTGTTTTGTGTGTGTAAACCATATTCAATAGGCCTTTCATTTTCCATTGTGTTGCCCCCAATTTTGACATGAGGTCTCCTTGTGTCAAAATTTTGAGGATGTCCTTGAGTATCCACTTGTTTTGATTGATTCATACCTTGAGCATGTGATTGAGCATAAGGCCTCCATGATGGTCCTTGAGTGTAAGTATCATATGTTTGAGCTTGTGTATGTGGGATTGCTGGCTTTTGAAGCAAAGCTGATGGTGACTCCGGCATCATATTATTCGGTCCTCTATTTCCTCCACTATTTGGTCTCCTTTGATCCATGTTAGGTTGAGTTTGTTGTGAGGGTCGACTTTCCATAAGTTGAGATAAGTCAAAATCATGCGGTATTTTAGCTCCACTTTGTGCCATCATGTTTAAAAAGTATTGACGATCTCTCCTCATTATCTCTTCAACCAATCTATTGAATTGAGGATCCATTATGGATTCTTGTATGTCTGCTGATAGTATTGAAGAATTGTCCACTGTGTCATTGTGTGTAGCATTGTTGTTTATAGTGTTTGCACTTTCCACATTTGGATTGTGTCTATAAACATTCATGTCTGGTAATGTAGTGTGCTCAGGATTGTAGAATAGATCATTGTCATACTCATAAGAACTCATGTTTACGGATTCTTGAGCTTCTTTAGCTATTCTCCTAGATTTTTGAAGACGGGTTTCAACCATGAACTAGGTGTTTGACCAAGATGAGAAACTAGATGAAAAATGACAAGAGTATGGAAGACCAAGAGTTGTATGGAGTGTAAATGAATCTGGAGGTGTACTTGCAATGTCCAAAGTGTAAGACCAAGTATGTAAGTAGTAGAGTAGGTGTGACTTCCAAAGAGAGGATAGTTTCTCTTGATGAGGTAAGCTGACCTTGACCCTAAGTAAGACCAAATGAGACCCAAAGGTAAGAAACCTTGATGAGGGACCACTTAGCAAAGTGTAGTTGTATGTAGTTTGTTGAAAGAGTATAGTGAGAACAAGCAAGTGACCTTTTTGACTCAAGTTTAGACAAGTATGAATGTAAAATGAGATGTGAAGCAATGATGGACTATGTGAAACCTTAGAACAGGCTGAATGCTAGATGAAACCTGAAGAGACAACCTAAGAAGCTCAATTATACCGAAACTGATTTTCTTTGTTTGCTTGACTGTTAAAGTTTTCAAATCCTGACACAGACGCCTCTGTATACTTCACAGACGCATTTCCCAGACATAGACGCCTCTCTGTTTGACACAGACGCTGATAAAAACACAGACGCTATTCTGTACTTCACAGACGCGCTTATCCGACGCAGACGCGGTTTGAACAGACACAGACGCATTTCTGTAACCTTAGTGCAATTTTTCCTATCTGTGAAGTTGTTTTGTTGTGACCAAATCTGAATGTTTGACTGTTTTTCGTGACAAGAGGACACAAAAGTGTGTTGTTTGATGACTCAATGTTTGCAAACTGTTTAGACTCCAAAAGTGTGTTGTTTGATGTAAAAAGTTTTTGCATACACTTGAAGACACAAAAGACACAATGTTTTGTTGTTTGGTCTTGATTGTTTGAATGTTTAACATAAGTCAAGCACAAATCTTATGGCTGGCCAAGACAATAGTTGTTGATCCCACATAGGGTTTTACCCCCGAGGCTACGCTATTCAGAGCGGATACTTAGATGCTTGACCTCACTGGCTCCACCCTCGGCACTCACTTCTCGGGTCAGCCAAGCATCAGTCCCCATGAAAACTCCCCATGGCGAACTTTGTATCTCTACTAAGAACCGTATGTGTGTGGGCCGCTACCAGAGGTCCGACCTCCTGCCTCAACAACTAGAAGGATTTGGGCATCTAAAACAAAGAGGTGCTAGTAAGGGCATCCGCTCGTGTGGCCATACATGTGGCACTTTCAGCTCTGTAAATACAGAAGGCTCCCAGCCGGTAGGGGTTACGCCCTACAAATGATCAAATAAATTTGATCAAACGGGTTTATGGGGAGACATAGTGTCGGTATGAACTAATTAGCACACGTTATTCATAGTTTTCACCATGAATACATTTGATTATAGTGGTTCGGAAGAGGTGGGTTTTCCTCGCTACCACTTGGGTCGTTCTCTTCTCACTAGTAGTCCTAATGACCACACGGGAAGACAGGCCCTCTAAAGATCAAACAAAAAGAGCCTATTGCTCAAGACACAAAAGACAATGATTCAATTTTAGTGCACCAATGGAAGTGTTTGCTAATCTATGAAAACAAGGCACACAACAAAACTACAAAACCCTAGATAAGGCCCTGCAACAAAATTGTTAGTAGTTTGGGTTGTTTCAAATGATCACCCCTTCTTGCAAGCACACAAGTTAGGTAAATTTTAGAAAACCCAAAAGACTTTGTGAAAAGGGGCCTTCAACAAAAACGTTTTTGCCTCCAAAGCAAGCTGCACAAACCAGGTTAGCTAGATCTGCAAGGGTTAGCCGAAAATAAACCAGATCTGAAACCCTAAGTACAAAATCCGAAAACCCGAATCTTAGAAAATTGACAAACTTGCAAAACAGAAAACATAGACGCAGTTATACCAGACACAGACGCGTCTGTACAACACAGACGCGGTTCTGTAATGCACAGACGCGCTTGGACACCGCAGACGCGATAAGATTAATCACAGACACGGTTTTAATTCACAGACGCGGTTACAGGAACCTCCAAAAAATAAAATCTGGCAAAAAAACACAGACGCGATTCAAGATATTGCAGACGCTTCTGAAACACAAAAACGCGATCTGAACGCTCGTAGACGCGAAAAAACCTAAAATGTCGTCGAAAATTGTCCGATTTGCAACTTCAAAAATGCAAAATCTACAACAAAATTGTTAAATGCAAAGGGACAAGAGTCCCACCGGGCATGCCAAAATGTTTATGGTGAAAATGGATACAATAATAACAGAATTGAAAGACTAAATGAATTCAACCACCAAACCCTAGCCTAACAATCAACAAAGATCCACCATAACATATGAAGATTACCTAAGACAATGCAAATAACTCAAAATCACAAAGATTATACCATCACATGTCCAATAGGGTTTTGATCTCCATTCTTCCTATCTCCATTGATCTTGCTTGATATATTTGCTCTCAGATTTTTTATATGCACAAGAGCTCAACAAAGAACGGAATGTGGTTGCAAGTAGGATCGTAGTGTAGCCAAGTCCTCCAAAATTGTTGATTAGGATGAGTGATTAGGTCATTAGGGTTTGACAATGAAGAAAGTATCTCCTTAAATAGAAGACACAATATGAAATGGAGGGTTAAGATTGAGAGGTGTAAAAGGAGGTCAGCTAGGATTAGAGGGTAGGTATAAGAAATAGTAAAATAATGAAAGGGGTAGGTAGTGTAGGAATTAAGAGATGAATGACATGTGTCATGTGTAGAAAAAGATAATGAATTAATTAAATAAATAAAGATTTATTTAATTAATAGAAGAATAAGACAATTAAATAAATAAAAGTATTTATTTAATTTAGGAAAGGGGTAATTTAAATAAATAAATGTATTTATTTAAATGAGAAATAAGGCTAGAAGAGGATAAATGAATTAATTAAATAAATAAATATTTATTTAATTAATAGAAGAATTAAGCTTAGATAATTAAATAAATAAAATATTTATTTAATTAGACATGACAATTTTAGGTGTCTACAGTAACATTTATATTTGCTTTTATGTTTTAATTCAAGTTTAATAATATGTCTATTTATATTGGTTTTATTCATCAATTCAATTAGAAAAGGTTCCACTCCCAATTGTAAATTTTGAGTCAAATATTTGAGTATATTGTTAATCATATCTACAGGGAAGCAAATAGAGATGTAGATGAACTGGCAAATAAAGTTGCAGATGGTTATCACATTGGATCTGTTGGCCGCCCTCTTCAATAAATGGTTTATCTTTCATTTGCTTGATTTCTTTTCCCAATGTTGACTCACTCCAAAAATGCTAGCTTGGAGATTATTAGCCTTTGTGGCATATAGTCCATATCCTAGGTGGATCAAGCAGTTATGAAATAGAGTGTTAGGTATGGGATTCATTTATTTTTGGTGGTCTTTCTAATTTTCCTATAGTCAAGTTGATATAGAGTAAGGGTCGTTGATAATTTTTTCCTACCAAGAATTGATGCACATCGAATTTGCAAGGCCTAAAATCTTATGTCACTCATGTAACATTTATTATCCCAGTTCTCTATGAGGTTGGTAATATAATGTGTCTTCTTCTCCTTTTTCAAGTGCTAGCTTCTTCTTCAAGTTTTGTTGAGTCTTGCTTCTTGCTCTCTGTTGATTTCTATTTGCCCTCATAGACACTATTGCCTCCTCTCTGCTAAATAGAAAATGGCCTTTTTGGGAAAACCATGGATAAGCGTTTGCAGGTAGTCTTAAATTATTTCAGTCCTTTTATTATCCATGCAGTTAAGGATATTTTGGGAGAGGCCTTCATAATGACGTCTCACGGATATAGAGTTAATAAAGACATCCTAGCTAGATTTCTCACCACCATCATTAAAGTTGGTGAGGCAAAGGTGATAGCCAGGCATCTGTGCAAGAAACTCTTTGAAAATTCTCTATTGGGGGACATTGCTAATGTTGTTGCCAATGTTGATGATCATTTCACTATTCCTTGACCAAATGATTATTTCCTCACTCATTGAGCAAGAAAAGTGGTACCCAAAATACCTATTCTCTCTAGCTATCTTGTTCATGAATTTGTAGGAAGGAAACAAGCAATTCTCAAATACACGAGGTTCATTCAAAAAGTGTTGGGTATGAAATTCAACAAAGAAGGAGAGTGGTTTAAATAATGTATCATTAAGGAGGGCTTGAGAACTAATTATGAGTTGGAAGTTTACTGACTAGTCATTGAAGATGAAGTTTGGTCTGAAGATGTAGACTCTGAAGATGATATTGTTGGTCCTGGTCCAAGCCAAGCTGTTGCAGGTGCATCGGGTGTGGTCCGAGGAACAAACGTTTCTAGCCCTAGCCACCTTTAGGTATCTAGTTTTCTCCATCCCCTATTTCTCTATTATTTCTAGATACTTGTTTCAATATTTTTCTATTTCCAGATACCCTATTTCATGCATGTTTTCATTGTCTTTCAAGATATAGTTGTGTCTCAATTCTCTTAGGGGTTTTATGGTTCTCGGGGATGCTCTGCATCAATGGATACTAAGTTAGACATAGAATTTTTGTAAAAACTTTATATTATTAATATAAATTTTTGGCAGCCCTGCCCACGTTCGTTCAAAAAAATATGTTTATTTATGCATTATACAATTTATGGTATTTAATAAATTATTCATATCATGACTAAATTTACTACCAATTAATGAAAATCAGCCAAAAAAATGACTAAATATACTAATAATTGACGTCAATTAATAATTAAATAGACGAAATATACTACCAATTGACTGAAAACAATGAATAAATATGACTAAACATATGACCAATTGACAGTAAAATAATGATTAAATTAACTAAATATACTACCAATTAACAAAAATTAGTTAATACAAATGACTAAATATACTACCAATGGACAAAAATCAGTGAATAAAAATGACTAAAGATACTACCAATTTGACGGCAATTAATGATTGCAATGACTACCATGACTAAATAAATGACTAAAAATGGTTTAGTCATAAATTTGATCGCATTATAAATCACCGTAAATAAACTACAAATGGTCCCGTGACCATGATTAGTCATTTATATGCAATTTTTTAGTAATTTTTTTAGTCATTTATTGTTGTTTTTGTACTAGTGCAAAAATTAAAGAATACCAACAAATCCACCAAGAAATTACACATAGAAGATTGTAAACAACACTCACTCATTTGGAAAGAATTGCATTGCTAGATGTTGCAACAAGGAGAGTGGATGTGCCTGAAAATTCTTTTTTTCATGCACGTGTATATGATTATTAATGATGATGATCAAGTTGTTAGAAAGTAAATGGTTATAACAGCCACCATGATTGTTTTGACATGTGGGGGATATTCAAAGTTTTTCTATATTGATCATTGATTACAGTTAGTGCTGAGCATCTTTAAAAGGCAGGTGGGAATTCTATTTTTGAGGTTGGTTCATTAATTTTTATCAGTTTCATTGAAAACTCTATTGATTTACTTAGACTTTAGTTTTATTCATATGTGAAGGAGACATGTTGGACTATGCCAAGTTTGCCTCTCTATCTAAATTCTATCTTTATGAATATTTAAAATTATATGTTATGGATGAGTTGATAATTAGTTTTGCTTTCTGACTCTTGTGATTTCAATTTGTTGATATAAGCAACTAGATCATGGATTGTTACACTCTTTTAGCCACTATTATGAATGCTTCGATGTTATATCATGTCAATTTGATGAACTAGCAATCCTTTCGATATTACCCATTTGGAGTAGTTAGAGAATAAGAAATTCTACCAATATCTAATAGGTGCCTTCACAAAAAGATTTGAATATTTAGCCTTGTGTCTGAATGACCTTGTGCTCTTTGTTCTCTTTCTAACAATGAATAAGTAGTGGTATTTTGTGCTTACATTGGAAATGTTGTATTTAATATCCACTCTTGAGATATTTTTGTTATTGCAAATGTTTTGGTATATTGCCTTAGTTATGGATATTATTTCCCTTCTTTACTTCTATCCTCTTTTCCTCACAATAAAAATAAAAATGAAGAGCCAAATTCTAAAATCCTCGAGGTCATTTAGTCGATTGCAATTTGTCCCTTGGCCACTAAACTTCCCATAAGATCTATTACATTCCTTAACGAAAAATTTAGGATCAAAAATTCTCCTTCTAGAATGCTCAATGGGAAAAACTTCTCTGAATATAAGCAGGTGTATGATCCATAGACCAATCACTAGGTCAAAATTTGCCTACAATCTAAGCTTATTTCTCCTTCCATTAGTGAACATCTCCCAATCGAGGTCCACTACATCAGGTGTGACTCAAGCTCGTGTCCAATTACAAGCTCAAATTGTCCTCCAGGGACAACCCCAAAACTTTGTTAACTAGGATGGTGGTAGTCCTTTGACTCCTCTAACTATACCAGATCAATGAGATCCTCTTCCCACCTTTGCTATAAAATCTTTGCCTAAATTAAATGGTGAGGAGGGAAAGACACCTATAGAAAATTTGCAAGATGGGTTGATGTATGTAGATTACATTTTGTAATAGAGGAAAATGTAGCATTAAGACTACTTGTGACATCCTTTAAAGGGAAAGGTCTTGATTGGTATAGGTATTTACCACCTAATTCCATTGAAAATTGGGATGCTCTCGAGAATATTTTCTTTGCACATTTCACTAAAAAAGAGGATCGTTGTTCTTTGTTGCACCAGCTAATAAATATCAAGTCGGCTCCGCAAGAGGCAGTCCCTGATTTCAACACAAGGTTCTAAAAGACTTAGCAAAGAATATAGTCTCTCACTTTTCCTCCTAAGGGGGGACTATTGATTGGATTCTTGTGATGGATGTTGTTCTTGGGGGGTGTTGATGTGATACCTCCATACATCACCCATCCTGTCACTTATCTTCATTTACATCTCTTTTTTTGAAAGGATTTATGTCCCATGAGGTTTTCTCCTTTCCTCTATTTGTAAGAGATTAGTCACATGATTAGTTGTGTATGGATGCCTAACATAGCCTAGTTGTTGGGATCCATATATTACATCTTTATAACTAGTCTTGCATAATAAATTTTATCCCTAAATTGCACTTAAGGGGGGATTTTGGTGTGAATAAGGATATTTCCTAACTAATTCTTGTTAGCATCTATTCACACATCTTAAGTTTACTTAGGATCTAGCTTAGTTGTCACATGACACAATCATTTAATATTGTTCATGTTAGTTATCTTAGGTGTCATTCTAGATAGAGATGAGTTAGCATTAAGCATTTAATTTTGTCACAGAGTAGTTGTAATCACTCCTTCTTCACTTGCCTATATAAGCAAGCTTATTTGTACAATGTAAGATATCAAGCCATAGCAATTCATTTCAAGTGCATCTCAAGCATTGCTTCTTGATCTCAATTTTTCTTCATTTCTCAAGTTGCAACATCCTCATGTGTAGTTGGATAGTTTCTTGGTTGGTCTATTGAAGTGTGCATAGCTTCATGGGCTCATAATTTCTCCAACATTGGTATCAAGATAAATAAAATTAAAACTATATGTCATAGGTTAAATTTGTAGGTCTGGAGATTAGTTGTGTAGGTGTGTCATTAAATTAAAATAGAAAGTAAGTTATCTCTTAGTTTGTGAGAGCTTTACTACAACTAGTTTTAGATGACAAAGCACAAGTTCTAGTCAAACCCCATCTTATCACATCGAAAGATAAGTATAGTAATCCTTGTTTGTCAATTTGATAGCATGTACAAGAGAACTTTGAACTTAGCTTTAGAATTTGGTGTAATATAATTGTGATTCTTTATGAGTACCTACCAAGAAAAGAAATATAGTAATCACAATTATAAAGTTCTTTAACTACTTTGTAGTCCTTATACTTGTTACACTTGTATATATGCTATAAATTTCCTATGCGAGGTTAATATCTATTTCTTCATAGTAAACATCTAATTTTTTTGATAAAAAAATAATTATCGGGATTCTTATTGGGTAGGTTTGTAAATACAATAGCACAATAAAAAATAAAAAAGTTACAGACCTACATAACATGAACTCCATGCAAGAAAAGTAAGCAATTGAATTTATATATTAAATACCACAACAATGTACATCAGGAAATAGTTATCATTTGTTATGATTGTCCCATACCCACATAAAAGTTTATTAAAGCAACAAACACATAAAGAATTACACAAGTAATAAAATATCTATAACATTAATTCATTTATCTGCCAACATACTGATAACTTAACAACATGCAAAGGTTCAATTTTTCCTCTTTTTTTAAATTCACATGTCAACATCAAAGACTTTAATTCTATGGTTTTCAATCCTTGTTTACATGTCACTTTTGATTCTAATCATGTCCAAAAGATAGATTGATCTCATTTGCCACTCTCCTTTCATTTTCTTCTTTGGTCTAATAAGTATCCTTAGAATTTGTTCACTAAAGAGCAAATTTCTAAACGTGTCAAAAGCATATGCATTGCATACAACTTGGACTACATTCCATAGATCTTGGAGTGCATGTCTACCATCCTATATAGTGTAATTGATGCAAGCAATGGTATATATTCAATTACATGCACCATCTTACTTGGACAAACATAGTCTTTACCATCATTGTTAAAAAAATACTAGACATATTTCCTACATCATTATACAAGTACACTGTATTAGAGCACATACAAGAAAAGTCTGTAATTACATATATGTTGTAGAATTCTCAAATGTAAAGAAAGTTTATAATAGATCAAATACCATATATTCTAAGTTGATGTTACAAAAAATAACTCAAATATATGGAAGGTGCAATAGTTGATTTTGAGTGAAAACATTTCTTACAAATTACTAACAACATATGAATTAAACTAACTTTTCTATTTTTATTTTTTGCAATGCTTTAAATCTATTACAAAAGTAAAACTATGTTTCCCTTATTTCTATTATGCCTTCTATGATTGGACTATCACAAATTTTGGTTTCCATCTATTATGATACAAATCATGTATATTTGTTGATTTTTGTTATTAAAAGCAAAGAACACTTTATATTTATGACGATAGTATGACATAAACTTTGAATGATGACCAAAACAACTAAAAAATAGATTGTGTGGATGACAACCCTTAAAATAATTAAAAAGAGCATTCAATGGTCAAATAGAAGTAAAGGTTTTAGCAATATTGCCGAAAAATTAGATAGATTCTTTTGGCAAGGAGACTTAAGGAGCTTCCCATTCACCCCTTCATGCTCAGTTATCCCCTGTTCATGATTGGATCATTACCCCATATTGCTTTCCTTGCTTGACAATAAGACAAATTTCAAAGCCCCATTCAGGTTCAAGAACATGTGGATGAAGGACCAAAACTTTCTCACTTTGATAGAGAACTGGTGGCAGGAGGCGATGGTGGTAGGATCAAAACTCTTCTGCTTTAATGCCAAGTTGAAAATTGTCAAACACAAACTGCTTCAATGGAACTCCCAGCACTTCAGAAACATCTTCTCAACAAAAAGCTCAATCGAAGGAAGATTGGCAACCCTAAATGATAAGATCATCCTGGAAGGTATGGATCTGGAATCCTTCCAACAAGAAAAGATGCTCCTATTGGAATATGAGGATATCTTGTCCAAAGAAGAAATATTCTGGAAGCAGAAATCGAGGGAGAACTGGCTTAGTATGGGAGACAAAAACACTAAGTTCTTCCAAATGTAACAAAGATTAGAAGGAGTAAGAACTGGATATCAAAATTGGAGTCCAAGGACAACCAGATCATAGAGGATCCTGATGAAATCAAGAAGGAAATCACTTTTATTTTTCAATCTCCTAAACAATTTTGAAGGTTCTTAGTTGTCAGAGCAAGGAAATACGTTGGATGTGATCCCCAAGATCATAACAGATGAGCAGAACCAAAATCTAAATGAGAGAATAAAGATGGATGAAGTATTTCAAGCCCTCAATCAACTACCCTCGGGTAAAGCCCCTGGCCCGGATGGCTTCCCAACGAATTTTTTCAAGAAGTGCTGGTACATCTTAGGTCAGGATCTTGTGGCAACTCTAGAATGCTCAAGAAGATCAGGAAGGCTACTGAAGGAAGTAAACAACACATTCATTGTCCTCATCCCTAAGAAGGAGAATGCATTAAAGCTGGGTGATTTCAGACCCATCTCACTTTGCAACACAGTTTATAAAATCCTTTCAAAAGTCATGATGAATAGAATGAAGCCCCTCATGGAATCAATCATATCAGAAGAACAAATAGGGTTTGTTGCAGGTCGTTCAATTCTTGATGGAGCTATAATAGAACAAGAAGCAATCCATACTCTCCAAAGTACTAAAAGACCAGGTATGGTGATTGAAGTAGATATTTCAAAGGCTTATGATAGTGTAGAATGGTGCTTCCTCTGCAAGGTTATGCAAGCCTTTGGTTTTGCAAAACAGTGGATTGACTAGGTCTTTGAATGCATCTCCACTCCAAAATTTTCAATCTTGGTAAATGGGAAACCAAAAGGCTTTTTTTCCTCTACAAGGGGAATTAGACAAGGAGATCCTATCTCTCCTTTTCTCTACATTATAATGGGGGAGGTTTTGGGTAGGACATTAAAGAGAAGCCACATGAACAATCTTTTAGAGGGAATCAAAGTAACCAGAAACTTTACAGTCACGCATCAACAGTTTGCAGATGATAACCTCCTCTTGGGGGCAGCAAAAATAAAAGAGGCTTCCCATCTAAAACAAATTCTAAACACCTTTGGGAAAGGCTTGGGACAAATAAGGAATAAGGACAAGTCCAAGGTTTATTTCTTTTCTACCTCTAGACTCTTGCAGTCTAAAATACTTTCAATTCTTGATTGTAGTGAAGGATCCCTCCCTTGTATCCATTTGGGAATCCCAATTGATCATGACACTGGGAATGCTAAATCGTGGGATCCTCTTAAACTAAAAGTGGATCAGATCTCAAACTCCTGGAAAGGGAAATGGTTGTCTTGGGCTGGAAGACTAGTGATGATTCAAGCAGTATTATCGGCCCTGCCCATCTATCTATTATCCATCCTATCTCTCAAAGCAAGTGCAAATGCCTTTCTTATTAAGAAAATGATGAATTTCTTCTGGCAAAATTCAGAGGAGAAACACAAAATAGCTCTAATTGCATGGGAAAAAATAATCAAGCCTAAAGTCCTAGGGGGTTTAGGCATTAAGGATCTCAAATTGCAAAACAAAGCCCTAGGGGCCAAATTAGTATGGAAGTTCATCAGGAATCCTAATATCACATGGGCTAGAATGCTAGCTACTAAATATTTACCGGATCAAGAACCAACCAATCTTCTACGAGCAAACTCATTCCCCAAGGGTTCTAAAATGTGGAATTTTTTAATTTCCTGCAAAAACTTGATCTCATAACAGCTCTCATGGGATATCCAGGATGGAGCTTCAAGCCTCTTTTGGGAAGACTCCTGGGGTGGCTACCCTCCCATTGCGAATTCACTCAACATTCCAACAACAGAAAACTGGCTTAAGCACCACTGAGGTGTCAGAGTGAGAGATTATCTAAATTTTGATGGTTCACCCAGCTCTCAAAGTTGGAGATGGAAATCATTGGAAGGAGTTCCAACCGCAAGGAATGATTTAGACCAACTCAAAGAACTCTTAAAAGCAAGAAATGTTAATCTGAGAAGAGGGAATGACTCTTTAATTTGGGCACCTTCTAAAATAGAGCTCTATAATCCTAGAGATGTATACAGAGTACTGGTTAATAATGCTACTCAGGATCAACTGGATTTCCCCAAGAAGTTGTTTTGGAGCTCTAAAGTCATCCCTAAGGCAGGGATCTTTGCATGGCTAGCTTATCAAAGGAAGATCTTAACTGCAGAAAAATTCACAAAAATGGGGTATGCGGGACCCTCTAGGTGCATCATGTGCAAAGCTCAATCAGAGACAGTGGACCATCTACTACTCACTTGCCCCTTTGTGTCCAAATGCTGGCGATGGCTCTGTGCTAAACTTGGGCTGATCACAGCTCTACCAAATGACATCGAATCCCTGTTTCAAAGTTGGCCTATCCCGACTAAGGAGTCCACCCCGAGCTTAATCATGGGAGTGTCCCCTTCAAGTTTAGTCTGGTAAATTTGGAAGGAGAGGAATTGTAGGCTATTTGACAACAAATCCATAAGAATAGAAACAATCTTGAACTCAATTGAATAGATCATTGTGGACTCAGTTAACTGTAAGATAGCCTTCTCTTTGGGTCCGCTGAAAGTTTTCTCATCTTGGGATGAAAGCATAAGGAAAAACTGGCAAGGAATCAGGATTCCTCCCTCTTTTGAGCAAAAAGAAAATATGAGAAAGACTGCTATCTGGTCTCCTCCAAATCCTAGCTGGATAAAACTAAATTTTGATGGCGCCTCTAGAAGCAACCCGGGCCCTTCAGGCATAGGATATGTAATCAAAGATCATACAAGAGCAACTCTTGGGAAAATGGCAAAGCCGATCCCCCCAAACACAAACAACATAGCAGAGTTCAAAGCTTTGCAATTTTGACTGAGAGATTGCATAAACCATGGTTTTAATAACATCTTAGTGGAGGGTGACTTAGAGATAGCAATAAATGCCATCAAGAGGACTCCAAATTGGAGATTGCAAGGAATACTAGAAGCATAACGCAAGCCTAGATAGGATTGAAAACTATGAATCTAAGCACATCTACAGAGAAGCAAACTTAGAGGAAGATGTTATCTCGAAATTAGTTGCTCAAGGATCCTATCTCTACAGTTGGGATCAGGGGAATCTGCTTGTTACTCATGCAGACCATCGCAATTGACAGGCTAGGGTCCCAGAGGTTTATTCAGATGCGAGAGTCCTTTCAGGAACATGCAGAAGCTACTTAACATTTCGCTATCTGGACAACATTAAACTTAACCTTGGTAGCTAAGCTTAATGGTTATATCAATTCAAATTTAATCTTACCTTTCTTGGGGAGAGTGGGCTCGCAGTTAATCACGTCATCTAAGCTGCAGTCATGTCCTATGCTTTCTCTGATCCTCCTTTCGAGATATAGTTGCCAAATTGTCAAATCAACTTATGGTTTGTGTGGCTTGAATGGGAGATCTGGCACATGCCAAGGACAAACATCCCTCGCCACCTTTGCTGGCAAATTTATTGCATACCCGACCCTCATTATTCGGCGTTAAAGAGCGTGCCAACCTTCTTCGCATTAGTTTTCTGCATTTTGTTCTCATTCCCATTCCCTTGCTATTTTCTCTTAGAGTCCAAATTTCTCCTTTGTTGTTAGCCTGCACTGCCATCTATGGCATCCAAGCCCCCTTTTGGTTTCATCATAAGCGTGTATCCCAGACCCATCTCCTATTTTGGAGCAGACACTCCAATCTCCCTCTCGACGTCGACGCATCAAGTTTCATTCAAGAAAATTTCAGACTTGAGGCTCAAGCGCCTCCTCCTCTACTCAAATTTCCCTCTCATATTGGCAGTCAAGATGATCTTGGGTAGAGGACACCTGAACAGAGATGAGTATCCTCGGGATAACACCAGTATTTCGTCAAGGTTCGTTGCCTCTCTGCTAGACCTAAAACTCGCCAAGCAGGCAGTTTGGACTCTCACCAAGAAGATTTTTCCAGAGGAGGTCACCCAAGAGCTCCAAGAAATCCTAAACAAGGCAATTCATGACTCTGGGGCTCCTCGGCCAGGTGATAGAATCCTTTTCAACGCTCATGGAGAACTAATTAACTATTATCCTTTCCTGCTCGACTTGAAAGGGAAAGACTTGGATAGGCATCCATTTTTTGCGGGAATTCAATTTGCAAGACTCAACGACATTCTGCCTCCGAAACTAGAAGATGAAAACCCTCAATTGGAACAGGTATGCAGGGGTGGTGCTAGCAGGGGTCATCGCGGGTCTGGACTTGGCCGTGGTAGGGGTCGCCCTCCGAGTAGAGGCCGTGAGCGTGCGAGGAAGGAGCATCTGCCATCTGAAGCCCACAAGGAAAGGGCAAGCTAGGTCCCCTTTAGCTACTTTAAGCTTTATGTTTTGTCTCTCGAGTGGGTATTTGCTTTCATCAACATAATCTCTGTTAATAGGGCAGCAAGCTTCTGCCATTTAGACTTTAAATTTTTTGTTTTAAAAGGGATTCCTCAGACTTACATATGTTAATTAAGGAGGACTCCTTATGCCTTCCATGGACTGCCTGGTAGCATTCCTTCTCTTCTACTAGAAGGAATTTTGATGCTTCCATTTTGAATTCTGCTAAAAAATCTATTGTTACCTTAGCTCTATAAATTCTACATAATCAATATAATTCAGCTCTGCCTTTACCGATAAAAAAAAATAACAGTCTTAAATTTTTTTAATGATCTCTTTATATGAGGTAAATGATCATGAAAAGAGGATGTTCCTGACCAAGGACCACAACAAATTTTAAAAAAAAAATTGTCAATGACAACTTTCACAATAAAATTCCATTTAGTGGTCAATTCATAAGCGTATAAAAAAACATTAATTATCTCTTCATATGAGGTGAATGATCATGAAAAGAGGAAGTTCCTAACAACCCTCAAAGTAAGTAAAAGCAGATTCGATGGATGACAACCCTCAAAATAAGTAAAAGTTCATTAAATCAAGAAAGTGCCTGTGTATTTATTTCTTGTAATTTTCTATGCATTTAACCAATAAAAAAAATCATTAAATGACCAACTCATAACAATGCTTAACATCTTAAAACAAATATTTAAAACTTTAATTTTTCTTTTATATAAAATCAATGACCATGAAAAAAAAGTCAAAAGAAAACCACAACAAATTAAAAACAGATTATATTAACAAAACCTCAAGATCAATAAAAGTCCATTCAATAATAAACCAAAACTCCATCAAAAATTTAATTCTCCCTTTATACGAGGTAAATGGCCATGATAAGTTCATATCCACTGTGATTCCAAGGACCAAAACAAATTTAAAAAAAGATAGTGTGGATGGCAACCTTCACAGTAAAATTCCATTCAGTTGTCAATTCATAACAATGTTCAAATTTTTTATTTATCTCTTTATTCGAGGTGAATGGCCACGAAAACAGGAATTTCCTGAATAAGGACCACACCAAATTAAAAAATAGATCATGTGGATGACAACCCTCAAACTAAGTAAAAGTCCATTCAGTGATCAACTCATAACAGTATCCAAAAACTTTAATTCATCTCTTTATAAGAGTTGAATGACCATCAAAAGAAGTTCTTAAACAAAGACCACAACAAACTAAAGAACAGATTGTGTGGATGACAATCTTCAAAGTAAGTAAATGTCCATTCAATGATTAACTCATAACAGTGTTAATTGTTTTTTAATTATTTCTTTATGCGAGGTGAACGGCCATAAAAAGAAGTGCTGCCTCAACAGGAAACCCAACAAACTAAAAACAGATTATGTAGGCGACAACCCTCAAAGTAAGTATAAATTCATTTAGTAATCATCTCGTAACAGTTTTAATAGACTTCAATATTCTGTCATGAAAAGAAGAACAACAACAAAATAAAAATCAAAATATATGAATGACAATTCATAACAGCCTTAAAAAAATCTTCAATTATCACAGCAAATTAAAAATAAATTGTGTAAAAGAAAGCATATTCAATAATGAACTCATAACACTTTAAAAAGCTTTAGTGGACCCTATTTAATAGAGTATTGCAGTGAAGACTTTGGATGAATATTACCAAGCAGGATTTTGTAATCATGTTGAGTAAAGTTAGACAGACACAAAGCAGACCATTACAACCAAAATCTATCTTGGGCTTAAGTTAGACAGAGGAGTAAAATGGACAGCCATGTTATCAGAAAAGGCCCTGGACTGTGTAACTCTGATAACTGTTTCACTGTAAAATGTTTTTCATATATCTAGTAAATAAGTATAACATCTGATCTTAAATTTCAGCTATTAAAAAAATATCAACAATTTCAAAGTCAGTTTAATATTGTATTTATTTCATTTTTATGATTCATTAGAACATTAAAATTATAAAATATATATTGTTTTTATATAATCATTATAATTTGAATTCATATATATCTTATTTATAGTTGTAATGGTGAAAATTACATATCCATGTCTTTTTTTTTAATGTAAGAGTGTCCTAAATGCAATAGTTAGCTTGAGACATATTTTTGTATACATTAGAATTATGATATCATATATTTAAATCTTTGTTATTAATTTGTATTCTTGATTTTAAGTTTTATTTTCATCACTTTGGATCGGATCTGCAAGTGCAAACTTGATCTAAGTCATTTTTTCTATTGCAGATTTAATTCCTAAAAGTTTAGATTCTGATCTACACCTTATTGACTTCACTAGTTGTGAACTGACCTAACACATGTTTTATTGATTTGTGATATTGGTGTTTGTAGTTTATTAGAATTTTATTTTTGTCTTTTTGTAAGACACTTAAATTGGAGTAATATGTGAGGTACAACCTCTCGTCAATTTATGAGGGGAACCTCCTTGCCCCAAAACCAAACTAATCCTACACACTTGACTATTCACAAAATCTACAATACTTTTCCATTGGATAAATTCAAAAAAATCTACACATACAAAAATATGATAAACAAATTACAATGAGGAGATAAACAACTTAAAATTTAAAAAAATTGAATAACTTTGCTCCATACAAGCCTACAACTAAGATGAAGATGGATTTCACGATGGTGCTTAAGTCTACTCTTCATGTTTAATTGAATCAATAGAAACTAAACACCTTCACACATGCATAAAACTTAAATTAAATATCTAAATGATAATTATTGTGATATTAGCACATCTTGAGCTATAATTAAGAAATAGTATGTTTAAAGCACTTATTTGATCCCCCTGATTAACGTCTTTAAAGAAAAACACTAAAGCCAATTAAAAAGTAAGAAACAAAACACTTTAAATTTAAAGTTAATATAAACAAAGCTTAGACAAAAGTTAAATTAAAACAACCTAAAAATAGATTCTTTGACATTAGTCCAAAAAATACCTTCAATAAATGCAATACCTTGGAATAATTAGTTTGATATAGATGAACTATTTGAGTGATTAAAATGCAATTTTTCTCTCCAACTATGATAGGCATTGCAAAGATTATAAAAACCCCATAAATTCATCCTTTTCTTGATGGAAACCTCCACATGATGAACTTGAATTTGTTTGAAAGAAGAGTGAAAGGAAACATCAAATCTAACATTGAAGACTACAAATATTTGAAGAAAAATGTTGCTAGAAGTACAATAATTAATGCTCATTAAGTTGGGAAACATGAGAAGTTCATGATATCACCTTTGAAAATCCTATAAAAATCCTATGAAAACCATTAAGGTGTGTCGGGATGATGAGGAAATTTTTAAACCCTAATATACAGTCAACATCACCTTTTCAACAACAATATCTCAATCTTGGTCTCTACCTTAAATAGAGGCTTATGTGGAATACCATTTTTTACCTTGAGTGCCTCCTCTTTCTTGTGGGAATCTTTGTCTTTGCTCAGCCTTTCCATTGGGACTTGCATAAGGATCTTTATGGTCTCAATAAGCTAAGATACGTTTACTTGCAATTACATTCTCCATCTTAGAGAACCTTGCTTCAACATCTTCAACTCCCCTTATCATGACATGCTTCTCAACTCTTTTCTCTACTTGTGTGATTCAATGTAATTTTAAGAAAGGTAGTATCTTATTTCCACTTGATCTAATTGTGGGCATGAATGGGTCTATAAAACATCACAAGTGATTTTTTAAATATAATTTATGACCTGTCAAATTCATTCAAAAGGCACTAAATAATACCCGATTTCCATTTTAAATTCATATTTTTTGATCAATAACACCCCTCACAATGCACTTCTCCAATCTAGACACCTTTTATTCTGAATAATCTTATGGAAGCTCTAGCCATTTTGTGCGTTGTTGAGTGTAGTTGTGTTCTTGGCTGGAGAAGGATCATTTGTGAGTCCAATTCTCAAGTCGTAGTGACTTTTCTTACTAGACAACAGTTTGATGGTGTTGGTTGGCACTTACAACTGGTTATTAGATAGATTATTCGACTGTGTGGATCTTTCGATTCTGTTATTTTCAGGCACATTCCTAGGGAGTGGGATGGGGTTGTTGATTGTTTGGCTAAATGGGCTTCTGATCATATGTATTCTTGGAATATTGTGGATAAAGGGCAATTGCCTCCTGAAATGGTTGTTGTGTTAGATCATTTAGTGGACAGTAACTGGGCTCTTTATGCTCCTTAAGCTCCTTGGGAAGTGACTTGTTATCTTTCTTGTTCTAGAATAAAATTTTACCCCCTTTTTAATGATATATATATATATATATATATATATATATATATATATATATATATATATATATATTTAAATGTCTGGTAAATTTTTTAACGTGACCAGCGATGCTGGCATGACACGGCCTCCGGCTCCATGTGAAACGCTTTTGACCTAGAGCTATGAACCGGTGAGGCCACAACCGGGGGACCTCATCCCCACACTTCACTTGTTCAAACCCACAAGCACAATGACCCAGCGAAGACACAAGGCCTGTGAGCACAATGGCCCAATAGAGGTTTGAACCTTGGTGGCCACTTCACCAACGAAGTGTTTTAACCACGACACTACATGTCCAAAGACTTTTTAATGATATTTATATATACCCTATTTTATTTTTCTATTTTATATTTGATATTTTTATACCAAATATAAAAAATAGAACATGGTTGATGCAAGGTAGCAAAGAGCCAAAAACTAGCCAGAAAACTCAAGAAATAGCTCAACACGAAAAGTGGATGAATTACATTTGGTGGTGTGCCAAAAAAAATTAAACAGTCGATCACATCCCTCTACACTCTTCAATTTGTTGGCGTTGGCTGCCATGACCACCTCTTTGCACACTAAATTTAACAAAATTCATTAGATTTGATTTTACATTTTGGAAAATGATGATAATGGGAAGAGAGTACTTTGGAGGTGCCTGTGAATGAATGTCGCAAGGATGTCATAAATGTGATACAAAGCGAGTCACATCACTTACTCTACAATGATAAACTGTAAATCTTGTTATCATCAAACTTTCACAAATGAAAATTTTGCAAATATTTGGCATGAGCACTATACACTAAAAGAATCAAATGTTAGTATAAAACATCTGTCAGTACATTTTTCTCTTGATTGACTCAATGTTGAAGCTCAAGGTAGGTGTCAGGTGTTTGGTGTGAGATGTAGAGGGCCACATTAGATAGGTTGCACCCCAAGTTTGCCAACTTATCTACCATTGTTAGTTGATAGGATTCCAAGATTTGGAGTAATAAAAACATTTGGATTTACTAGCTTGGAGAGTTTAAGTTTTTACAAGCATTTATAATATTCATAGAATCTCCACCAATCGTAACATGTTTAAAACCTTAACCCTTGAACAATTTTAATCTTGCAAGCAAAGCTTGGGCCTCTGCCTGATTATTGTTCTGTTTGACAATCTGAGATCAAATGCTTTTATGACATGTCCTGAGTGATTTCTTAGAACACAACCTAGACCAAATGATGTTGGGTTTCTGTGAGAATCTCCATCAAAATTGAGCTTGATGCTTTTTTGGGGACTCAAATTCTAGGATTTGGTGGACGGAGAAGTTTCCATTGTGTTGGAAAAAATTTCATCCTAATTTGAGAACCTTTTGATTGATCTCAATTTTATACACATTTGAAATTACTACTTTAAAGATTGTTTTTCTATCTAGTGCAAATGACTTTTTCCACTGGATGATACTCTTTCTAAAAGATCTTTCTATTCCTTTTCTACCATAAGTTATTTTTCTATTCACAAAATCTACAATGACTTACACTATACATGATATATTTTCAAGGTTTTTGCAAAATGAATGAAACTAAATGACTTGTTGCGCTATCTTTTTGACTTCGAGTATGAACAAAAGGAAAGAAACAATTATTCTCTCACAAATGAAATTTTATATCTTAAACTGGCAATAAAAAATGTAATAACTAAACTTAGACAAGAAAATAGTTTTCCATTGGATAGACTCAAACAATCTACACATACAAAAATATGAAAAACAAATTACAATGAAGAGATAAACAACTTAAGATAGTCAAAGATCGAATAATCTTGCTTTATACAAGACTATAACTAAGTTGACAATTGAATTTACAATGGTTCTACAAAGCCTAGCGCTACTCTTTATTTTTAATTGAATCAATAAAAACAAAACACTTTCACACATGCATAAAAATTAAATTAAATATCTAAATGATAATTATTGTGATATTAGCACATCTTTAGTTATCATCAAGAAGTGTTATGTGTATGGCACTTATTTGATCCCCAAAATTAATGTATTTAAAGCAAAACGCAAAAGCCAATTGAAAATTTAGGAAACAAAACACTTTAAATTTAAAGCTGATATAAAAGAGATTAGACAAAAAGTTAAATTAAAATAACCTAAAAATAGACTCTTTTGACATTAAATTCAAAAAAAGATCTAATAAATGCAATGACTTGGAATAATTAGTTTGATCTAGATGAACCATCTTAGTAATTTAGATACAATTTTTCTCTTCAACTATATAGGTATTGAAAAGATACTAGAAACCCCATAATTTCATCCTTTTTCCGATGGCAACTTCCACAAGATGAGCTTGAATTTACTTGAAAGAAGAGTGAAAGAAATATCAAATCTATCACTTAAAACTACAAATATTTGAAGATCAATGTTGCTAAAACTACAATAATTTATATTGAATATGTTGGGAAATGTAAAAAATTCATGATATCACCTTTGAAAATTCTATTAAAAACACTTTAAAGGCATGTACCAAAAGTGATTGAATTAATGGGGTCAAATTTTTTAAACCCCATTATTACAAGTGTACAAAATAGTTTTTAAAATAGTACAAAGTAAAATATAAAGTGTGAGAATGAAAAATAGGTTACCAAATAAAAAAATGTTGAGAAATGAGTCTTCAAACCTTGGAACTTAAGAAATAAAAACTAATAGGGTGTATTTGGATGCTTAGAAAAATTATAAAGCCCTAAAATACATTCAACGTCACCTTTTGAATGGCAATAGCTCAATTTGGTCTCTGTCTTAAATAGAGGCTTATGTGGAAAACTATTTTTCACCTTGAGTGACTCATCTTCCTTTATGGGGATCTTTGTCTTTGCTTAATCTCTCCATGAGGACTTTTATAAGGCACTTTATGGCCTCAATGAGATAATATCATAGATCTAACCATACTTCAACATCTTCAACTCCCCTTCTCATGGCATGCTTCTCAAATATTTTCTCTAACCATTCTTCATCTAAGATCTAACCATACTTCAACATCTTCAACTCCCCTTCTCATGGCATGCTTCTCAAATATTTTCTCTACATTGTGTGATTCAATGTAATTATTAAAAAAGGTAGTATCTTCTTTCCACTCGATCTAGTTGCAAGCATGAATGGGTTTATAAAAACCATAAGTGATTCTATATATAACTTATGACATATCAAATTCATTCAAAGGGTATCAAATAATACCTTGATTTCCACTTCTAAATTATAATATTTGATTAATAGCATGCCTCCCAACACACTTTTCTAATCTAGATATCCTTATTTTACCATGATATACAATTTCATTATTTTATATGATATTTATATTACTGGCTTTTTTATTTTTTATTTTTTGTATTCAATATTTTTTAGATTTATATTTATATATTATATCTAAATCAGATGTTTTGAATTTAATTTATAAATATTATTACAGGTAGTAATATTTATAAAATAATGAATCCATCACTACATAACCATTCCTCCATGTTTATTCCAAAAGATAAAAAAAAATTAATGTGTATTTATCATATCAAACTAGGCTATCATTCATCATCTACTTGAAACACCCATAATAGAAAACCTTTTTTTTTAATTAATTCATATCCTTAAGACTTTAATATAAAGTGGTAAAAACCTTATAGTTTTAGTGATTGTTAAATCCCCTTTATGAAGAAACTTGGTATGGTACTCATTAGGTAGTGAATCCCCCATACAAATCATTTGTTGGAGTTGTAGCATCATGAAATGTATCCTTATGCAATTTCATACTCATTTAGGCCTCACTTTAGCATTCTAGCCTTCATGCTCTAATTGTGTCTGATTCCACACACACAATCTTTAAAATGGAAATCCTCATGTTCCACCTTGTTGTCTAGTCCTTTGTTAAACCCTAATAGGCTACACAAGGGTGCAAAAGTGCCCTTATCCTTTGGAAAATAATCTCCAAGCACCCTTATCTTCTAGACAATGGCGCTCAAGTTCCCTTGTCCAAGCCAAAAGGGCCCAATTTTGGACCCTTCAAGCGATTGGAAAATGTGGGCAAAAAATTCCTCTTTGTGTCTATTACAGGCATGCGTTTTGTTATCATTGATTTCAAACAGTATGGTTCCGATATGTTCTAGTCTAGACATCTATTGTATTGGATACCGTGTTATGAAGTAGTTGGAGTATAGGTTGTTATGGTTTTGGACCAGAGGTTGATATGATTGTTTTTTAGTTTGTATATAGGTAGGTTGCGTTGGAATGATATTAGTTTTGATGGAGTCTGTTCCGGTTGGTCCGAGAATTGTCTTTTTGGTCCGAACTCTCTCTCTCTCTTGTGCAAAAATGTAATTGGTGTAAGCTTTAGGTCATAATATCAGAATTGGATGTGTTATATTTTTGAGCCACTGATTCCCTGAGAGCTATTCTTTTGGTACGGTGTTGCACAATGAATGTTGGTTTAGGTCCGGTTTATTTTTCATATTTTACATTTTTGTCTAGTTTTAAGTATCTTGGTCGAAAAAATATGTACACATTATAATCTATCTTTTGGCCAAGTTGGTGAGATTTTTTTTGTTCCAGTTTGATATATATACGATGATTTGTTGTTGATAATATAGTGATACATATGAGGATGTAAGAGATGTGAGTGAATTTTATATGCAAATATCAGTAACGGTGTGATGCAAAGAAGTCTATTTGATAATATTGCAGTACAAAAGTGGCAGTGGATATAGATGTTGTGATCTGAAGGGTTTGGTGGTCTGAATATTTCAATGAGTGCAGAGATCAAGCTCTAATAGTGACTATAATCAGCACTCTAAGATGCCTCTATTATACAGTTCATTTTTTTATATTTGTAATTATGTATATTTCCTTGAGTGTAGTTAGCTTCAGGTCTACAAGTCCTCTTTTGTATCTTGCCCCATGAGTAGCTAGCCTTGGCGTGCAAGTCCAGATCAGTTATCTCAACCTTTTGTAATCATTTCTATATATTGGATTATCTTGTGGGTTATCTTTCACCATAATTTTTCCTGTTTGGTTTTCCACATATAAATTCTTGGTGTTCCTGTGTGATTGTTTTGTTATTGTTGTTGTTTAATTATTCAGATGTGGTTAAGTGGACTAAAGTTGTTAAATGTGTTATTGAGTTCAGGAATTTATTATATGCTTTAATTCACCCCCTCCCCCACCTCTCAGCATCCTGTGTGTGTTCAACAATTGGTACCAAAGTAGGTTCCTCTTGATGAAGCTTAATCATTTGAGGTAGATCCAGTGTCTTGAACACTATGTTTGAAGAAGAGTTGAATGATATTAATGATTTAGATCAAAGAGAATGTGATGATGTTGAAGGAGCTGTTAATATGGAAGGAGAATTGAAGTCTACATTGGCTGATCTAGATGAATGCAGAGACAAGTATAAGAAGGTAGTTGAGAAGATTACTTTCTTAAGGGGATTAGTGGATAGAGGAAAGAGAACTATTGATGAATATGAAACAAAGCTTGATGAAAAGACTAAGGAATGCTCAAAACTTGAAGAGGAAGTGTCAATTTTGAAAAAGGAGCTCAAAGATGCTAAAGATCAAATCAATAATGGCTTAAGCTTGAAAGGTGGAAGATAAATATGAGAATTTGTCTTGAAATTTCAAAATAGTAGAGAGTTTGGTGAATGTTCAAAGAACAATGAAGAAAAGGACAAAAGGATGAAGAATGCCATTAAGGATAAGAAGACTTTCATGCCTAGTCAGAATTTTTGGAATTATGTGATAGACCGAAGACCTCCTCCTATTTCTTCTAGGTATTAATCTTTTAAGGAAAACTCTTTTTCATATAATCAAGTAGGGCACAAAGAGAGTGAATGCAAAAATTAGATAAGGAATTATTCTTACAATGGAAATTGCCATTATTGCAATAAGTTTGGACACAAGGCTAGTGAATGTAGGAGCAAAATGAATATGAATATGAATGTCAGATATTTCAATGGATATTGTTATGTTTGCAATGGACATGGGCACAAAGATATTGAATGTAGAAATAAGAATTTAAGGAGAAATGTGAATGAAAATATAATGCAGAATAGTCTGGTATTTTATAATTGTAATGTCATTGGACATATTGCAAAATTTTGTAAAAGCAGTAATGGAAGGAATGCTTGTTTGGATAATGGAGTGGACTCTAAATGAAAAGGAAAGACAGTATGGGTAAATAAAATAGATGAGAAGACTGAAGGAAATATTGAAGGTAGTTCGACATCCATTGTGGATGCAGTTCCCTCTTTTGGTAATTGACTCGGACAACAGGGTCTGAAGGGGAACTTCAATGAAAACATCTTGTAGACCCCTCTTGGTTTGATATTGAGATTCTTCTCAACATGGCAGATATGTGTGATGATCTTCTGATGGTTTTGTGTTTAACTAGTGGTCTAAATATATTTTTTAGAGGTTGAACAAAGAGTGTATCAACTTTTTAAAGACCTAAAAGTATTTATTTCAGTGATTATGATCATTTGTGAACTTGCGATTTGAGAAATGAAGGAGAGTGAAATTAGGCAAAAGTGTGAGAAAAGGGTTTGTAGAGCAGAGAATTAGTGAAATGGCAAAAATTGTAAGTATCAATAATGAATATAGGCATGTGGATGAGTTGAAACCCTTCATTCCATCGAAAATAGATCTTGTTATCCAACTTTATCTAGTCTGGATGGTCGAGTTATTCAGAAGAAAGATGTTTTGTAGTATATTCATGTTTCTTTAGAACTGTATGATCATGGGAAGATTAGGGCTTCCAGGTAGAGTAATTTGGTTGATTGTTCACAAAGATTACAAAATGAATTTGATGCCCTAGGAAACAAGGGTTTGGATACTTGGAATAGCTTTCTCATGTTTGAAGATGAAGAGATTATCAGAATTTTTCTTAGCAAGATTCATGGTGAGCATACATGGCTTGACAAACCATATTTTTTTCGAAGGAAGTGTTGTAGATTGTGACTGGGTTATGTGCGACCAGTGAAGTGTTGATGTTGAAATCCATCAAGAATTTTGAAGTGAATTGTTTGACCAGTGTAGTATGATATGGAAGAGATTTGAGAATTTATTTTATCAAAGATGTAAATGTGAGGTATGCAATAATGGGGATAGCATACAAATTTTATTTCAGGAATAGAGAAGGTTCTTTTGTATCTACTATAGTATATGTGGCTTAGAGGATGGTTAGAGAAAATGTTGAATATGATTTGTGTGAGGTTTTAAGGCAACAACTATTCGAAAATATTAGAATGAAAAAGAATGATATGTACCCATTTTGGTATGGTTCTTTGATTGTTTATTTAGTTTTCTAGTTTCTGCATACTTTGCATAGTGTTGAGAATATTGCATGGAGAAATGGTATGACCATTGGGTCACGGATCAAAGGTTACTTAGATGGTTTGGAAGATAGTTCTAAGATGTGTAGAAATTTATTTGAAAAACTTAGAAGTGTTTTGGCCCCAAGGAATTGGATTCCTCCCAAGGTTTTGGATTGGTATGAGAATGACATTGTGTTTCTAGTTGATAAGGATAATTTGTTTTTAGAAGTAGTAGCTCCAAGATTTTCTTGGGTAACTCCATTACCTTATGAGGTTTCTGAAGATGAGTGCATGATATTAGCAGAGAAACTTATGATGATGCGAAAGGATCAAAGTGTAGAGAGGTTTGGAATGAGGGATGAGATTCTTGTAAGGTCTAGATTGATGGAGCCAGAGAGGAAAAATCAAGGAGACTTTTTGGAGGGGCCTCTGCTTCTTGTTCCAAGATTTAGAAAAAGGAAAAGAGAGTTCCAGAGAAGAAGGAAATTGTGTTGATGAATATTGACAGCAATGATAAGGAAGAAGAGGTAAAGGTGGAACATGAATTAGTTTAGTATATTGTAGCAGAAAAGGTGCAGAGTGCTTCTAAATAAGTTTCTGGTAATGATGATGAGCTTACAGAGGATAAGGTGCTCAAGTTGATTGAGAATATTGGTGGTGTGAAATATGTTGGTGATTCATTCCATAATTATGTGTCGTATGAAGAAGATGTTATTGAGAAGGCGTTTATGAAATATTTGGTGAAGAATAATCTAGTTGCTACTAATGTTGTTGACCGTGTTCTAGAGGAGCTTGTTGACTTGCTAGTAGAGATAATGGTTGAAGATGATGCTAAGGGAGAATTTATTGAAGCAAATTTGCATGTGTTGATGATGGAGAAATGCAGGAAGGCACATCAGGTGTTGATTCTAAGCTTGTTGAAATTTAGGAAATCTATTGAAGAGGCTGAGAACTTGTATAAGTTTTGTTTAAGGTGGCATGTTGCCACACAAAAAATTAAAGATGAAATTGACCTGATTGAGTCTCAGCAGGTTGAGATGGCTAAAGGTTATAAAGTGTCTATTGATATTTATGGAAAAGAAAGGGATAAGGCTCGTGAATTACATAATCAGTTAGCCCTGAGAAGGAGTCAAAGAGCTGAATTCCTAAGAATGTTTAGTGAGTTGAGGGTTGATATTGAGTTAGAATTTTCTTCTTATTTGAGATTGTTGGTGGAAGCTAAGAATGTGGAAAAGGTTGCCAAGAGCATAAATCTATTTGGTGATGTGAATAAATGCATCTATTGTGAAAGTCAGAGTAAAATTCAGGATGCATCCACTCATGCTTGGAAGGCCTCAGTGGTCAAATTGAAGAAGTAGTTTAAAGATATCTGGCCAGATGACTTTGAATGATTTTTGTGTTGATCATGGTTCGGTGTTGTTTTGGCCTTTGTCTTTGATGGTAAAGGGTGAGAAAGGTACTTAAAAATGTTTTTGTTATCTATTTCAATAATATTATTGTTAGGGGGAGTTTTTATTCTGTTTCGGTAATATTGTTAGTTGTGGATTCTTAATGGTTCATTCAATGAAAATATTTTTGGTTGTTTGCTATTAATGACAAAGGGGGAGATTGTTGCAGGCATGTGTTTTGTTCATTGATGTCAAACAATATGGTCTGAATATGTTCTACTCTGAACATCTATTGTATTGGATATAGTGTTGAGAAGATGTTGATCTATAGGTTGTTATGGTTTTGGATCGAAGGTTGATATGATTGGTTTTGTGGTTTAGATATAGGCAGGTTGCGTTGGAATGATATCATCTTTGATGGAGTCTATTCTGGTTGGTCCGAGTATTGTCTTTTTGGTTTGGACTCTCTCTCTTGTCCAAAAATGTAATTGGTGCAAGATTTAGGTCATAATATCGGAATTGGATGTGTTATGTATTTGGTCCGGTGATTCTATGAGAGGTATTCTTTTGGTACGGTGTTGCACGGTGAATGTTGGTTTAGGTCTAATTTATGTTTCATGTTTTACATTCTGGTCGAAAAAATATCTTGCTCAAAAAAGTATGTACATGTTATAATCTATCTTTTGGCCGACTTGGTGAGAATGCTTTTGTTCCAGTTTGATATATATATGATGATTTCTTGAAAAAGAATATGGGTATATGCAAGATCATGGTGGGCCAAATCAGGCCCTTAAGTGGCAATGAAATTTCAGAAAAAACAAAGTTAGGCAACTTGACGTGAAAATTGAATAGGTTATGAACATTATTTTAAAATATGTAAGAACATAATTTGTAGAAAATTGAGTGTAGTTTCTAAGTTACTAGTTGTTTTCTATAAAAAAATCTATTTCACAGAAATATGAAATTTCAATGCAGTAGTACTAAAATTGCAGGAAAAATATAAGAAGTAGGTGTATGTATGACCACCCTAATCACAATCGAATCAGAATATATTTTTATAAGATTTTCAATATAAGTAGTAGATTCATGTTTGGAAGTGACACATAATTTTTTGTAATTTTTTTTAAGTAAATAATTAATTATGATTTTTTTACTACAACTTTTCAGAAATATAAAAAATCGTGTGTCTAACCACCTTAACTTGGTCAAAACATTATAAAATTTAATTTATTTATTTATCAATTTCAACTTAAAAAAAAGTCATCGACAACCATGGTGAAGTCTAGAAAAATAAGGAAAATGCAAAAACATGATTTTTGTGTTGACTTTCTAGGCTTGGCATGTCCTAGCTAGATCACAAAGCAAACACAAGCAAAAAATGGAGGGGAAAATTATTGTTTTTCAAATCAGATATTCGTTATGAAAAATATTTTAAAAACATATTTTAGTAAAATGGGCATAACTTTTGTGTTTCATATCGAAATTTTGATTTTTTATAGGCATAGGAAAGGTGATTTGAAGCTCTACGATACAGAATAGGTAGTCTTTCTATATTTTGTTTTAAAAAATAGTTAAAATAAATTTAAATTCATCCTTGATTTTTAAAACATTATATTGTCCTAAGGGGTCGTGGTGTGATAGGGGGTCATGTCATGTACTAGGATGTTAAAAGGGGTCATATGGTGTCCTCGGGGGTCATATGGTGACCTAAGGGGTCACGTGGGGTCCTAAGGGACCACACATGTGTTAGACCACCATATGACCCCTTAGGACAACATATGACCCCTTAGGACACCATATGACTCCTTAGGACACCATATTGTCCTAAGGGGTCATATGGTGTCATAAAGGGTCATGTCATGTACTAGGATGTTAAAAGGGGTCACATGGTGTCCTGAGGAGCCATATTGTGTCATAAGGGGTCATATGGTGATGTTGGGTGTCATTTGGGGTCCTAAGGGCCCATGCATGTGTTAGAACACCATATGAATACTTAGGACACCATATGGACATGATATGGTCCTAAGGGGTCATATGGTGTCCTGAGGGGCCATATGGTGTCCTAAGGAGTCATATGGTGTTGTTGGGGGTCATATGGGGTCCTAAAGGCCCACACATGTGTTAGAACACAATATGACTCCTTAGGACACTATATTATCCTAAGGAGTCATATGGTGCCATAAGGGGTCATGTCGTGTACTAGGATGTTAAAAGGGGTCACATGGTGTCCCAATGGACCAGATGGTGTTGTTAGGGGTCATATGGTGTCGTTAGAAGTTATATGGAGTCTTAAGGGTCCACACATGTGTTAGAACACCATATGATGTCTTAGGACACCATATCACCCATTAGGACATCATATTGTCCTAACGGGTTATGTCGTGTACTAGAATGTTAAAAGGGGTCATATGGTGTCGTAAGGGCTCCCATGGTGTCCTGAGGGCTCACATGGTGTCGTTAGGGGTCATATGGGGTCCTAAGGGCCCACACATGTGTTAGAACACCATATGACCCCTTAGGACACCATATGGACATCATATGGTCTTGGGGGGTCATATGGGGTCCTAAGGGCCCACACATGTGTTAGAATACCATATGCCCCCTTAGGACACCATCTGACACCTTAGGACACCATATTGTCCTAATGGGTAATATGGTGTCATAAGGGGTCAAGTCATGTACTAGGATGTTTAAAGGGGTCACATGGTGTCCTGAGGGGTTATATGGTGTCCTAAGGGGTCATACAAGGTCATATGGGCTCCTAAGGGCCCACACATGTTAGAACACCACATGACCCCTTAGGACGCCATATGACCCCTTAGAACACCATATGACACATTAGGACATCATATTGTTGTAAGGGGTCATATGGTGTCATTGTTAAAGCACAAATTTGCACTCTACTAAACTATAAGTTTAGCAATCTGGCCTAACATGGGATTCACTTCTGCATGTGGGCAATGCATAACCTGAAATGAAACCTTCGGTTCCTAGGCCGGTTCCTATTGGATAATCACCTAATACTCTCTAGTATTGAACTAACTTTGCAGGGTAAAGGATAAGAAATTGCAGAAACGGAACTTAAAACTGAACTAAACTTTAACTAGAACCTGGTGATACACCAAAATGTGAGAGATAAATGATAAAAACCGATCTCGGTCTACAATATTCTACTTTAATTGATAAACACTTCTTTCCTGTTATAAGTTTGCATAAGTATTTCATAATAAGGTCTTGAGATGAACCAATGAGGAAGAGTAATGTTTCACTATGACCTGCAAACATACACACGTTCCTATATTAAGGTACTGACTAAGACAAGTAAACAAGGAGCAATATAACTCACAAATTTAACTTCATCAATCATGCTTGTACACAAAAAAAATGGAAGGAAAACAAGGCTTGATTCCATAGAAAATCGCTCCAAAAGATGTTGTCACATATATAATATCTCTAAATCTGAGTTACAGAATCCATGCAAAAGAAATGCTAAGGACAAGAAAACTGTCTCTGAAAACATTGTTCTTGCATAAATCTGAACTAACTAAAATTCAAGTGTCTCAAGGCACTAAGTACAAAAATTCTCCAACTAATTGGGTCAGATACAAGAAAAGGGCCTCAAAAAGAGGAGTCTAGAAGACACCAAAAAGGGCTACAAACATGGAAAAGTCTTCTTCAATCAATAACCAACCCGACAGATCACTAGAAATGGCCTTAAAAAGCTCAACCAAGTAATAAAAGCTCCCTAAAATGGTGGAAAAGTCCAACCTCGACCCTTTGCCTAAAAGTGCTCCAACCTCCCTAAATTCACTCCATTTGATTTCAAACAACCTCATGTTCCTATAAAAATGTTCTTTTCTCCAAAATTATCTCAACTCCTTTTGAATATTTCCCAAGTGGTTATGCATACTCCTATATGCTCTCCTTATGTCTCCAAACCGAAAAGACTTCTTCAATGATAGCCTTATCTCTCCAAAATTAACTCATCCTTCAAAATTAAGTCAAAAGACTTAGTCTCCTTTTAGCACATGGATACACCTTTTACACTTTAAATAATAATAATATTTAATTACAATTTATAATTATATTGTAATTAAATACTTTTTACACAATGATACCAGCTTTGGACAAAGAAAGAAAACAAAATATAAAAAATAAAACATACTTGATAATATCAATGCTTAATGAAAAATTAAAACATTGATATCACCAAATATATTTTATTATTGTTTTCTTTTGTTTTTTTATGCTTGCAAAGCCTAACGGACTTGAAGGAAAAATAAAAATTACAAAGGGCTTTGATAACCCTAAAAGCTTATACTCCTTTCGCAATGACTTGGCCTCTCATTTTCCAAAATGAAAACAACTGGAGAAGCTTTTCGAGGGTTTGAGACCCTTTGGTGCTGCCATTGCTGTTCTAATTTCCGTCGCTTTGTGAAGTCTTTGATGAAGAATATATGTTTTTTACTGGTGCTACTGCCCAAGATAAATTTGATTGCAGTTTTCAAACAACCCAGGTTGCGACTGTGCATTAAAAGTTAGACTTTTTCTTGAAGGCATGCTGAAGTTTTCTGAATCTTCTCTTAAATGCAAGTCCCATTTTCCATAGGTATGAAATGGCTTCTTCTTGCTTTATTCTCTGTTAATATGCCATTGCTGGAAGTACGAAGAGGGTTTTTACTATGATACATCTTCTCTTTTATTTCCTCGACATTTCAAATCTGTGTAAAGCTTTTTAACAAACCCATTTTGTGCGTAGCCTACAATCATTGCATTTCGTGAGAAGACATCCTTATTAGGAGTATTGTCAAACAATTCACATGCTCTATCTATTTTTACACATTTTGCATACATGTCTGCCAGGGCAGTTGCAACTACAATTTACGTGCTCTGTCTATTTTTCCACATTTTGGTGGATGTTCATAACCTATTCTAAATTTCCCATTTTGGCACATGCTGGGAGTGCGCTGGCAAATGTGAAACGATTTGGTTGGAGACCTGTGATCTTTTCTTATCGCTTTACAAGCTGATTCTTTTCTACTCTGAATGTGACACACTGGGATCTGAATGTGGCATGTTGACTAACCATGTACTTGATTTTATCTTTAGGAGAAAGGATCTTCCATATCTTGTGACCAATAATCTGCAAAATCCTGAGCTCAGCCGGTTGATCAGACATCTCCACCTTTTCCCTTATGTGTCCCATGACATCGTTCATAGTACATTCGTGGTGAAGCATTATGGTATTAGAAGATACCTCCTATACTCATTTCTGCAATTTCTCCCTTGTGAAGAACCATGGCTCCTATTAGCTGCACATCAAATGGTCGAAGGCCCAACACTCTTTTAGAAGCTTCCAGAACAACTGCAAATGCTTCTTGTATGCGATCTCCACCAAAAATTCGAAAAATATTGTCTTCAAGACTTAAAAAGAATCTTGAACTTCCAGGATCCCCTTGTCTTCCTCTACGTCCCCGCAGCTAATTATCGATACGCCTTGATTCATGCCGCTCTATACCCAATACATGAAGTCCACTAGCTGTGATCACCTCCTTTCTCTCCTCTTCTGTGTAGATTCTGTACTCTCTAACAATAGATTCAAACACACTGCATAGATTTGCAATGACTTCATCTTGGGTTGGACCCTTTTCACAAGCATATGACAGGCGATCTTCTGCTTCAAGCTCAATCAACGATCTCTTACCCCATGTTCTAATAATGAATCACTCTATTCAACACTTGTAGTACCAACCAGTACAGGATGACCAGTTTTATGCATCCGTGAAACTTCTACAAGAACAGCTTGCCATTTTCCTGTGGCTGCCCTGAATACTACATCAGATTCATCCTTTCGTATCATTCGCTTATTGGTAGGAACCACCGTCACCCTTAACTTGCATATACTCTCGAACTCTGTACTTTCAGTTGCTGCTATACCAATCATGACACAAAGCTTGGGAAACTGAAGAAAAAATTCTGATAACTTATTGAAGCCAGTGTAAAAGTCTCATTTTGAATTGGTACACCTTCCTTTGCTTTAACTGCTTGATGTAGTCCGTCACTCCAACATCTACATGACATGGCCTGTAAACTCATCCACAATTAGAATCTCCTTGCCACGAATAATGTAATTTACATCCCTCAAGAACAGCTCCTTTCGTCCCTGCCACCTTTGCAGCCTCAAAATAGTTCCCATTTGCCCCTTCAATTCCTAGAAGTTCATCAAAGTAATCTTTACTTGAAAGAAAAGATCTAATTAAGTCCATTGTAGGAAAGCTTTGACAAATTTCATCATAGAAGTTTGAGCACGGGCTCATGACACTCATTTCATTACCAGTTGATTCTGATTTTGTTGAAGTTTGCTGTTTAAACATGCATCAAAATACTTCAGATGGTCTGTTTCTATACCAATCTGTTGCATTGAATCGTTTATCTTCACTATGTAGCATTGACCTTTTTAAATACTGTAAGGTTTCACATTGAAATAATATGTCCCTTAAAACAGTTTATCCATTAATGTTTTCTTTTTATATATATCATGAATAGTAAAGTAAAAGGTTTCATATTTAAAACAAATATGTCCCTTTGATACTTCAGTTGGTTTCTTCATCATTCCATTTTGATATTCTGAGATTAGTTACTCTAAAAGGTATGTCGGGCTCATACCCGAAGGGAGCCTCGGTCAGGGGCACATGCCAATTAGAGTAACTAATTATCTGCACATGAAACAAACACATTAGCATAAACATTTCTTTCTCCTGAAGCAGTGATTTGTGTCTTTATCTTTCCTGCCCTTTCAAAACAGAAATAAGATAGGATATGATAAATGATATATTGTAGGATAATATTTCATTGCTTAGATCCGTTGGATCTGACACCTTTTCTCTTTTGTGCAGGAAAGCAGGGTTTGTTCAGAATTCGAAGACCGAGAAAACAGTCATAAGGGCAACGGGACAGCCAATAACCAGTCAAAGCAACCCAAGGCAATGACTGGTTATCCTTACACTCACTATTTAATTCTATCCTTTTCTGTTTTGGATATGTAGGAAAGATAGAAATGCTAAGCTCACGGCTTGTGTGAGGTTTTAAGGAATTCAGTGCATGTATAAATATGCTTCAAATGCATGAACTCAATTTGTAATCTATCATTGTTCAATACAAATGAAAATACCCTTTTTTTTTTAAAACACTGCAATGTACCTTCTGTAAATGCAATCATTTGATAAAAATGCATCCTTTGGCTAAAATTACATGGGTAATGAAATTTTAGGTAATAGTTTGGCGACTTCTACTGTATGTATGCCTACTATACAGGAACCAGTAGCCTTAGAAATCCATTGGGCAGTGAGTCTTTTAGGAACAACTCTGGACTAAGGTAAATAGCTGAGATAAAATAGTGTAAGATAGAATTTTGAGTGTAGTTTTGTGGCTCTGGATAGCTTGGCTCCCCTATCCTGAGGGATAGGTGCATACTCAGACTCTTATAGTGGACTATTTTGTTTGAGCTATCTATCAGATTTGGATATTTATAATAGCAACTTGTGCTCAAAAAAAACTTATTGAAAACAGGGAAACTAAAAGTTAGCTAGACATTAGAGATACTAATAATAGACAAGGTAGTATGAAGTAAGAGGGCTGGGTAATGAGGTTTTTCATTATGTATGTATGTTGAGTACACTCCAGCATACATAATGCAAGATTTGATTATACAACCCTCTTAGTTCATATGAACGTACTACTATTAGTATCCCTAGTGCCTAGTCAACTGCTAACTGTGCAACAACACTTAGGAGCACCAAAATTGAAAGTAAATAGTGCAACAGCACCTTATTCAACCACTAATCTATTACTTATAAAATAGGTTAGACCTCAAAAGAAGGTTTGAGGTGAATACCATTTACCGGTAATGGCAAATTTTCCCCTTCCAGCGTGGCCAGCTAAAAAGCATTGTGTTCCTTGCATTCTGTTATGACAAACGGACCTCCCCAAAATGAATCAAACTTGGTGTGCTTGCCTAGTTTGCTCTTGAGCTTATCCCACTTGAGTACAATATCTCCCACATTGAATTCCCTGGCTCTAGCTTTCCTATCAAAACTCTTCTTCACCTGCAACTGTTGAAACTCCATTGTTTGTCCCGCCTTTCTCCTACTTTCCTCCAATTCCATTAACTGTGCATAACGTGTAAGGAAGTTAAGTAGCGGAAACAACTTCCTTCACTAACCTTGAGAGGAGGGTAATGCAAAACTTTTTTAGATCATTACAACAGTTACAGAAAATAAAAATAGATATAATAGCATTCATACCACAACACAGTGATTTACATCGGGAAAACCCTTTCGGGAGAAAAACCCCACACTCCAAAAGCAGCTCAATATTTTATTCAGCAATCAAAAATAGATTACAACATACTTGTGGAGCAAGCTCTTCACAGGAGTACCACTAATCAAAGATTCAGAGGCAACTCAATAGCCATAAGACTCTTACACACAACCTCTATCTCACACACCTCATAAATAGGAGATACAATACAAGAAACCGTCAAACGGTATTACAAAACCATGGGCTAAAACCACCCAATAAGGTGTAGCCAACCTTATCTCCCTTCTAGATGCCCTATGACATGTTAAAGCACACATTAACACTTGTCGCTCCCTTTTACAGCTCATTTATGTATCCGATACAAATTATTTTTTCCTATTTCAGGAGTACAAACTTCAGGAGGCCATAACTTGAGAACCGGGTGTCTGATTGACGAACCGTTTGAAGCGCCAGAAAGCTCGCGAAGTGCTCTATCACCTCGTAACCAACTGCATCGTTTACAGCCACTTTTCAGGGCATTTTAGAGCCTCTAAAGCCCTCAAAATTAAGTTTAAACATTTTATCGCACCCCTCCAAGACGAAAACTTTAATATCTTCAAAACTAGCTGTGACCTTGCGACGCAACTTTACCGGAATGCTTATCTAGCCAACCAGAAGCTTCAGGGAGAGTTTCGCACCATTTCATGCTCAAATGAAAACTTACTATAAATAGTAACCTCGCATAAATGCAAGGTTGAGACACCATTTTTCCCAACAAATCTCCCACTTGTTGAACACCTTGCAGGAGCGGAAGGGAATGTCAACACAATGAATCAATTGCTAGGGGCCATAAGGCCCATAGACTCTGAACACCATCTGAACTTCTCTGTGCTCACAACCTTAGTTAAAGCATCTACAACATTCATCAAAGTTTCCACCTTAACCAGCTTCACCCTACCATCTTCGACCATATCTCTAACAAAATGATACTGAACATCAATATGTTTGGTTCGGGCATGAAATGTCGGGTTCTTAGCTAGGCTGATTGCACTCTGACTGTCACAGTAAACTGTCACTATACCTTGTTTTATTCCAATATCCGAACACAGTCTCTTAAGCCAAATGCCCTCTTTACAAGCATGAGTAGCTGCCATATACTCTGCTTCAGTAGTGGATAAAGCAACCACAGCCTGTCGCTTACTCATCCAACTAATTGCACCACCAAACAAAGTAAACACATAAGCACTGGTGGATCTTCTGCTATCAATATCACCTGCCCAATCTAAATCCACATAACCATGGATATCAAGGGAAGTCATGTCTCCAACTGAATTACCATGATAACACAAAGAGTACTTTGAAGTACCTTTCAAATATCTGAAGACTCTTTTGTCTGCATCCCAATGAACTCTACCAGGATTAGACATATATCTAGAAAGTACTCCCACTGCTTGGGCAATGTCTGGCCTAGTACAGACCATAGCATACATCAAGCTTCCAACCACACTCTGGTAAGGCACTCTGCTCATGTCTTCCATCTCCAATGGGGATGTAGGACAATCTGAAACAGATAGTTTCGTTCCAACTGTAAAAGGAACACTCAATGGTCTACAATTCTGCATGTTGAACCTCTGTAACACTGAATTCACATACTTACTCTGGCCTAGCCATAGCTTTCTGTTCACCCTATCTCTTCTAATTTCCATCCCAAGAATGTGCTTTGCTGCACCAAGATCTTTCATTTCAAATTTAGCAGCGAGCTGAGACTTTAGTTCTGAAATCATACCTTTCCCTTTACCAATGAATAAGAAATGATCACCATCAGATTTATAATAAACACAATGATCTGATTTAGAACGTTCAAATCCCAAATTCAACACATATGTATCAAATATCTGGTACCACATCCTAGGACTTTGTTTGAGGCCATACAAAGATTTCTTCAATTTACAGACCAAATTACTTTTGCCTTTCACCACATAGTGCTTCGGCTGTGTCATATAAATATCTTCCTCCAAATCACCATGAAGGAAAGCAGTTTTCACATCCATTTGCTCAACCTCTAAATCATAAGCAGTAGCAATAGAAAACAAAAATCTAATGGACGTCATTTTTGCAACAGGAGAAAATATCTCACCGTAATCAACACCCTCAACTTGAGAGTAGCCTTTTGCAACCAACCTTGCTTTATACTTCTCAATGCTTCCATCTGAACCAATCTTTTTCTTGAACACCCATTTACAACCAACAGGTTTTCGTCCTTCAGGCAATGGTACAAGATCCCATGTATCATTCTTTTTCAAAGTTGCCATTTCTTCCTCCATAGCAATCTTCCAGAATTCTGCATCATTCATACCTAATGCCTCTTCTATAGATTTCGGTTCATCCACACTAGTATTCAGAGAAAAAATACATCTCCAATCATTAGGTGAATACCTTTCAGGTGGTTGTCTATGTCTTGTAGACCTTCGAACAAGCTGAGTTGGAGGTTCTTCCTCCTCTTCTGAAGATTCAGAGCTAGACGAGCTCTCCTCAACTTGCCTATCTAGGGGTCTCCATTCAACTCTTTCAGGTGTAGAAGGAAGTTGAATCACATCTTCTTTTTTAGTCTGTTCTGGCTGTAATGTAACAGAAGGAGACTTAATTTCTCTAAAAATAACACTTCTACTGTGAATTACCTTTTGTGCAATAGGGTCCCAAAGCTTGTATCCTTTCACACCATAACTATACCCGATGAAGATACATTTCACAGCCTTGTTCTCCAACTTTGTTCGCTTCTCCTTTAGCACATGTGCATATGCCTCGCAACCAAAAACTCTAAGATGTCTCAATGAAGGCTTGTGACCTGACCATGCTTCCATAGGTGTTTTATCAACAAGAGCTGATGTAGGAGACCTGTTAATCAGGTAGCAAGCAGTGGCAACAGCTTCAGCCCAAAACTTTTGTTCGAGACCAGCACCACTCAACATACTCCTAGCCTTCTCTATCAGTGTCCTGTTCATTCTTTCTGCAACTCCATTCTGCTGTGGAGAATACGGAGTTGTCTTCTGCCTGTTAATTCCACAGTCTTTACAGAATCTATCAAAATCATTAAAGCAAAACTCACCGCCATTATCAGTTCTCAAACATTTTATTTTCTTTCCAATCTGCAACTCAACCATTGCTTTAAATTCTTTAAAATGATTAAAAACTTTAGATTTACTCTTTATAAAATATACCCATGTCCTTCTACTAAAATCATCAATAAATGAGACATAATATGTGGATTTTCCAATTGAAGAGACATCTACTGGACCAAACACATCAGAATGGATAAGATCCAAAAAACCACAAGTTTTATGAGAACTCAAGTAAAACTGAACGCGGTTTTGTTTTCCATAAATGCAATGCTCATAGAAATCAAAGTCAAGATTACAATCATTCAAACCTTCAACAAGGTTTTTATTTTTCAAGGTCCTTAGACCCTTTTCTCCAATGTGGCCAAGTCTCTGGTGCCATAACATAGTCTTCTCTGCAGGTAACTTTGCTTCAGACGAAAGAGCACCCTTAGGTACCCAAAAACCATTTCCATCTGCTAAAGGTGAAACCTTCAAATCTTCCAGTGAAGTATCCGTAGATTTACTTTTTACAGAAGTGCTATTACACTCAACAGTGTATGCTTCAAGCTTATACAAAGTGCCAAACCTGACACCTCTAGCAACTACCATAGCACCCTTAATCATCTTACATCCTGCTTCAGAAAAGACTACTTGCACACCCACATCTATCAGTTTGCTCACAGATAACAAGTTTCATTTTAATCCAGGGATATGCAGCACACCATTAATCCTTTTTATTCTACCATCAGAAAACCTGATTCTAACTTTACCTCGACCAATAATGTCTAGAGGTGAATCATCACCCAAGTACACCTTACCTCCATTAAATCCTTCATATTCAGAAAACCAATCTCTATTGGAAGTCATATGAAAAGATGCACCTGAGTCAATTAGCCAGACATCATTACCTGCATGAGTCGCCAAAGCCGCAATAAATGCATCGCCATCTTCCTTGTCGGACTCAGAATCAGAATCGAACTTTTTCTTTTCTTCTTTGCAGTCCTTACAGATGTGACCCGGTTTACCGCAATTCCAGCAAGTGACTTTGGACTTTCCAGGAGATTTCGATCTCCCTTTGGATTTGGACTTGTTGCGCTTCTCATTCTTCTTGCCTTTCTCCTTAGGTCTTCCACGAACAGTTAGGGTTTCCTTTGAACTGATGGATACCTTCCTTCGCATCTCTTCACCGAGTAGGGCACCCACCATGTCTTCAAATTTCGAAACAACAAAAGTACTACTGATAGCCATAACAAGAGAATCCCACGAATCAGGCAAAGAAAAAGTAAGATCTGACATTTCTCCTCCTCGTCCATCTTAACACCGACGGATACTAATTGAGCCACCAACATATTGAATGCTTCCAGGTGGTCTGCAATTCGTCCACCCTCTTCCATCTTCAAGGAATACAATTTCTTTCTTAAGAAAATTTGATTTAATAAAGATTTCGCTTGATACATCTCACCAAGCTTAGTCCATAGCTTCTTTGCAGAGTTTTCTTCATGGACATTGATTAGAACAGAGTCTGCCAGGCACAGTCTGATTAGACCCTTGGCTTTTCGGTCCATAACATCATACTGAGCTGTCGTAGTAGGATCTGAGGGCCTTTGGACATTCACATCAACAGCATCCCAAAGATCTCGATCTATTAGCAGATCTTCCATCTTCAGCTTCCACATCTCAAAATTACTTCCATTAAATTTCTCCACCTCTATTCTCCCTGACGAACTTGCCATCTGAATATTCCTGCAACAAGATCAAAAAGTGTCTTCTGCACAAGCTCCCACTCAAATCTGGATTAGTTCAAAAAACCCAACTGCCCACAATTAAAACCAAAGGTGATCAGGCTCTGATACCACTTGTAAGGAAGTTAAGTAGCAGAAACAACTTTCTTCACTAACCTTGAGAGGAGGGTAATGCAAAACTTTTTCAGATCGTTACAACAGTTACAGAAAATAGAAATAGATATAATAGCATTCATACCACAACACAGTGATTTACGTGGGGAAAACCCTTTCGGGAGAAAAACCCCACACTCCAAAAGCAGCTCAATATTTTATTCAGCAATCAAAAATAGATTACAACATACTTGCAGAGCAAGCTCTTCGCAGGAGTACCACTAATCAGAGATTCAGAGGCAATTCAATAGCCATAAGACTCTTACACACAACCTCTATCTCACACACCTCATAAATAGGAGATACAATACAAGAAACCATCAAACGATATTACAAAACCATGGGCTAAAACCACCCAATAAGGTGTAGCCGATCTTATCTCCCTTCTAGATGCCCTATGACATGTTAAAGCACACATCAACATGTGTCGCTCCCTTTTACAGCTCATTTATGTATCCGATACAAATTATTTTTTCCTATTTCAGGAGTACAAACTTCCGGAGGCCATAACTTGAGAATCGGGTGTCCGATTGACGAACCGTTTGAAGTGCCGGAAAGCTCGCGAAGTGCTCTATCACCTCGTAACTAGCTACATTGGTTACGACCACTTTTCAGGGTGTTTCGGAGCCTCTAAAGCCCCCAAAATTAAGTTTAAACATTTTATCGCACCCCTCCAAGACGAAAACTTTAATATCTTCAAAACTAGCTGTGACCTTGCGACGCAACTTTACCGGAATGCTTATCTAGCCAACGAGAAGATTCAGGGAGAGTTTCGCACCATTTCATGCTCAAATGAAAACTTACTATAAATAGTAACCTCGCATAAATGCAAGGTTGAGACACCATTTTCCCCAACATAACGCACTTGCATAGGATCTTCTTCCTCAAATAGCACCATTTGAGTGGCCATATCTAGTGCTGGCAATTCTGTTTCTATTGATAACCTTGCTTCCTTCCCATAAACCAACCGATAAGGTGAATTTCTAATAATTTGCTTTGGTGTGATTCTGTCCACCCACAAGGCTGCCTTCAGCTTTGAATGCCAATCACGTTGATTTTCTTGCAAAGTCCATTTGATGATTCTGATTAAGTTCTTATTCGTGGACTCTGCCAATCTGTTGCCTTGAGGATAATAATTTGAGCTAGTATTGAGATATATGTTGTGTTTGATAGCCCAATCAGTCACCCTTAAGCCTACAAAAGCGAGTGCATTGTCCGACACTATGGAGTCAGGAACTCCAAACCTGTTCACAATATCATCATAAAAATTAAGAACAACCGTCTCGTTAGCATCCTTCAGTGCTGCAGCCTCAGTCCATCTAGTAAAATAATCGGTTGCAGTGATTATCCACTGGTGGCCTGTACTTGACGGTGGGTTAATAGGACCAATGAAATCAACACCCCATCTGTCAAAAGGTTGTTCTGCTTTTATAGGATGTAATGGTAATGCTGGCAGTCGTTCTTTCCCTGCAAACATAACACATTTAACACACTTCCTTACATATGCGTGACAATCCTTGAAAACATCTGGCCAATAGTAACTAGACCTTAGGATTTTATATGCAGTAGTCCTAGGAGAGAAATGACCTCCTGAATGGCCATCATGGAATTCATGCAAGATTTCTGTAATCTAATTTGAATCAATACATCGAAGGAGGACACCATTGTGATCTTTCCTATACAATATATCATTAATCAAGACAAAAGGAACTGATTGTAACCGATAGTACCTTCTTTTTGCCTTATCTAGGTTTGCTGGACACTCACTAGTTTTTAGAAAGTGAACCGTATCCTGCAACCAGCTTGATGTACTGTTATCATCAGCTATCAAATCAATCACCAGAGCTGTTTCTACTCCTTCTTCCTTTCTTGAAATTTCATTTGTAATAATCTGTTCACACAAGCCTCTTCCTCTAACCAATTTGGTGACCTGAATGTCTATGTCGTATTCGATGACCTGTGTTATCCAACTAGCTCTTTTCTCACTGAGATCCTTACTGAGGAGAAACTCTTTTACACTTGGATGAGCAACCTTCAGGTGTATCCTGTTATGAGACAACAAGTGCCGAAACTTTTTAAGGCTCTTTACAACAGCAAGGACATGCTTTTCAACAAAGCTATACCTCTGCTCATAATCTTCCAATCCTTTGCTAAAATCGCAATAGGTTGTTCCAATCCTCTGTGTTTTTCTGGACTAGCATTGCAGAAATAGCCTCATAAGCACCATACACATACAAAATGAAATTTTTGCTAAAGTCTGGATTTATTAGAGCAGGAGCTGCCACAGGTGACTCCTTGATAGTTTGAAAATTTAGCTTTGCTTCTTTTGTCCAGTGGAAAAAAACATTCTTCTTCAGCATGGCTGTAAGTGGTTTCAATAAATCTGCAATATTAGGCAAGAAACGCCTAACGAAATTAATCCTCCCAATGAAAGATTGTAATCCCTTCTTGTGATGCGGCAGGGGTATTTCCAAGATTGCTGCTATTCTTTTCGGTTCCATTGTGACACCTTGCTTAGAAACAACATAACCCAACAACTTTCCTTCATGAACAACAAACATGCATTTCTTAGGGTTAAGTGAAACACCAAACTCCTTGCAGCGCTCAAAAATCTGCCTTAAGTGCCCAAGATGATCTACGGCCTTCTTAGAATAAACTGTGATATCATCAAGATAAACCAAAACAAACTGGTACATCAGATTACTAAATGCCATATCCATGGCTTTCTGGAATGTTGCCCCTGCATTGGATAAACCAAAGGGCATTCTTTTGTAGGCCATGGTACCCCATTTAGTGGTAAAAGCTGTTTTATACTGGTCTTCATTTCTGACCAGAATTTGGTTATATCCCGAATAACCATCTAGAAGTGAGAATCTTTCCGAACCAGCCACATACTGCAATATTTGTTCCATTGAAGGAAGGGGATGCCTATCCTTCAAGGATGCTCTATTCAGATCTCTGAAATCGACACATAATCTAAGCTCTCCATTCTTTTTCCTAACAGGTACAAGATTGGACACCCAGCTGGTGTGTTTAATGGGAAAGATAATGCCACTTTCAATCAGCCAAAAAACTTCCTTTTGCATTAATGGCTCTATCTTTGGGTTAATAGGACATTGCCTTTGTCTCACTGGCTTAGCATTTGGTTCTAACTCGATGGTATGTTGTGCTAATTCAGGATTGAAACCTTTCAAATCACCATATTTCCATGCAAAAATGTCTGCAAACTCTTGAAAAAGCCGAACATATGACTCCTTTTCAGTAGAGGAATTCACTTTACCTATCTTTAAGCTTTTCCCGGGTGCAACCTCCAACTCTTCATAATGCTCTTGCGGGACCATCAAACTGGTCTTATTCTTTTTAGCTTGATCATCCGAATTAAAAATTGACTCCAAGGTAACAAGACCCTTGGGCAATGTATTTGACTTCAGTTGAATGACTTGATCCCCATATTGTTGCTGAATTCTGTTCTGATTTGAGGCAGCGAACACATCTTCCTCCAATAGGAATTGTAAAATTTGTTCATCTGATTCAAACACTTGCCAATTAACATTATTATCTGGAATTGAGGGCCGGATAATAATCTTGATATGTTGCTGATCACATATTCCTTTTATACTATTTGGTATATCATATTGGGGTCCAACTACAGCTAACCGATCAGCATGCTGATTTCTACTTCTTGGAATAGCTACAATGTTAAATGCATCAAAAACTTCAATGGAATCCCAAACCCTGAGCTTGTATGCTTTTAAAGTATCATTTTTTACTGCATTCAAACCTCTAACTTGATTAACAATTAGCTCACTATCACCATGCACCTTCAGGTTTTTTATTCCACGCTTTCTCACCCACTCTAAACCTTGAATCAACCCCTCATACTCTGTTGTATTATTGGTACAGGCAAAACAAAACTTGAAAGTTGCATAATATTTCTCACCCTTAGGTGAAACAAGCATAACCCCACCTCCTGAACCATTCCTTCTTCGTGACCCGTCAAAGAACATCTCCCAAACATCATTCCAAGATTCAATATTAGCTTCTTGTCCTTTAACCAGATTAGGCATAATTAAACCAGCTTCTTGAAACATATAGTTTCCCAAACCAGCATCCACAAGGATACTAGTTTCATCCTCCAAAACATTCTTTGTTGCCCATTCATCTAACAGGACATCTAGTATTTCACTAACCTGAGTTACAGGCTCATGAACAACTGTATACTCATCATGCTAAAAAACCATACAATTAGCATTAATGATGTTAGGCGTATAAGGCTCTATATGATTCTTAGACAACAATTCGGCTTGGATAGTCACTTTGGTTCCATAACTAGTTCGGAACAGCATGTGTGACCAGTCAGATGATAAATATCCTCCTATTTTGGTAGTAAACTCTCTTGATAAACACAGGGCAAAATATGGGGGCAGATCTATGACATAAATATCTTGAGATATAGAGAAATTAGGACAAGCATGTAAGGTTAAACTAGCATCTTTGATAAAGCTTATAGTCTTAACAGTCGAACCATCAAGCTGTACTACGCCTTTCTCTAATAAATCATATTTTAGACCAAGTTGGTCAGCTATCTTCTTAGGCATAACAAAGCATGTAGCTCCGCTATCCACCATGTAGTTGTGTACCAAATTATCACCAATAATAAGAGAAACGTAAAACGGGGGAGGTTTCACACTCTTACCTTGGATTGAAGTTGCTTCTTTATTGTTGTTACCCTTTTCATCATTCTGGACAATAGTATTAGTCAACACAGCCTCCTTACCAGCATCAGCAAATGTCACCTTAGGAGGAATTTCTTCGTTCAATGCCTTCTTTAAACTATTAACTTGTCTAGGAATAGCCAAAGAATCCCACATGCTCATGGTAACATTCATCTTTTTCATGGTGTCCACAATGCTGTAAGGTACAACTAAATGTACTTTTTGTTGTGTCTTGACAACAGACATATCTGCATCCTTTTGAAACTGCTCCTTAGCTGCTGCAACAGGTACTTTCTTCAGAATGCTTGGTATTTGCGTGGATTTGGATGACGATTCTTCAGTTGCAGGTCCTTTACCTCTCTCTGATGTTTGGCCTATATCAAGAGCTCTTTTCTTAGCTCGAGTATTGGCTGCAATCGGTGAGTCGCCATTCATGCCATTGAATTCTTCACCTTGCCAGTTAAGAAAACCAGTTTCGATAGTATGCATATCTTGCTGTTGTTCAGGCGCAGCAGGAGGTATATCCGGTTGTGAGCTTGCAGCATTTTGTACCATGAGAGCTTGATTTATCATGCCATTAGATCATGTAGATTGATTATGAGCTTGGTTGCAGGGATAACACCAATCTACCTCTGATATTAAATTGTTTTGAGCAGGTACAATGTCTCTGACTGCATTTGCAGCATTCAAAGGTGTTGGATTGTAAGGCTGATAAGACCTTTGATTAATATTTTGCCTTGCACCTTGGTAATTATTCTGATAAGGCTATCTATTCTGTTGGTACTGTTGATTGTAGCCTTGACTTTGAGTCTGCTGACTATATCCTTGATTTGGTTGCTGAAAAGTTGGCCTTGGAGCTTGGTAATGCTTCTTAATACTTGTCAACTCATTTCCCAGAGTCTACAAAATATTTTCTATCTTTTGCTGGCTGCTCCTTATCTCATGTATTTTATTTGATGTGCCTGCTACCGTTGTCTCTTGAGGAGCGGCAATAGGCATTGCTGGTATAACAGGCAAAGAGGCAAGAGGTGGTATATTAATTGGCATGTCAGGTTGAATAGCCAGAAAATAAGGCATTGGAGGCCTAGGTGCTATCTTACCAGCCTGTATGAGGTTATTCTCTGCTCTAATAGCAATGCCAAAAGCTTGGGGCAGCGAAGTACCACCCATCGATTGAATCATTACTGAGATATCACTATTCAAACTTTTCAGAAAATACAAAAATGCATGTTCTATGCTTGGTCTTACCGTTGCTGGTATTCGTTTCCATGTCTTTTGAAAATAAGAGTTGAAATCTATCATCTGCTCCTGAGGAGCACGCTTGATAGTTGTGAGCTGCTCCACCAGGGACAAGTGATCAGACTTGTCTTCAAAATACTTGGTTAACAGATCCCCAAGCTCATCCCACGAGTTAACTGACCCCACAGCCAAAGTTCTGAACCATTCTAAAGCTTTTCCCTTCAAGGATGCTACTAACAATTTTACAGCAACATCTTCTTCTGTAACGTGGTGCACATTACATAAACTTGCCACATCATGGATATGGTCTATTGCCAGTGTTTGGCCTTCTCCAGTGAAATCTGGTAAGCCTTTTAGTGCCGCCAAAGGCACGTCATGATGCTGGGTGAAATTAAATGGGCTTCCTTGATTGAAAGGCACGAAAGCAAAGGCTCTTGGTAAGGCCATAGCACCAAGCTGAACTGATGTACTTGCTGCAGCTGAGCTTCCTCCTATAAAAAATGAAAAATTAAAAGGAAGAGGAGTAGCAACTCTGCAAGTGGGTGAGGCTGAATGTCTATCTCTTCGATTTCTGTTTACAGCTTTACCTCTTCTTTGATAAACTCTTGTAGGAGGTAATGGCTTGCCTCTTTTTGTATATATAGTTCTTTTGGCTGATCTTCCTTGTCTTTTTGGTGAAGAAAGCTGCAAATATTCAAAGTTTGTGAAACTTCTAGTTTCAATTCTTCTCATAAGGCAAAATAATTATGCTCACTTGATCTTTTTACCAGGGAGTCACCAGATGCACCTGAAAATAACCTCTTACAGGTCTTTATTATGCTGACAGTGTATCAAAATCAGCATAAAATATGCAAATGGACTTCCTTTAAGGTCCCACCGGGCGTGCCCAAACTGTTAAAGCACAAATTTGCACCCTACTAAACTATAAGTTTAGCAATCTGGCCTAACATGGGATTCACTTCTGCATGTGGGCAATGCATAACCTGAAATGAAACCTCTGGTTCCTAGGCCGGTTCCTATTGGATAATCACCTGATACTCTCTAGTATTGAACTAACTTTGCAGGGTAAAGGATAAGAAATTGCAGAAACGGAACTTAAAACTGAACTAAACTTTAACTAGAACCTGCTGATACACCAAAATGTGAGAGATAAATGATAAAAACCGATCTCGGTCTACAATATTCTACTTTAATTGATAAACACTTCTTTCCTGTTATAAGTTTGCATAAGTATTTCATAATAAGGTCTTGAGATGAACCAATGAGGAAGAGTAATGTTTCACTCAAAAGTTTCAAACTTTTAAACACATACTATGACCTGCAAACATACACACGTTCCTATATTAAGGTACTGACTGAGACAAGTAAACAAGGAGCAATATAACTCACAAATTTAACTTCATCAATCATGCTTGTACACAAAAAAAATGGAAGGAAAACAAGGCTTGATTCCATAGAAAATCGCTCCAAAAGATGTTGTCACATATATAATATCTCTAAATCTGAGTTACAGAATCCATGCAAAAGAAATGCTAAGGACAAGAAAACTGTCTCTGAAAACACTGTTCTTGCATAAATCTGAACTAACTAAAAATCAAGTGTCTCAAGGAACTAAGTACAAAAATTCTCCAACTGATTGGGTCGGATGCAAGAAAAGGGCCTCAAAAAGAGGAGTCTAGAAGACACCAAAAAGGGCTACAAACATGGAAAAGTCTTCTTCAATCAATAACCAACCCAACAGATCACTAGAAACGGCCTTAAAAAGCTCAACCAAGTAATAAAAGCTCCCTAAAATGGTGGAAAAGTCCAACCTCGACCCTTTGCCTAAAAGTGCTCCAACCTCCCTAAATTCACTCCATTTGATTTCAAACAACCTCATGTTCCTATAAAAATGTTCTTTTCTCCAAAATTATCTCAACTCCTTTTGAATATTTCCCAAGTGGTTATGCATACTCCTATATGCTCTCCTTATGTCTCCAAACCGAAAAGACTTCTTCAATGATAGCCTTATCTCTCCAAAATTAACTCATCCTTCAAAATTAAGTCAAAAGACTTAGTCTCCTTTTAGCACATGGATACACCTTTTACACTTTAAATAATAATAATATTTAATTACAATTTATAATTATATTGTAATTAAATACTTTTTACACAATGATACCAGCTTTGGACAAAGAAAGAAAACAAAATATAAAAAATAAAACATACTTGATAATATCAATGCTTAATGAAAAATTAAAACATTGATATCACCAAATATATTTTATTATTGTTTTCTTTTGTTTTTTTTATGCTTGCAAAGCCTAACGGACTTGAAGGAAAAATAAAAATTACAAAGGGCTTTGATAACCCTAAAAGCTTATACTCCTTTCGCAATGACTTGGCCTCTCATTTTCCAAAATGAAAACAACTGGAGAAGCTTTTCGAGGGTTTGAGACCCTTTGGTGCCGCCATTGTTGTTCTGATTTCCGTCGCTTTGTGAAGTCTTTGATGAAGAATATGTGTTTTTTACTGGTGCTGCTGCCCAAGATAAATTTGATTGCAGTTTTCGAACAACCCAGGTTGCGACTGTGCATTAAAAGTTAGACTTTTTCTTGAAGGCATGCTGAAGTTTTCTGAATCTTCTCTTAAATGCAAGTCCCATTTTCCACAGGTATGAAACGGCTTCTTCTTGCTTTATTCTCTATTAATATGCCATTGCTGGAAGTACGAAGAGGGTTTTTACTATGATACATCTTCTCTTTTATTTCCTCGACATTTCAAATCTGTGTAAAGCTTTTTAACAAACCCATTTTGTGTGTAGCCTGCAATCATTGCATTTCGTGAGAAGACATCTTTATTAGGAGTATTGTCAAACAATTCACATGCTCTATCTATTTTTACACATTTTGCATACACGTCTGCTAGGGCAGTTGCAACTACAATTTACGTGCTCTGTCTATTTTTCCACATTTTGGTGGATGTTCATAACCTGTTCTAAATTTCCCATTTTGGCACATGCTGGGAGTGCTCTGGCAAATGTGAAACGATTCGGTTGGAGACCTGTGATCTTTTCTTATCGCTTTACAAGCTGATGCTTTTCTGCTCTGAATGTGATGCACTAGGATCTGAATGTGGCATGTTGACTAACCATGTACTTGATTTAATCGTTAGGAGAAAGGATCTTCCATATCTTGTGACCAATAATCTGCAAAATCCTGAGCTCAGCCGGTTGATCAAACATCTCCACCTTTTCCCTTATGTGTCCCATGACAACATTCACAGTACATTCGTGGTGAAGCGTTATGGTATTAGAAGATACCTCTTGTACTCATTTCTGCAATTTCTCCCTTGTGAAGAACCATGGCTCCTATCAGCTGCACATCAAATGGTCGAAGGCCCAACACTCTTTTAGAAGCTTCCAGAACAATTGCAAATGCTTCCTGTATGCAACCTCCAACAAAAATTCAAAAAATATTGTCTTCAAGACTTAAAAAGAATCTTGAACTTCCAGGATCCCCTTGTCTGCCTCTACGTCCCCGCAGCTAATTATTGATACACCTTGATTCATGCCGCTCTGTACCCAATACATGAAGTCCACCAGCTGTGATCACCTCCTTTTTCTCCTCTTCTGTGTAGATTCTGTACTCTCTAACAATAGATTCAAACACACTGCGTAGATTTGCAATGACTTCATCTTGGGTTGGACCCTTTTCACAAGCATATGACAGGCGATTTTCTGCTTCAAGCTCAGTCAACGATCTCTTACCCCATGTTCTAATAATGAATCACTCTGTTCAACACTTGTAGTACCAACCAGTACAGGACGACCAGTTTTATGCATCCATGAAACTTCTACAAGAACAACTTGCCATTTTCCTATGGCTACCCTGAATACTACATCAGATTCATCCTTTCGTATCATTCGCTTATTGGTAGGAACCACCATCACCCTTAACTTGTATATACTCTTGAACTCTTTACTTTCAGTTGCCGCTATACCAGTCATGACACAGAGCTTGGGAAACTGAAGAAAAAATTCTTATAACTTATTGAAGCCAGTGTAACAGTCTCATTTTGAATTGGTACACCTTCCTTTGCTTCAACTGCTTGATGCAGTCCGTCAGTCCAACGTCTGCATGACACAGCCTGTAAACTCATCCACAATTAGAACCTCCTTGCCATGAATAATGTAATTTACATCCCTCAAGAACAGCTCCTTTCATCCCTGCCACCTCTGCAGCCTCAAAATAGTTCCCATTTGCCCCTTCAATTCCCAGAAGTTCATCAAAGTAATCTTTACTTGAAAGAAAAGATCTAATTAAGTCCATTGTAGGAAAGCTTTGACAAATTTCATCATAGAAGTTCGAGCACGGGCTCGTGACACTCATTTCATTACTAGTTGATTCTGATTTTGTTGAAGTTTGTTGTTTAAACATGCATCAAAATACTTCAGATGGTCTGTTTCTATACCCATCTGTTGCATTGAATCGTTTATCTTCACTATGTAGCATTGACCTTTTTAAATACTGTAAGGTTTCACATTGAAATAATATTTCCCTTAAAATAGTTTATCCATTAATGTTTTCTTTTTATATATATCATGAATAGTAAAGTAAAAGGTTTCATATTTAAAACAAATATGTCCCTTTGATACTTCAGTTGGTTTCTTCATCATTCCATTTTGATATTCTGAGATTAGTTACTCTAAAAGGTATGTCGGGCTCATACCCGAAGGGAGCCTCGGTTAGGGGCACATGCCAATTAGAGTAACTAATTATCTGCACATGAAACAAACACATTAGCATAAACATTTCTTTCTCCTGAAGCAATGATTTGTGTCTTTATCTTTCCTACCCTTTCAAAACAGAAATAAGATAAGATATGATAAATGATATATTGTAGGATAATCTTTCATTTCTTAGATCCGTTGGATCTGACACCTTTTCTCTTTTGTGCAAGAAAGCAAGGTTTGTTCAGAATTCGAAGACCGAGAAAATAGTCATAAGGGCAATGGGACAGCCAATAACCAGTCAAAGCAACCCAAGGCAATGACTGGTTATCCTTACACTCACTATTTAATTCTATCCTTTTCTGTTTTGGATATGTAGGAAAGATAGAAATGCTAAGCTCACGGCTTGTGTGAGATTTTAAGGAATTCAGTGCATGTATAAATATGCTTCAAATGCATGAACTCAATTTGTAATCTATCATTGTTCAATACAAATGAAAATACCCTTTTTTTTTTAAAACACTGCAATGTACCTTCTGTAAATGCAATCATTTGATAAAAATGCATCCTTTGGCTAAAATTACATGGTTAATGAAATTTTAGGTAACAGTCATAAGGGGTCATGTCATTTACTAAGATGTTAAAAGGGGTCATATAGTGTCCTAAGGGGTCATATGGGGTCCCAAGGGCCCATGCATGTGTTAGAACACCATATAACCCCTTAGGACACCATATGGAGGGGTCATATGGTGTCATGAGGGTCCATATGGTGTTTTAAAGGATCATGTGGTGTCATTAGGGGTCATATTGGATCCTAATGGCCCACACATGTGTTAGAACACCATATGACCCCTTAGGACACCATAATGTCCTAAGGGGTCATATGGTGTCATAAGGGGTCATATTGTGTACTTGGATGTTAACAGGGGTCACATGGTGTCCTAAGGGGCCATATGGTGTCCTAAGGGGTCATATAGTGTCATTAGGGGTCATATGGGGTTCTAAGGGCCCACGCATGTGTTAGAACACCATATGACCCCTTAGGACACCTTATGACCTATTAGGACATCATATTGTCCTAAGGGGTCATATGGTTTCATAAGGGGTCATGTCACATACTATGATGTTAAAAGGGGTCATATGGTGTCCTAAGGGGTCATATGGTGTTGTTAGGGCTCATATGGGGTCCTAAGGGCCCACACATGTGTTAGAACACCACATGACCCCTTAGGACAACACCATATGACCCCTTAAGATACCATATGACTCCTCGGGACACCATATTATCCTAAGGGGTCAGATGGTGTCATAAGGGGTCATATCGTTTACTAGGATGTTAAAAGGGGTCACATGATGTCCTAAGGGGCCATATGGTGTCCTAAGGGGTCATATGGTGTCATTAGGGGTCATAAGGGGTTCTAAGGGCCCACACATGTGTTAGAACACCATATGACCCATTAGGACACCATATGACCCCTTAGGACACCATATGAATCCTTAGGACACCATATTGTCCTAAAGGGTCATAGGGGGTCATGTCATGTACTAGGTTGTTAAAGGGGCCATATGGTGTCCTGAAGGGTCATGTGGTGTCCTAATGTGTCATATGGTGTCATTAGGAATCATATGGGGTCCTAAGGGACCACGCATGTGTTAGAACACCATACGACCCTTTAGGACATCATATTCTCATGAGGGGTCATATGGTGTTGTAAGGGGTCATATGGTGTCCTAAGGGGTCACATGGTGTTGTTAGGGGTCATATGGGGACCTAAGAGCCCACACGTGTTAGAACAACATATGACCCCTTAGGACACCATGTGAACATCATATGCTCCTAAGTGGTCATATGGTGTCCTAAGGGGTCATATGGTGTCATTAGGGGTCATATGGGGTCCTAAGGGTCCACACATGTTTTAGAACACCATATGACCCCTTAGGACACCATATGACCCTTTAGGACACTATATGACTCCTTAGGACACCATATTGTCCTAAGGGGTCATATATAAGGGGTCATGTCATGTACTAGGATGTTAAAAGGGGTCACATGGTGTCTTGAGGGGCCATATGGCATGCTAAGGGGTCATATGGTGTCGTTAAAGGTCATATAGGGTCCTAAGGGCCCACACATGTGTTAGAACAACATATGACCCCTTAGGACACCATATGACACATTAAGACAACATATTGTCCTAAGGGGTCATATGGTGTCATAAGGGGTCATGGTGTGTACTAGGATGTTAAAAGGGGTCATATGGTGTTTTAAGGGGTCATATAGTGTCCTGAGGGGTCACATGGTGTTGTTAGGGGTCATATGGAGTCCTAAGGGCCCACACATGTGTTAGAACATCTTATGACCCCTTCAGACACCATATGGACATCAAATGGTCCTAAGGGGTCATATGGTGTCATAAGGGGCCATACGATGTCCTAAGGGGTCATATGGGTTTCTAAGGGCCCACATATGTGTTTAAACACCATATGACCCCTTAGGACACCATATTGTCCTAAGGGGTCATATGGTGTCATGTCATGTACTAGGATGTTAAAAGGGTCCATATGGTATCCTAAGGGGTCATATGGTTTTGTTAGGGGTCATATGGGGTCCTAAGGTCCCACGCATGTGTTAGAACAACAGATGACCCCTTAGGACACCATATGGACATAATGAGAGAGTTGGGTATAATTAGTGGATAAGAAGAGAGGGAGAGGTGTAAGTATCAACAAAAGGAGAGAGGGAGAGATGTGGAGAGAGGTGAAGAGAGTGATAGAGAGATGATAATTAGGGAGAGGGGAGCGGGGAAAGGGAAGTATACTTGCCCCTCTCCCCTCTCCTTGAATACTCTAATTATCCCCAACTCTCTCTCTCTCTCTCTCTCTCTCTCTCTCTCTCTCTCTCTCTCTCTCTCTCTCTCTCTCTCTCTCTCTCTCTCTCTCTCTCTCTCTCTCTCTCTCTCTTCCACCAAAGAACCCTCTCTTTCTCTAACCTCTCTTTTCCTCTCCCTTTGTTGATACTTCCCTCTTCCCCCTACTCAGTCTCTCTCTTTTTCTCTCCCTATATCTCTCTCCACTTCTCTCCCCATCTCTCCCTCTCACAGTCTCTATCGTTATCTCCTACATCTCCCCCCCTCTCCCCTTGCCTCCTTAGCAATAAAAATCATTGGGGAAAGATACTCCACACACCTCATAAAGAACTAGGATCCAAATATAGCTAACACAAAAATATAGAAATTATAAAGATAATCAAGATCCATTACCAATAGGGAGAGAGATCTCTACATAGATGAAAATGGAGATAGAAAGGGAGATATGAATAAACAGAGAGGAGAGGGATAAAGAGAGGTAGAGATAGAGATGCATAAAGATAAAGATACAATTAAGGAGAGATATAAGGGTGAAGAGAGATGAAGAGCTAAACACAGGGAGAGATAGAAGGAAAAATATAGAGAGATAGGAATACTAAGAAAAGAGATGGAGACATAAATAGAGATATAGATATTAAGGACTGTGAAGAGAGAGGAAGAAATACTAAAGGACAAGGATGGATAGAAAGAGGGATAAATATCTAGTTATTGAAAAGGAGAGACGAAGATAGAGATAAAAATGAAGATAAAGAGAGAGGGAGATGAATAGATATAGATAAAGAGATAGATAAAGATAAAGATAAAGATAAATATATATATAGAGAGATAGAGAAAAATGAATAGAGAGGGGTAAAGAGAGTGAGATACAAAAAGGAAGAGATAAAGAGATATAAAGGGAAAGGAATATCAATAGATAGAGAGATGTAGATAGTGCAAGAGAGTGATAAAGAGAGAAATAGAGATTATAGATAGGGATAGATAGAGAGGGAGAGAGACAAATGGATATATATATATATATATATATATATAGGGGTTATAGAGAAGGATGGAGGGAGAGATTGATAAATATATAGAGAGGGAGTACAAATAAAGCAATAAATATAGAGAAAGGGAGAGATACATAAAGAGGGCGATAGAGGAAGAGAGGGAGATGTAGATTAATCATGTATAAAGGAAGATATATAAAGATAGAGGGACATATAGAAAGAGATATAGATGTGAAGATGGAGGTAGAGATAGATATGGATATAAAGTGATAGAGAGAGTAGGACAAATAGAGGGAAAGATGGAGTGAATAAGTGAGTTTAAGAGATAATGAGATATAAATATACATGAAGATAGATCTATAGGGATATAGAGATAGAGGGAACAAGATAGGGAGGGAAAGGAGGTGATAGAGACAAGTAATAAATAGGTATGGGTAGGATAAAGTAGAGGGGGGAGATAAATAGAGAGAAGAGAAATTATTAGAGAGAGATAAATAAGGAGTGACAGGGATGGAGTGGGAGAGGAGAGATGGGAATAGAAAGAGTGAGATATGTGTACAGATAGATGAAACTTGGGAAATATCTAGATGGGATGAGAAAAGGAGTGAGATAAGTAGGGAAGGAGGATATAGATAAAATATATTTATAGAAGTATAGATAGACAAGTGATAGATAAAGGAGGTTATAGGAAAAAAGAGGAAAGAGACTATGTATGCAAAATTTGTGAGTATTTAAAGTTTTAAAAATTATGGATTAACTTCCTATGCTTATAATTATTTTTTTCTCTACAATATAATAAAATTATCTTATTCATTTGACAGGTCTCTAAATTACCTTTCCAACGCCTATAAAAGATCAAAATTTTGATAAGAAATGCAAAAGTTATGCCCATTTTACTAAAGTATGTTTTTTATGTTGAGCAAAACGGATACCCATTTTGGTTTCCAAAACGGATATCTGTTAATATCAGATATCTGTTATTAATGTATATTCGTTTTGGTTTGGTATTCACAAACCAAAGTTAAATTTTGGCAGACCCATACAAAAAGTCAAAGTGGATTTTGGCATGTTTGGTAAAGTTTAAAACACAGTTTTTTCCCCATTGCCACTTTTTGGCCCCTCATGATCTTGTACATACCCATATAGCGATACATATGAGGATGTAAGAGATGCAAGTGAGTTTGATAAGCAAATATCAATAAGGGTGCAATGAAAAGAAGTTTGTCTAATGATATTGTAGTACAAAATTGGCAGTGGATATAGATGCTATGCTCTAGAAGGTCTGGTAGTCCGTATATTTCAGTATATGCAAAGATTGAACTTTAACAGTGATTGTAATCAAAATTCTAAGATGCCTCTATTATAGGGTTCATTTTTTGATATCTATAATTCTATATCTTTCCCTGAGTGCAGTTAGCTTCAAGTTTACAAGTCCTCTTTTGTATCTTGCCCCATGAGCAGTTAGCCTTGGCATGCAAATCCGAAGCAACTAGCTCTACCTTTTTTAATCATTTCTATATAGTGGATTATCTTGTGGATTAACTCCCATCATGGTTTTTCCCTGTTTGGGTTTCCACTTATAAATTCTTGGTGTTCCTGTGTCATTGTTTTGTGGTTATTGTTTAATTATTCATGATGTGATTAAGTGGATTAAAGTTGTTAAATGTGTTATTGAGTTCTAGAATTTAATGTTGATTCAAACCCCCCCTCTTAGCATCCTATGTGTGTTTAACAATGTTGGCCTACTTTGTAATTTCAAACATATTTCATGAGCCAAGGTATAAAAACAAGGCCTTACCCCCTCATTTGAGACATCTCTAATCAAGGAAATTCACTCTATGATTCAAATTCAATTGAAAAAGTAATGAAGCATTATCAAGGGAGTGAATAAGAGGTCAAGTATTTAGATTTCAAGAATTCAATATGGCATCCATGATCAAGTTTTAATGAAGACACCCATACATTCCTACATGACAACCTTTTCATGAAGACTTCAAGGCAAGATTCATAGAGGTATAACATTCCAAATCAACATTTCAATTTTAGATCTAGCCTCTTACCTTTCAAGGCACACTTTTCATTTTAATTTATATTCATTTATAAGGTCAATTCCAAACTTGGGGTTTGACTTAGGCAAAACCCTTATCAACCAAACAACAATATTCTCTTTTCAATGTGTAGGTGACAAATTTAGGAGACAACAAACATAGATTTAGAAAGAGCATATAGAGGTATACTAAACCAACTTTTGTAGAAGTAGAAATTTGACGACAAGGGCATCTGAGCACCATTGTCTAACACTTTCTTAATGAAACTTCATAGAAACACTTAGAACAACATCCTAATCCCAAAAATACATTTTTTGTCTGCATCCGAGCTCCATGACAAGGGCACACAAGCATTATTGTCTCATATTTCTGACTCCTAATTTCAAACACAAGTTCCTCTCTACGTCCTATTTCCAAATTTGTACATTGTGTCTACATATCTAATCTAAGACTATATGTATATGTTGATTATTATAAATTTCACATTTTTTAACCCTAGATTTTGCATTCAATTTACATCATTTACATAGCTCATTCTCAACTCAATCAAAGGAGAATTGAACTCACCTTGTGCTCAATCCTTTTCAATCAGATTTGGGATTCAGCTAATCAAATTTAGCTTTCTCATTAATGTAAATCTTGAAAATAGGTCTTAGTCCTAGTTTGCATGCATAAACTTGTGAATCCTATCTCCCACACATTTACATTTGGGTAAACTTGACGTAGTGCATTCAATAAATTCTTATTCATATGTTCAAATCTGATTGTTAGTGAATATTATTTTCAGATTTAGAAGCATTTATTGTTCAAATCTATCATTGCTATAGTTAATTTTTCTTAATTAATTGGTTAATTAATCATTTCATTGGGAAATTGCATTGTCTAATCACTTCTTTTGCTTGCATGAGAGGCATTGTTTCTACAAAACTATTAAATTAGATTTTCCCTTTTTGTATGAGTTTTATTACCCTTTGTCCTACATCCAACATCTCGCTAAGAAGAACTTATTAACTTATGGCTTCCCCAAAGAGTATTGAGCTTGGGTTGAATAACCTATTCCATAGGAATTTGGGTGAATCCTCTATTCCTACACAAGACATACCTAACATTGTGGAGAACCCCTCATAATTCTCATGATGAGGATGACTCTTAAACCCAAGTAACCATTGAACAATTGGGGAAGCTTGGCAATGAATTGGATAGGCCTCAACAATGTATGAGTCAATAACACATGGGTGGAGAGGTAGTTCCCATGACTAAAGGTTTGAGGAGATTGATTCAAAGTGATGAACAAGGTGTGAATGTGTTGCATGGCATTGCTCATAGATGCCTCACTGCCCTCTTGTGTTATGCACACTTTGGCCCTATCATAATCAAATTATCTTAAAGTTCAATTTGTCCTATTTTACATACAAGTTTATGCAAACATAAAATCCATTAGCTTATCATCCCACCTCAATCTTAGTGGTATGTAATAACTTCCTATGCAACCAAATATATGCCTCATACTTGATTGTAACATGAATATGTCCCTTGGACATGTCACCCTTGTAGCCTAGTTCTCCTAATTTAGTTCTTATTTCCCACTTTCTTTTCTTGGGCCAACACTTTTAGAGAATGTGACTACCACTTGTTGGCTTTGTAGACTAAATACTTCAAGTCAAGAATCAAGGATATTGTATTTAAGGATAACCCCTAGGTCCATAGTAAATCATCTAATCATTAAATTCATTTACTTTACATCACATAATTAATAAGAACTTTCATCAACACCTACATACCATACATTACACATTTAATTATTTTGGAATCAAAGAACACTGAGAGGGGGGGTGAATCAATGTTCTACCAGTAAATGAATTTATGAACTTATTGCATATGAACTAGTTAATAGAAAATAAAATTAAAGTATATAAACCAAACAACACATAAAGAAGTAACACCATAACACCAATATTTATACGTGGAAAACCATGTAAAGGGAAAAACCATGGTGGGGCTAATACCCACAATATCTATATACTTGATCAAGGTATACAAATATTACATAGAGGGGATTGCACATGCAATCAGACTCACCACCTAGAGCTCACTACTCAAACAAAAGTCTCATTGACTTACACAACATTACACAATGATTTCATACAAAAATGAACTTATAAAGTGCATCTACCCATGCTAGGTAAGTTCTGGTTGAAGCTCTCTCAACCTCCTTTGAACCGGTTTATTGATATCCTGCTATGCTCTGTTCTGCACTACCGGTTAGGATTGCACACATGAAACTGCACACAAAAGCTTCCACTCATTGACCAAATCACATGCCATCAATCTTTGACTGATTCGCATTCAAAATCACATAACCATTAACAACAAATCCATCACTAAGTGTTCTCCCTTAAATACCTTTTATCTTTTCACCATGTCGGCCTCAATGAAGAAAATAAACCTATCAGCTGCCGAATCACGAATCATGATATGCATTATTCTGATGATCATAATTAATGTCGGCCTTCACATGTTACCATAAATTTTACAAGTGATTTTATCGGGGTCCCAAAATACCTTAACTGGGTCCTATACTTAAGCGGGTCCCAAATACACGTTATCGGTACCAAGACTAACTGGTTAACAAGAATAAAGAAAAGTGTGTGTATATCGGTTGTGTATAGTGTATGCCAGTTGGACCAATCAATACAAAATGATAAGACAATTAATCCGGATGAGAAATACCAACTCATAAAGATGAGTTTCCATCAATGAAAACCCTAAATGTGATGCACCATACCGAATGAGTGTTAATTACCAATAATCCCTTTTGGCATTGATGGTAAAACTCATGTGAAAAATGATATCATCTTTGAATCTTCTCCCCCTTACCTATACATCCATGCAATTATATACATCTAGTGTCCTCCCCTTGTGATATACATCCATTTTTCACTGTACTCCTCCCCCTTTGACATCAATGACAAAGAGGGTGTCCACCAAAAATGCTATACAAACATATACATATCGGTTCCTATACATGTTTCAAAATGTCAACATATAAAGTCTTAAAAAATGAAAAGTATATGTCCCAACCCTGCTTAAGAGAATCAAGAATGGAGGTGAATCCATTCAAGAGACTGACATAATATTAAATTGCCTCAAATTCTATGGGATCCTTCTTCTGCATGTTAGATATACACTCTGTCTTATGAAATAACATGTTATCAAGTTGAGGACCAATAAAATTTCTGAGCTCTATAGCTCTCTTTATTATGTTGTCCCTTTCCTTCTCTAATCTCAAAATTTGATCCATAACCGCCAAAATTGGACCATCAAAAGAACTTGTCAAATTTACTGTCGAATTATAAGAATTAGAAATCAGAATCAAGTTATCTTTACAATCCAAATTTTTCTTGTCTATAGGAGTTGTGATCTTTGAAAAATCTAGACAAGTCTTATTAACCTTCCCACCTTCTGCTAATGTTGCATCTATGAACTACGAACAAGTTTGAAGCTTAGCCTTCTTAGATGCAATCATGTACAAAAATGTTTGCTTCCGGGCCTCAACAAATTTATTCTTAGCCTCAGTTATTGAAATATTAACCAAATAATCATAATGCTTAGGAATAAAACCAATAATCTCATGCAATTTACCGAATGAGCTTGTTCTCTCCTTTGCCTGAAATTCCGGTACTAACCGATTCAAAACCTCAAAAGTGTTTTGAGTCAATTCTTTATCCTTAGATTCCTCCTGGGCCAATTCCTGTGTTGCCTGTGCCTAGAGTGCTACAACAACCAAAATTTTCTCTACCGGTGACATCTTATGATAAGGCTTGTCAAAACTGATAGAAAATTGTGGCATTTTCCCTTTGGCTAAAGATGATGTGTCAATTGCCAAGCTGGAAGGGAAGTCTGTTACTATCTGGTTGTCTGTGTCAGTTGGTGACTTATCCTCAATAACCTTTACATTTTGTGCACTGGTGGCTTCGCCACTTGGTGCCTCACTCACTTTTGGTGCATCACCTGAAACCTTATCCTTTGAATCTTTATCCTTTACAATATCTGCCTCTACATCCGGTCCATATTCTGCCAGAGGATTCTGAGTATCCTCAATTTCAAAATTGGACTCACTAGCCGATTGAGTAGTAACCGGTGGAGTGCCAACTGGTGGATTAGTGTTTACATTCTGCTCATCGGATTTTACCCATTCCTTGTCCCGTGGTAATTGAATATTGTGTGACTATACAAAACTGTGACTCAAATCATATCCAAGACTCAAAAGAATTATGACCCATATATCTATAGTCTCCTTCCGGATCTCTTCAATTTTTTCTAACATTAAGTTATTAATCTAGTGTTTAGGATTGAATTTTGTTGAACCTGTCTTATTGATTAAATCTGCAATCTCTGGTGGAGTTATTGATGGACATAGATTAACTAATTTTGTTTCCTTTATTTGCTGGTCCAAAGTTTGTGCATGTAATATCCTAACCTCTAACTTATCATACAATTCCTTAGGCAAAATTTTCTCTAACTCAATCAAATTCCTACTGAAAGAATCAAGGTATAAAACAATTGCTTCTTCTAACTACTTCTTGTCTTTATCATCAAAATCATCAAAGAATGTAGAAAAATTGTCCAAATTACCATCATTAATGATTTTATCAATAATGTCTTGAGCATTTAATTTTTTCTTACCGGTTCTCCTCTTTGCTTTCGGTTTAGATGGCTCATCTACCTTAGGCTTCCACTTATGTACAATTATGATTTTGGGAGTCTTTCGGGGAGGCTCCTTCTCAAGTTGTTTCTTTTGTTCTTCTTTATTTCCCCTCACAAACCTTACAAAAAGACCTTTCTTCTTTGGAGCTTGTTTATTCTCTTCATTAGATTCAATCTCCTCTGAAGATATAGTCATGTATTGTCTAGCCACTTTTTGCTTCCTCTTCACTGATTCCTTTAGTTTGGGGCTGGCAAGCTCACCAGATGGTGCTTCCGGTTGTTTTGATGACTCAGTAGAAATCAGAACCACATTAGGAGTGGCCTGAGATGCCTTCTTCGCTTCTCTCTCCTCCTTCCTCTTCTATTTCATCTCTTCCTTTCTCCGGGCTTCAAGGATTTTAACTTTTTCTTCAATTTCAGCCATGTCATGACCCTCACTAATTAATGTCTCAACTGCAACCCTTTTCATTTTCTTTCTTATGGAAGGTGCAACTTATTTTTGATGAACTTTTAAACATTTTTATTGAGTTGTGCCAATTTTTTCTTCTTATTCATCAACTGAAGCTTTCAATAAGTGTTGTGCATAAGTGTCCAGCGTGGCCTCATCCACTTCATAAACCATAGGCATGATCCAAACTGTTCTAGGATGGACTACCTCCATCATGCATTCATCTTTATTAACCATAAAACAAATAGTATCTTTATATTTTTCTACAATTTCCTTAGGAATTATAGCCCTGTTCTTCATTTCTTCCTGGAAAGTTTTGAAAAATGCCCATAGATTGGCCTTCTATTGTTTATCACCTTGACTATCTAATATCTGAGCTATTTGGGTGGCTACTGGTCTATCAAAATCCCATTGTATTTTACCATAACCGAGAATCATATTCAAAAAGTAAAATGCCAAGCATATGACAAAGGATCCATACCGGAATATGTTTTTCTTATCTTGCTTTATTTTATGAAGATTTGTCATTAATTCCTTCAGCATCACACTACACAGGTCATAGTGTGCGTCCCCCTTCACCATTTGATATGCAATGAGGATGTTGTTACCAGAGACAAAGTTCAGTCGGTTTGACTAATAAACTTTGTAACCGATTACCATTATTGCAAATTTCACATCAATATCTCTTATATCATCAACTCTCATTGATCTACCATCGAAGGTGGTACCAGTGAGTTTTCACAGTTCGGTGTTGGAGAGTTTTGACCTAGGGCTTGGAAAACCTCCGACCTTATGAAGGCATGTGATGTTCTTGAAGACTTCCTCAGTGATTTTGTAAGATCGGTCCAACCATATGAATTCCCCATGAATGCAACTAAGAATATATCTAACCCATTCATCTTCATCAAATGTCAGAAAATCCATGAATTGGGTAAAACCCTTCCTCTGCAATTATGCATATTCTGGCTTCAGCTGATTGTCGGTGATAAGATTTTCAGTGAAAACACAAGACATTTATAGCTCCCAATCTCCTCAATATCACAATGGATATACACCCTAATGTCTTTGGTATGAATAACACCATGGAAAACATTTGAAAATGCTCCCAATGACTCATCCAAAAGATATTTGAAAGGATGCTTCTTGAGTTCTGGATGAGGGCGGTTCTTAATTTCCACCACCAAAGGAGTATCAACGTTTGATGATGAAGCCATGATAAATATCGAGGGTTTCTACAAATGGTAAATACCTTAAGATCTTGTCAGATGATGAAATGCTCTTTGAATGTTGATGCTCCCACAAATCGCCTTTGTACTCTTGAAATGCTCTTGAAATCACTCTTCAGAATTCTCGATCGTTGTGTGAAGAAATAACTTAACCTTTTCCCTTTCATCTCCATTAACCGTAATTTTCCACTGTCATAAATGCTATCGGAGAATTTGAACGGATCACATAATTTGCATATAAGCTCCGATAAACACTTGAAATCGCCTGAGTATCCATCCGCAATTAGAATTCCCTGACTACGGATCTAATCCGAGGTGTTTGCATGATCTTCAATGATTGCCTACCCCTAAGGCAGAGTGCCTTAGTTATCGGATGAAGTTCCTGTTCTCGGTGCAGGACCTAATGGCTCTATCGGTTGATCTTCAGGTGGAGTATCTGACTTCCTAACCCATCTTCTCTCATGTTGCTTTCTGATATCTTCAACCTTTTCCTTTCCCTTCTCATCTACATTTCCATCAGCTACCAGTGGATTCTTACTTCTACAATATTTAGCAATATGTCCAATCTTGTTGCATGCATAGCATATAATATTTTTTTTCTAAATTTCTAAGTTGTACCCTTGATTTCCTTGGTTTCCTTTTGATCTGCAATGGTTAGCCATATGTCCAAATCTACTACATGCATGAAATCTGACATTTCCAAGACTGGTGAATGATGCATTGTTCTAATTATTCCTATTTCTGCACTGACTTGCTATATGACCATACTTATTGCAAAAAAAGAATGTACCATAGAATTTGTGAGAATTAGGTTGTCTTACCGGTGATTTCTGGTTCCGGTTGTTGGCATGCTTCTACTTCTGACTAGATGATTGATCTTGTTGTGTAGTACCAGAGCTTTCTCCTACTTCATATCCAAGACCTCTCCTGTCATTAGCATCTCTCTAGCTCTTTAGTAGTTCATCAAGTCTTGCAGAGATGGCTTTGAACTTGTCTTTGTACTCATTTGCAGTGGCTAAGTCATCTCTCATGATTATTATCTGTCTCTCAAGTTCCCATTCATTATTATGGGACTGAATCAACTCAAGTTTCAACATGTCATTCTCATGTGTCAGTCTATTGCATTCCTCAGATCTGTCCTTCAATGCTTGAGCTAGGTTTTCTTCATTCTTCTTCCTGTCTTCAATGTCCTTTCACATTCTTATGGTTAGGGCTTACATTTAATTCTTTAAGGTAGTATTCTCCTAAGTAAGTTTTCAACATTGATCTTTCAAAGCATATTCCTCATCACTATTTTGATTTTTCTATTGATCATAGAGTTTCTTCCTTTTGGCTTGAACAACTGATAGCTTTCTTTGCAATGAAATGATGTGTTCTCTGGCTCACATTAGTTCATTCTTTAGTTTACTATTTTCCAGCTGCTCATTATCAAGATCCTCAAGAGCTAGTTGAAGTTGTTACTGCAAACCGATTTCCATTGATTCCAAGTTTCGGATCTTCCTCAAGTTGTTAGACTTCTTCCAAGAAACTAAGCTCTGATACCAATTGTTGGAATCCAAGAACACTGAGATGGGGGAGGGGGGGGGGGGTGAATCAGTATTCTACCGGTAAATGAATTTTTGAACTTATTGCTTATGAACCGGTTAACAAAAAATAAAATTAAATTGCATAAACCAAACAACACATAAAGAAGCAACACCATAACACCAATATTTATATGTGGAAAACCCTGTAAAGGAAAAAACCACGATGGGACTGATACCCACAATATCTATATACTTGATCAAGGTATACAAATATTACATAGAGGGGATTGCACATGCAATCAGGCTCACCGCCTAGAGCTCACTACTCAAAAAAAGTCTCATTGACTTACACAACATTACACAATGATTTCATACAAAAATGAACTTATAAAGTGCATCTAACCATGCTGGATAAGTTCTGGTTAAAGCTCTGTCAACCTCCTCTCAACCGGTTTACTGATACCCTATTTTGCTTTGTTCTGCACTACTGGTTAGGATTGTGCACGTGAAACTATGCACACAAGCTTCCACTCGTTGACCAAATCGCATACCATTAATCTTTGACTGATTCACATTCAAAATCGCATAACAATTAACAACAAATCCATTGCTAAGTGTTCTCCCTTAAATGCCCTTTTATCTTTTCACCATGTCGGCCTCAACGAAGAAAATAAACCCGTCGATTGCCAAAACACAAAGCATGATATGCATTATCCTGATGATCATAATTAATGTCGGCCTTCACACGCTACCATAAATTTTACAAGTGATTTTAGTAGGGTCCCAAAATACCTAAACCGGGTCCCAAATACACGTTACCGGTACCAAGACCAATTGGTTAACAAGAATAAAGAAAAGTGTGTGTATACCGGTTGGCCCAATCAATACAAAATGATGAGACAATGAATCTCGATGAGAAATACCAACTTTTGAAGATGAGTTGCCATCAATGACAACCCTAAATGTGATGCACCATACCGGATGAGTGTCAATTGCCAACAAATTCATCATCTATGCATCTTGCGCTTCTACTTGGCATTTATTACAACTTGTTCATTAGCAACAAGGATTAACTAGTTACCAAGAAAATTTCACTCTTTACACACTAATAATATCCACAAGGTGCTTCATAGGACTAGTCATCTTTAGATACACATTCATAGGTACTATTTAGAGCATTAGAGTATATGAAGAAAATGTACCATAAGGATAGAACCACATTAGGTAAATTGGATAATAGATGGTAGATGCAACTCATTCCAAGAGTAGAGTAGACATTCTACGCGTGCTTGTGATAAAGCATGCAATTTTGATTTAATAAGTCAATCATTGATCACACAGTCTACATTAAAGAAATAATCATCAATAATACACAAGCAATCAAACAAAACTAAGCACATCCTTACCCTCTCTTTAATATTTTTACTTACTGAACAAACTCTACTTTATATTATATATCAATTTATTAAATTTAAATTAACATATAACATGTTTTATTTTCTTACAAGTATATGTCTCGTAATAAAGTGAAAAACAAAATCAGACCCCTCCATAGACCCCTCAATCTTAAATTAAAATTATGTGGTCCCCTCAATATTTGATTTTAAGGGGAAGAAAGAATCAAAGATAAGGTTGAGCATGACTTCCTATAGATTCCTCCATAAACCCATCAGACTTAAATTAATTTTTGTGATCATTTCAATCTTCAATTTTAAAAAAGGGAAATAATAAAATATAAGATGATGATGACTTCCCATGAATTTGTCCAAATAAATATACCTTTCTATTTATAACTTGCAAATCTATCATTGTTATAGTTAATTTTGCTTAATTAATTGGTTAATTAATCATTTCATTAGGAAATTGCATTGTTTAATCACTTCTTTTGCTTGCATGAGAGACATTATTTTTACAAAACTATTTCATTAGCTTTTCCCTTTTTGTATGAGTTTTATTACCCTTTGTCCTACATCCAACATCTCGCTAAGAAGAACTTATAAACTTATGGCTTCCCAAAAGAGTATTGAGCTTGGGTTGACTAACCTATTCCATATGAATTTGGGTGAATCCTCTATTCCTACACAAGACATACCTAACATTGTGGAGAACCATTCCCCTCATAATTCTCATGACGAGGATGACTCTTCAACCCAAGTAACCATTGAACAATTGGGGAAGCTTGACAATGAATTGTATAGGCTTCAACAATGTATGAGTCAAGAACACTTGGGTGGAGAGGTAGTCCCCATGACTAAAGGTTTGAGGAGATTGATTCAAAGTGATGAACAAGGTGTGAATGTGTTGCATGACATTGCTCATATATGCCTCACTACCCTCTTGTGTTATGCTCACTTTGGCCCTATCATAATCAGATTATCTTAAAGTTCAATTTGTCCTATTTTACATATAAGTTGATCCAAACATAAAATCTATTAGCCTATCATCCCACTTCAATCTTAATGGTATGCAATAACTTCCTATGCAACCAAATATGGACGCGTCTATTCTGGCTCCAAAACGACAGTGCAGATTGACTAACACGCATGTTAGTCACACGTTTTACACCGTCAATTTTGCAATAAATGGATGCGATTGACTAAGACATCGCTATCATGCTGTACAAAAGGTCCGTTTTGGAGCCAGAATAGTCGCAACCACCAAATATATGCCTCGTACTTGATTGTAACATGAATATGTCCCTTGGGCATGACACCCTTGTAGCCTAGTTCTCCTAATTTAGTTCTTATTTCCCACTTTCTTTTCTTGGGCCAACACTTTTAGAGAATGTGACTATCACTTATTGGCTTTGTAGACTAAATACTTCAAGTCAAGAACCAAGGATATTGTATTTAAGGATAAGCCCTAGGTCCATAGTAAATCAGCTAATCAGTAAATTCATTTACTTTACATCACATAATGAATAAGAACTTTCATCAACAACTACATACCATACATTACACACTTAATTCATCATCTATGCATCTTGCACTTCTACTTGGCATTTATTACAACTTGTTCATTAGCAACAAGGATTGACTAGTTACTGAGAAAATTTCACTCTTTACACACTAATAATATGCGCAAGGTGCTTCATAGGACTAGCCATCTTTAGATACACATTCATAGGTACTATTTAGAGCATTAGAGCATATGAAGAAAATGTCCCATAAGGATAGAACCACATTAGGTAAATTGGATAATAGATGGCAGATGCAACTCATTCCAAGAGTAGAGTAAACATTCTACACATGCTTGTGATAAAGCGTGCATTTTTTATTTAACAAGCCGATCATTGATCACCTAGTCCATATTAAAGAAATAATCATCAATAATACACAAGCAATAAAACAAAACTAAGCACATCCTTACCCTATCTTTAATATTTTCACTTACCGAACAAACTCTACTTTATATTATATATCAATTTATTAAATTTAAATTAACATATAAAATGTTTTATTTTCCTACACGTATATGTCTCATAATAAAGTGAAAAACAAAATTAGACTCCTCAATCTTAAATTAAAATTATGTGGTCCCCTCAATCTTTGATTTTAAGGGGAAGAAAGAATCAAAGATAAGGTTGAACATGACTTCCCATAGAGCCCTCCATAAACCCATCAATCTTAAATTAATTTTTATGATCTTTTCAATCTTCGTTCAAAAAAAAATAAAAAATAAAATATTAGATGACGATTACTTCCCATGAATTTATCCAGATACCTTTCTATTTATAACTTTAAATAAAAAACATTATTTTATCTTATCCAACAAAATTTGAAAAATAAACCCCTGGTCCACTACCAATCAAATATTAAAAGATTCTAAAGAAAAACAAATCTAAGAAACCTGGGCAATCCAAGTTCAACGAATTTTCAAGACCTCCATTGCTTTCACCATGAAAGCTCATTCTCATCATAACCTGGCTTTTCTAAATTCTTTTATCCAAAGGAAGTTCCGAGAATTTTCCTCTGGTTCACCCCAGCTGGCCTCTTCGGAGTGCAGCAACTTAAGAAGCAAGCAAGCCAGTCAACCGATTGTAACATATTTTCCTATACACGAATACTGTAGCAGAATTGACCATGGTACTCTTCTAATGGCGTTCTTACACATGTGAATTATGGTACCGAGCACTCTCTTTCATGGGTACGAAGCATCACTCTGGCTTTGGCTGTGACTTATGGTACCGAGCACTCTCTTTCATGGGTACGAAGCATCACTCTGGCTTTGGCTGATAACAACATTTGATGTTTCATGTAATTATGATGTTTCTTATAATGCCGATACTGTAGCGAGTACAAACACTCACGAAAATCCTGTGACAAAGGAAGCGACCTTGAGCTTTCTCCAACTAGATTCCACCCAAAAGCAGTCCACAATTTGTATTCTATTTTTTTGTTTTGTACCACATACATTTCTTCGTTTAGAAGAAAGAATAATACCAAATATGATACGGAGATCAGGAGAACCAGAAGCTTTGATAAATGGGTTTCATTCTATGCATCTGAAGTATGTTTTAGTGAAAAGATGAAAAGGCTCTGCAGATCTCAAGTTTGTCAAGGCCTGAAATTTGCTTTTACAGAAGAACCCATTTTAGTAGTATTCTCCTAAATGGTTAGTTACACTGCCCTAAAAATGATCTGATATAATTCTCTAGCATTGTATGGTGGGTTCATTTTGCTTAACTGGATCAGAAGTGGGATTTGAAGAACTGTGTAGTTGCTTGATCTTGTAGATTCAAGGCCAAGGTTATTTTTAATTGGAAACCCTTCTCTGTAGTCCATGTGCTTCATAGATATTTGAGGGTCAATTATAATTTGTCACATTTATGTTAAACATTGCATTGTAGTTCCTCCAGCAATTCACTTCAACAGGCTTGGATCATATGCTGAATATCAGATATTGTCCAGTGATCAATTTTTTAGTGCATTGCTGTGTTATTGTGAGGACAAATTATAGGGTATGTCTCTGATTGGGGTCATCTTAATGTAGTTGTACTTCTTGGGAGCTTACCCATTCAACTATCAAATTTACCAGTATGATAAGGCTCCAAAGTGCTCATTCGACAGCATAAAGCAATTACTGGGAAGGGGACTGTGTATGCATTGTAAACTAAGGACACCCAATTCTAACAAATCAAGGATGTATGCTCGTGCAGTTTGAAAGCCACAAGTTAGCAAAGGTAGTCCATGATTTGGTCAGCAGAGGTAATATTCTGCTACGTCACAACGAATTAAGAACCCAATTTCTAGAGAGACAGAGTATCCAAGCCAAAAAGCAGAGGTAATATTTCGCTAGGTCAAAATAAATTAAGAGTCCAATTTCTAGCGAGTGACAGAGTATCCAAGCCAAAATCCATGACAAGTCGTATCGAGGGAGGGAAGCTCTATATGGGCAACCTTATATCTCAGAATGCATTCTCTTTTCTATGGAGTTCTGATAATTCTGCTGGTGTCGAGTTTGGATTCGGTATTAGGAAGCTGAGCTTCTCTCTGAAAGAGCAGTCAGTTGAGTACAAGTTGGAGCTTGGCTTCAGAGATATTCGGTATATACATCTCCGTAATGCAAAGGGTGTGAAGCTCCTTTTGGTTCAGGTTTGTTCACTAGGACATCTCTTCCCTTCTTTTGTTCTGATTTTATGGATACACACTCCAGTTTATGCGTCAGTTTAAGTCAAATGTTTATGGTTTAAGTACCAGCACTAAAATCAAGATGTTTAAGATTTTTTAAAATATGAGGTTTTAACTTTTATATCATCTATTGAGACATCTAGTGAGTTCTTTTGTCACTATGCATGTGAAACTGACAATTTAACACCTGTATTAGCTTCACTATCAAAGAGCATTCCTTGCTTTAAAAAACATATGGGCACCCACTATTTCTTGGTGGTGAAGAATATAAATCTATTTCTATAGAGTCATGTTTTACCAGTTTATCGAATTGAATAATTCTAAGACCTATGCTCTTGTTTAGGGGCTCAGCATTCATCTTGCATAGATGAATAAAATATTTAATTTTAAGTTTGTATAGATAGGTGAGTTGGTCGGGCAGAGGGTTTGCGCTCCATCAGTCTCGGGTTCAATTTCTCTTTCAGGTTTAATAAGGGGAACTGCTTGCGAGCTGTAGATTCACTCCAGGGACTAGTCTTGCTCCAGGCTTGCCTTTAAGTGGAAATGCTAGGCAGGGCCGTGGGGATTGGGGATACCTTGGATACCAAAAAAAAAAAAAAAAATCTTTTCTAACTTTAACTTTCCATTTTTCATTTTGGAGTTCACACAATCAAATTTGAAAACAATTCATATCAATTTTATTTTTAAATTTACATGGGTAAATATAAATTTTCTGTTATGCAACTATCATACACAGATGAATATTGTAGTGGAATAGTGATTAAATTACTTGAAAGAAAAGGATGATCTGGAGGAGAGGGACTGTCTCAAGGACAATAGAGATATGTTGCTACCCACAATGAAATTATACAGTTTTGTTTGAATTGCATATCAATTACAAATATATTGTTTATTCGAGCATCAATATGAGACTAATACAAGCATCTTATGAACAAACACACTAAAAATCCAAAATGTCTATGAAGCACTTAGGATGCACCTTTGACTATATTTATTAATTATTTGATAATTTTAAAAACTGTTGTATTCTGTTTTTTTAATAAATATACTAAAATGTGCATCCTGGGTGCTGCATAAATCTTGCTGAAATCACCTATGGAGACTAAGAGTCACTACTTAGAAATCTACTTTTATTTAGAAACCATCCCACCAACTATGGAAGACCAAAAGTCACAACTTCGAATTCCACATTACATGTCCCTATAGAAAATTGAACTTGGGTTTCCACAATGAAAACTCAATGTTTTAACCAATTAAATTCAACATGTTGAACAATGTTGCTATCACCAAGTTTTTTTTTTTACTTTCAAAGAATCTAAATTTATAATGACAACACTGAGCAGCATGTTCATCTCCTCATAATTATAACTGGTCATACCCATCATTTTTGGGATAAATGGGTGACCCACTGGGCAGCAAGCCCAGCCAATCATTTTTGTAGCTAGGAAGATTAAGTCTGGGTTAAATGGGCCTCCCCACATTTTTGGATAATGTGGTTTGTCCAATTATTTGGGCAAGGAGCCTGGATTCAATGTATCCTGCTGTGAATGAAGCAGGGAGGAAATAACTATCCAGTTATCAAGATGTATCATGGCATCTATGGTTGGATGCTACATAATTAAAATTTTGACTTATTATTGATGAAGACTGTTATTATTTATTTGATACGATGATACAGTAAACAAACTGCAAGCAATCTTCATGAAAGAGAAGTCAAAACTTAATATTATGTAGTATCCAACCATGATAACAGGGATGCCATAAATAAATCATTTTATGACAAAGTCTATAAAAGAAAAACTTATTCCCTATAATTCTGTAATATCCAATCATGAATGCCATGAACATCCTGATAGCATGGATGCCATAATTAAATCATTTTATGAAAAAGTCTATGAACATCCAAAGATGCCATAAATAAATCATTTTATGACAAAGTCTAAAAAAAATAAAACTTATTTCCAGTCTATAAAAGAAAAACTTATTCCCAATAAAAATTATGACTCCACTTTCCAAGTCAGTTTAATAGCTGCGAACATTTCAAATTCATGGCATTAGAGTATAACAAATATTGAATCGAATAAATGATCATATCAAATTTTTTTCCCCTGAAAATGCCTATTTCCTGTAGATATAGTATGCTCGCATCTTGATTGCTATTATTTGATCTCACTTGTCCGATTCTACATTTTGAGGACCACTCCTGTCCCAGATTTATTATTCTGATCCATAATCGACATTATATGTCATCGCATGATTTCCTTAATATGTTGTTTCCAAGTTATACGGTAAACACTATATTCAAATGCTTTAATATGATGCTTTTTACAAATTATTTGACTGCCATCTACATCATACATTTCCATGTGATTCTATGAATACTCTCATAAATGTTGCATGCATCTATCATGTTTAAAATTTCAACTACGCATATCAATAGTATGATTCATCTTACACTTCCAGAAAATATATGTTGTTTTTTTATCTTTTGTAATAGAGTGAATTTAACTAAAAATTCTTTTATTAGGAACAAATCTTGTATTTGTGCTTATCCATTTAATTCATTTATGTGTTTGAGATGGTGAATTAATTGTAAGAAATGAAATTATATAATAAAGGAATTAAGCACACCAACATAAGATTGATAGATATAAAAAATTCTCTCTGAAAACATTTCAGAAAAGGAAGCATTAATTCTTCGTCTTCATGATATTCTTTTTAAAGTTATAAGCTTATTTCTCTCGTGAGGCCTTCAAGGGCACCGACATTCTTCAAAAGCATTCTAAAACTTACTACTATCCTCCATCATAGGCTTTGTATTACTCACAATTCAATTTGTAGCATGTATCTCAACATTAAGAAGCAAGTGCCTCAAAACATTGCCTTTAATTGGGTTCTATAACCTTCTTTGAAAATTCAGAATATGAAGACAAAACAATGAGAGATTGTTTCCTCTTTCCGTACGTTGCATCTTGAGAAAATCACTACTTCACACAATTGTTTGAAACAAAAACATTACATTAGGTGGATTGTGAAAACAAAACACCCCTTTATGCAAGTAACAAAAATGAAACCACCCCTTTTGCAAAACCATTTCCTTATACAATTTAAAAACTGCTCCTTCATGTAGGTGATGAAAATAAAACCATCATGAACAAATGAAATTGCCACTTTGATGTTCAATAACTGTTGAAACTTGTAGAGGTTATAACTTTTGCATATAGAATCAAAATCGTGTGTCCTTTTTTGAAAGTGTATAACGTTTCCAAGTGGCTTTTCTCTTAAACAACCTATATTTATGAAGCCATAGCATTTCAAAACACTTACAATTGTTCATTGGCTCAACAAAATTAGATGATGTTCATGATGCAATTTCAAATTACATGATGTAGTCTGGAGACTTCTAGTCTGACAAAATCTCTATAACAAAAAGACAAGGGTTCACCTTCTATCCTCTCAAATGGGATACTTGTTCTTCATCATCATTCTTTGAATGGTTATGCTTCTCTCTTAGAGAGTGTCATTCCCTTCTATACTTTGTGAAGCTATTTTGGTCTTAGAGTTTGGACTCCGAATATTTGTTAGTTGACCTCTTGCACTCGTGAGTGTCTTGATCCATCTCTTGGAATGTTCTCTTTGCACTCTTCATTCCTTTCCTATGCACTCAATTATCCTTCATAGGTCTTTCTGCTGGAATACACATGCTTTGCACCTGGAGTGAAGCTCTCTCTTAGGGATGGTTGTACTAGAAAACTTCCTTGATCCTCACATTTGTCAACAAATAAAGAAAACCTTTATATCATGAACGTAGCTCACAAAAAATAACCAATTTTATAAAATTGTGTCCATGTCCTATTATTCATATTTTTTTTAATATTATAATTTATTATTTGCATCAACAATAAAATCAATATACATGAAAATACCATTGTTTCAACGAAGTTGCCAATATCTTGTAATGAAAGATTTGTATCAACACCCATATGAAATTTTGTATTGTGACAAATTTCAAAAGCTATATAATTTTTCATTCCCTCAAGAATGAGCCACGTTTTAAACTTTGTTTGTATTGAATTTGTACCCATACAAAGTTTTCATATTGTGTCTAATTTATAGTTGAACTCTTATCCTTTCATTAATCATGTTTCCAAGCTTCATTTTGTTGGTCTTTGTTGTTGTTGCATTCCCTCATTTTTCATTGTGTAAGAACAATGAGTACAATATACTCAAAAGTTGGTAGTCACTTGCATAGAAGAATCAAGGAGGTGTTTAAAATAGAAAATGTTCTTGTCCTTTCCTTAATCATGTTTTCAAATTTTGTTTTGTTGGTTAATGTTGTTTTCATCTTCTGTCATTTCTCATTGTATAGGAACAATGAATACAACACTCAAAAGTTGTTGGTCGATTGCATAGAACAATTGAGAAGGAGGTTTTTGAAACAAGAAATTGGTTGTATGGTTTATAGGTGCATACTAGCGTACAAGAGTGCACCTCAATAATGGGAAATTGCTCCTCAATGATAGGAAAATTAATTGCAATATTAAATGTAGTACCATTAACACGTTGGATGGGAAAATGCACTTCATACTAAAAGGTTCAAATTTATAATCTCCTACTCAAGGTCCACATCGCATGTGAAGAGCGTGATTGAATTTAGCAAGTTTTAATTGGAAGGTCTTAGACAAAAGAGTGTATATATTTGTGAGTTTGAGAGAGAAGTGCATGCTTTCTAGTGAAATATGAGAGACCTAAGGTCAAAGCTCAATATAGAGGAGCACAACTATAGGGTTGGGATGTACCTTAAAGAAGAATTTAAATTTTGCTCAAATTTGGACTTAAGGGCTAGTTCATAGTACGACACTCGAAGGTTTCGAGGTACAACTTTGCAAAGAATTGTTCTTTTAAAATTAAAATGTGAAATCTAGGAAGCTAGACTCACACCAATACATGAAAACATACTATTAAAATAGAATCTTAGGCATGTATACATACCCATGCACTAGAATGCATTGGGGGTCAAATTTTTAAAAGTATAAAAAATCATTCATAGAGAGGTATGCCTAGTGTAGAGGGTGCACACCTCATAAGGGAAAAAAAGATGGGTTTTTTAATAACAAGATCAATCTCATAGTGAGGTGTGCATCTAGGGAGCAAGGGTGTATCTTATTAAGGAATAAAATAAATGTTTGAATAAGTCTTTATCTAGTGTACCCCTAATGGATAGGGGTGCACACGATTGAAGAGAAATTTTAATTTCAAAATTAGAAGAGTAAACATTAGCTTATAGTTGTGCACTTAGCTTGCAAGGGGGGCATATTAATGGAGTTCAATTTTAAATTATATGTTGTAAATGCACATCTTACCCAAGGGATATTTCAAATTTTAGAAATATGTTTTATGTTCACGAGTGTGCAAGTGGTGATGAAGTGGACACTTGTATAAAGGAAATCAAAAGTGAACATATCTTGAGATTTATTTATTGCCAAAAATATTTGTAAATTGTGTTATTTTGAACTCTTTCTTTTTAATATTTCTTTTTAATCGAAGTTACTTGTGGCCTGCACTATTTTTAGTGAGTTGATCATTTTGAGGAGTTAGTTATTGCTAAGATATGAAATTTAAGTGACTGTAAGTAATAGTTTCAATCACAACTTAATTAAAGATTGTTGGTGTTCAATTTTAGAATTAGTAGGTACACTTTGTAATAAAAAAATCATCATTTTGTACTGAATTTCTAATTCTAAATATAGAATTTGTTATTCATTTGAAATGGTATAATGTAATGTAGACACCTAAAATTGCCCTGTCTAATTAAATAAATATTTTTATTATTTAATTATTTTATGCTAAGTCTTCTATTAATTAAATAAATATTTAATTAATTAATCCTCTTCTAAGCCTTTTCTCATTTAAATAAATACTTTTATTTTTTAAAATTGTCCTTTTCCCTATATTAAACAAATATTTTATTTATTTAATTGATCTCACTTCCTCTATTAATTAAACAAATATTTATTTATTTAATTAATTCATTAGCCTTTTCTACCCATGACACATCTCATTCATCTGTTAATTCTTCTCTTACCTACCCTCTTACTATTTTTATTATTTTCTTTACCTACCCTTTAATCCTAGCCGACCATTTATCCTTTTCACCTTTTAATCTTATCCCTCCATTTCTTACAATGTTCTCTATATAAGAGGACACCCTCTTCCTTTTCAACCCTAATCAATATATTTAATCAATCACATAATGACATAACCGATCTTATGCAATCAAGCCTTCTTGCGATCAAGCTATCAACCACATTTCCGTTATTTGTTGAACTCTTGTGCATACATAAAATCTGAGAGAAAATATATCAAACAAAATCAATGGAGATAAGAAGAAATGGAGATTGAAACTCTACTTGACATGTGAATGGTATACTTTGTTTTATTTTGTTGATTTGCATGATCTTAAGTATCTTCATTTGTGTATGGTGGATGTTTTTCATTGTTAGGCTCGAGCTTTGTGGTTGGATCTTTGTTAGTCTTTCAATATTATTGTTTTCATCATCCATTTTCACGGTATACATGCAATATGCTTATTTTGCTTCTAAATTCTATTGAAGCATTCCACCTTATGTGATTGTGCTTTTACGAATTGAAACTTCACAATTAATAAAGTTTTTGCAGTCATAGGTGTTAGGTTGATCTCTTGTAGTTTTAAATGCAACTATTGTTTTTGATTAATAATGCTTGTTGCTTATATTTCAACCTATTTGATTCTTGTGTACTTGTATTATTTTGTCTTTACTTTAAGTTGAATGCTTCAAAAGTGTAGTTATTATATTTATTTTTGATCAAAAAACAGAAAAGAATATTTACCTTAAGAAAGAGACTTAATTTTATTCAACATTATGCAAAAAATTTAAAAGATACTATAAAAATTGTAAATAACAAATATATATATATATATATATATATATATATTATCATTGGTCTAATGGTGGAGACCTTGTTCTCTTGAAAGAGAGGTCACAAGTTTTAATCTTGTATGGGATAAGGTATGTAAGCCTCGTTTCTATGGAATATGAGGTAGTCCCATATATTATAAATCATTTTCAAACCCAAAATTAAATCACTTGATAGGATGCCTCCTTTATGGAATACAAGATAGTCCCATATACTATAGCTTGTTTTTAGACCCAAAATTAAATCACTCCATATTGTGGGCTATAAAAGGATCTATTTCCACTTCTATTTTGAAATGCAATCCTTCGACACATTTTTCGACACATTTTTTATGCCAAGAAGGCATCTGGAGGTGTTATTTATTACTCCAAATAAAATAGAACCCTCGCCACTTGTCTCCAGCTAGATTCACAACTTATAAAAGGATCCATTTCCACTTCTATTTTGAAATGCAATCCTTCTACACATTTTTTATGCCAAGAAGGCATCTAGAGGTGTTATTTTATTACTCCAAATAAAATAGAACCCTTGCCACTTGTCTCTATCTAGATTCACAACTTTTTGTGTGCAGCGATTTAATGGATTTGTATTCTTGATGTTCAGTATTTTATAGAAACATTTATTTTACAATGATTTTCTTTTATTATAATAAGATATCTCACATCACATTTTAACCAAAAAAAAATAAAAAAAATCAATCCATTTTCATTTCCCCTTTCCATACTAAAATAAAATCTTTATTTATGTCCATTAAAAGATGCCACATTGAAGATACATACTAGAGAGAAAATCATCAAACTTTCAAACTTTGCAGGCCTGGTATTCAATCGCGCGCCTTTCTGATGGGATACACGAGTATATTTTCCAGGTCAAATATAAGAAAGGCACCATGGTACAGTCATGCACGCCGCAAAAAAATAGAGTTCTTTTTTTCGAGATTAAATAGTAGGAGATAGAAGAAAGAAAACACTAGGCGCGCGAGCAGACAGAAGAGATAAAACCCTAGTTACGCGACATTGAACACTGGGAAAGCTTTTGAAGTTTAAAAATTCGTTTGTAATGCACAGTTGTCCGCTTTTGTTTACCTTATGTTTCCATGCTGTTGATTGTATTTTCTGCATTAAACAGTATTCTTATTAAAAATTAAAATTGTGTAATTTTTTTTTTCTTTTTCTTTTTTTTTTGAATAGTTATTGTTTAGGAAATAAAAATAGGTCATTGTTTATTGAGAAAAATACTAGTGTTTTCATAAATTTCCCTTTCTTTTATTTGTCATAATATTTTCTCTATTCTTTTATGCGTATTGTTGTCCAATACGACCAGTTTAATTTTAAGGTTTGAATGCTTGCATCTATGTATTATTGTTTTTCAAATGTTTTTAATAAAGATCGTAGGAATTGGGTAACTTTCTTTAAACGTGACAGGTGATGTTGGCATGATATATCCTCTAATATCATGTGAGCGATCTTATGCTTTACCACAAGAAGCTCTCACCAATCGAATTTATACCCATGATAAACTTAACTTTTGAATTGATTCTAATTTGTTTTAACTTAACTTTTAAATTGGTTCTGATTTGTTTTATTGTCATCAATCCATCGCTCTTGTTATGTTAACCAATGTCAGTTGTAGTTTTCCCTATTATGGTTAGGTGTTTTAACCAGGATTCTTTGTAAAATGTTTGAGGTGGCACTATTTTGAGTGGAAGTAATGAAGTTAAGTCGTGTCTTGTGCACTTCATCTTATTCTTCCGTCCCAATGATGACATAAAATGGCCAAGATGTAAGTGATATATGCACCAAACAGAATGTTTTAGGATTAATGAACCTTCATAGTTGAACTTAAAAGAATGAGAAAGTGATTTTTCATTGGGGAACAAATTGTCATTGTCAAAGGAGAGGAGAATGGATGTTGAGAGGAAGAGAGAGGAGTTATGTATATTTTGTTTGAAGTGGAATAGAAGTAGAAGTGTATGTGTCATTTTCTCTTTATTTTTTATATTCACAATTGTTTCTTATTTTCTGATTTTTTAGTCATTCTGACTTTTTTTTAAAGATTAGGTTTGAAATTGAATTCTTTTTTATCCATTTCTATAGATTACTGACTCTGTTTTAAAATATCAACTAAAATACATATATAATTGATTCTAGAAGTAATCTTTTGAGTGCTACATGAATTGTAGAAAACTTTATAGAAACACATATATCATTAGAAATGAAATTATTGATAATATTTTATAGTAAATTAATATTTAATATTTAAATTTATAATATTATAATATTTAATATTAATACAACTAATATCATTTCAGTTGCCTGGCTTTTATTTGTTTAGGGGTAGTCACGATGCTCTTAGGGCCTAATGCTTGCTGGTCTTTTTACAATTTCAGATAGATATGTGTCCTTATGTTCTGCTTTGTTTTAAATTTTATAGATATGTTTAGTCAAGAACTTCTCATTCAGAAGAGATGGTTAGTAATATCATTTTAGTTGTCCGACTTTGATCTGTTATGTTTTTTATGGTTTGTCCACTATTTTACTTTGCAAACTCTCTTTTTGTTGTTTCTGTGAAGTTCAAACTTACTCTATTAATATAAAATTTTGAAAAAAATATTAATACAACTAAATGTTAAATTAAAAATATTAATGATTTTAACACAAAATAATTTTTGAATATCAAATTTATTAGTTTTGATTTTACACTATTTCAGTTGGTTGATTTTACTTGTGGGCATCCTCCAACTTATAAAATTTGATTTAATATTTATCTAAATCTAATAATATATAAAATTTTAAATATAAAATAATAATTAATAATTTATAATATATAGAAACTTTGTCCACAAAAATTTGGCGATGCATTAGATTTTTTTTGGGTCAAATATGAAAAAAAGTAAAATTGTCATGTACCCATCCTTTGTTAGTTTTAAATCGAGCAGAGAAAACACATAATAATTAACACAAAACAATAGAAAGCAAATTAAAGCAAGCACAAATAACACATAACACAAGTTTTAATGTGGTTTACCACTAAGTGGCTACGTCCACCAAAAAGCAAGGAATAACTTCATTAACCAACAACGTTTACATGACCTGTACTCATCTATTTATACAAATCATATTCAGCTATCAGTGAAGGGTCTATGAAGATGAACAGTCATGCGACCGTTAGACTTCATATTCCTAACAATCTCCCCCTGAAGGCTAATCAGTACATCCATGCACAACATCCCCGCTCTCTATTTCAATTCTTACAGAATCAGGTCCATGGAAGATTTTAATTTTGCTAGACTTTGTTCATGAACACTGTGGATAAAACTTCTCCAAACCAAATCAGAGTCGAAAAACTCAACTCTTATTACAAACACACACATTAATTTATACTCAGGAACAAAACACTCTCCATCAAAGGTTCCTGTTTCTGTGCTCCACCTTAACATAAAATATAAAAACTTGTCATCTTGCTCCGCTTCACCACCATGTTCATGCATTTGTCTATCCATGCTATCAAACGACGGTAGGTACAAAACGACGTGCTTATGGATGACCCACGTTCTCCCCCCAACTGACATAACCGTTACATTTTCAAAATCTTTGAGCTTTAACAGACCTGTTACATTTTCTGAATGCTTCCAGAAAATGGGTGCAGCTCCATCACAGACCACACAGGCCGAGATGCCCTTGTTCCAGTGGCCCTCATTGCTCGCACCAGTGAAATCAAGCCGCTTGGCTACGACCCCTGTGGCAATAATAACTGTGGCTGCCTCAACCTCCAGTTTGTCTGCATAGACCCTAAATGACATGACGGAAAGACCAACACGAGCGATAATTTCGGTGATGATCTTTGTCCAGAATGATTGACCCATCATGCCACGGGAAGTTACATACAACAAATCCAACTGAGACCCATCTTGTTTGAGGCAGCGAAGATATTCAGCCCGTGAAGTCTCCATAACCATTGTGAATGGCTTGTGTCGCTTGGCCATCAGTTCCTCATCCTCGGCCTTGAGGTGCAAAAACTTGAGGCGCTCTACATCTCCCGCTTGTGCTGCCTCATACACCTTCCCTGCGGGCACCTTATTGTAAAGATTAAAAACAATCGATGAGCGCCCAACACTCTCAAAACTAACATTCTGACTATCATATGTAGCACTTGGATGCATTCGAATGCTCTGCCGATCTGCAAACTTGCGTTCAACTCCAAATCCAGCATTAGAGTACCTAGACCCTTTTAAAGATTGCTCTAGATTAGTGAGGTACGATGACATCTTGGCATCAACAAGTCGTTTCAGTTTCGATTGTTGATTTTCATTTGCGGGCTCTTCCACTTCTACATTCTCCAGTCTAAGGAAAGTTGCTCGGTCTTTTCTCTCGAGCGTCTGATGGTCCAGGGATTCCGACTCCTTGAAGCACTACCAGCCCTTCGGCTCTGCCACTGTTACCACACATTCCTGCAGCACATTCGACCCACCATCATTTCTCTTTGCCTCCACCGGTAGGCCAAATTCGGCGTCCTTCGTTTTAGGACCCAATTTGCCCAAATCTCTATCAGCCAATCTCTTTCGATAGTCAATATCCAGGCCCTGTCGATAAACATAATCAATATTCCGGTCTAACCCATTTTGGTACTCAGGTAAACCAACACCTGTAGACACCTCTGACACCGTAGACACAACAATTTCAAATAAAGGTAAGAAGTTGGCAGAATATGGATGAGAAGTGGCAAGAACGTTTAGTCCGTTATCCGCACAACGCCTCACTTCCCTCTCCAAAAACGCATCACAGAATAAGAAAAACAATCTTATCACTGACAAAACTTCTATCGCCTCCTCAACTGCTGTGACCCTTTGGCTCCATTCTGGGTACCGCAAATGACTGGTCACATGTAATAATTCTTCCACCACAGACTTCCACTCTGTTGCTGTTACAGAGTCCGTTAAACATATCTCCTCTGCTAAGGGTCCGTTAAACGAACCAAACCCGACACCTGCATGTTCCAGCCAACGGACAAGACTGAAGTCCCTTAACCGAGCGTTGAAGGTGGAATCAAGTATCACATTGCAAGCATTTACATCGCCCAACACGGCATGAGCACTGTGAACAACCTCCACAACGTTGCCGTTTCGATTCTCTTTCGTTCTTATAGAAGTCGTGCCTTCTGCAACTTTCTGCAAATCATCAAACGAATTCAATGCAGATCCTCCAACGCTGGCAAAAGGATCATCATATGACATCGTATTCTGGCTACTGTTTTCCAGCTCTTCCTCCTTCACGCAGCTCCCCTCAACCTCAGCTTGTTCATTATCGACGTTGGCAACATCATCCACATCCATCCAATCAGGTTGGTGAATGTCAATGCATTCTGGTCGAGATAAAACATCTCCTCCATTAGAATAAGTATTAACAGATTCAATAACATTTTCATTAACTCCATGTGACGCCTGAAACCACCTGGAGTGATGCCTATTGTCTTCTGCTCCTGTCAATGGTTGCTTTCGCTTCAAACCAGAAAACTGACTTTTATCATATACTATGTCATCTAAATCCATAGGCTCATAGGCTTCTATGAAATAATCTGCACAAAGTTTGTCATCATCATGGGAGTGCCTCTTTATTTTTGCCAAGGCCATGCCATCCGCAGAGCTCTCCGAAGCCAAAATTTCTCATAGGCCTCCTTGCCTTGCTACCTCACTCCAATCTGCACCCTCCTCATCCTGGGAGTCAACAACAGATTCAACTTGAGTCTCCAATGGCATACACTTTTCCTCCCACAATCTCTTGAGTTCATCCTCTTCAACAACCACCTCTTTTTCAGCATCTTTCAGCTTAGAAATTCCAGCGTTTATATAGGGACTATCATGGTGTTCAACCTTCACCACACGAATGCCAATAACTTCCCGGCCATTAACAGTTTGGCCAATAAGTGCCAAGGCTGGCTCAAGGGGAGAGCAAATAAGAATCCCAACATCCTTTTCCTTCGCTGCATTCTCCTCTTCAGCTAAGTCCCCCTCTTTCTTCCAGCCATCCCACCAATGTATGCGGCACTTGAAGCATAGTTTTAAATGGAACGTAAAACTGCCATAGAAGTTATAAGTTTTACCTTCTCCTTCTTCCTCCATCTCTGCTCAAGCTAACATGGCTCTGATACCAATTGTTAGTTTTAAATTGAGCAGAGAAAACACATAATAATTAACACAAAACAATAGAAAGCAAATTAAAGCAAGCACAAATAACACATAACACAAGTTTTAATGTGGTTCACCACTAAGTGACTACGTCCACAAGTTTTAATGTGGTTCACCACTTGAAGCATAGTTTTAAATGGAACGTAAAACTGCCATAGAAGTTATAAGTTTTACCTTCTCCTTCTTCCTCCATCTCTGCTCAAGCTAACATGGCTCTGATACCAATTGTTAGTTTTAAATTGAGCAGAGAAAACACATAATAATTAACACAAAACAATAGAAAGCAAATTAAAGCAAGCACAAATAACACATAACACAAGTTTTAATGTGGTTCACCACTAAGTGACTACGTCCACCAGAAAGCAGGAAATAACTTCATTAACCAACAACGTTTACATGGCCTGTACTCATCTATTTATACAAATCATATTCGGCTATCAGTGAAGAGTCTATGAAGATGAACAGTCATGCGACCGTTAGACTTCATATTCCTAACATCCTTTTCACATCATGACAACCAAGTTCTACAATTTTGTGAAATCAAAATTGTACCAAAAGATCTCACATACGTGATCGATAATTTGAAATACGTTGAAGACAATCATCATGATCAGAAGTTTACTCATCAAAGGTTCAAGAGCACCGACATATAAGAAACAGATCAGGAGACCAAGGATTGACTAAGTTTCCATCATTCAACTCAATCATCGATTTTGGAACTTATTTCTTCTTTATCCAGTTTTGGATCGCTCCTTAAGAGGAATTGCCGTAGGCACATAATCAGTTGCATAAGGAACAATATCTATATCAGAAATGACTGTTGCAAGCATCAAACGACTTCATCAAACACAGCAGCATCTTCAGAGTTGCATAAAACATATCGACACATCAGACATAGCAGAAGACGACAAGTATTCATTGCATACGGGGAAAAGCAATTGAATCAAGTTGTAGATTGGAAGATCATCAATAGCATATACTTCAAAAGATCAGATCAGAAACAGCTTCTATTAATATTCCATTCACTTGGCATTCATTTACTTGCATCAATTAGGGAGAGCGAGTGATATTGGAAATATCAATATTTGTTTATATTTGTATTCAAACTACTGATCTTATATAATTCATAGTTTAAATCTGAAATTATAATCAATAGTAAGATTAAGATTTGAAGTAACTGTCTCTTACTAGCCTATAAACCTAGAAGGGACATTACATGGAAAAACTTGATTTTTGTTTGGCTTCAGAGTCCCTAATCATCCAAGGGAAAGAAGCATGCTAGCATTTCAACATTGTTTAAGAAATTCGAAGGAATTTATTATGGATTTGAGGTATTTGTGGTCATTTGGGCTTGACGGCGAGACTTTTGCCTTTTGATCCTATTGGAGACATTATGTGTTGATTTTACAGATTTTCCTCCAAACAATGAAAAGGAGAACCTCCATCATCTCGAATCAGTGTTCTCAAAAAAGCTGCCTCAACCCACAAATCTTTCTCTTTTTAAAAAAAGGAAACTTCTATCTCTATTCGAAGATATCAAAGAAGACTTCATAAATGTCCAGATGGAAACCTCTATCTTTGTTTGAAGACCTCAAAGGGAACTTTTCCCTTATCCTTCAATGAAAATTTAATTGGAGGTAGATATCCTATTGTAACAAATCCGAGATCATTTGAAAGAGTAACCTGAGTTGAGGACATCAAAAATTGAATTGGATATTCATGCCTATGTTTTAATTCATTACCCATGCCACCAAGTTTCCTATATGGGAGAGTTGAGGAATTCTAGCGAGGAAAGAATCATTCCAAAAATTAAGAGAAAGGCTGGAGTGTGTTTTGCCAGAGACAATGGAGAAAGAAACATGTATCGGTGAGTGAAAGGAGAAAGACAAATGCCCAAAGGGAGACTAGATCAAAAGAAGGTTGATGGTGTAGGAACCCTTAGCCATGACTCCTAGGAGGATCGAGTTAGGTGCTTTGGAGACCCCATTCGTGGACCTCAATCTGCTATTCTAAGCATGGGATTAAAACCAGAATAATTGTACAAGGCTGGATATAGTTCCTTTTAATATTAATGCATTTATTTTTAAAACAATTTTATTCTTAACATATAGGGAGTTATAATTATTAGATATTTTTGGATTTGTAAATCGATATTAATATATTCATATATATATAGATAGATATAGATATAAAATCCAAAAAAGATTAATGAACTATCTAACTTCAATCTTAAAACTGAATTAGCAACAAAATCAACTTATCGTCAGTATTTTTATTGAGGCAATTTAGTTAGTGGAGTCAAAAAAATATTGTTCAAAGTCATCAAGGTGTGAGATTTTAATCTGTTTGTTTGGACAACACAAAATACGATAGTATGTGAAGATAAATCTCTTTCTAGACATTAGGAGGGGAAGCTCTTTAAAATGTAATAAGCCTAAAACTAAGTCAAACCGACCTTAGACTAAAACTATAGATAAGATTTATAGATATGGAGACTATACAAAATTCATTAAGAAGAATTTGCATACATAAAAATGGTTACATACCCATGTTTTGTCTAAAATTCAAAGGTAAAACTATTTAATAGCTTGTTAGTATTTTAATTTGCACTTTTTAATGCAATACAAAGTGAACCAAACATGTAGCAAAACAACTCTTGGAATTAGAAGGGGCACCTCTTGTAAAATAAAAATTAACTTATTATGAACAATATTAGTTGCAATTTACAATCTCTACAATATTTTTCTAGGATTTTAAGTTCATGTAAAATAAATTTTAAATGTCTACTTTTTGGGTTTGCTATGCTCTTTCATGTTTTCACCACAAGACAAAGCATTTTGTATTTTTTGGACTAAAATGAATATTTATTTTCTACATGCTTACATAGTTTAGTTAAATGTAGAGATTAAAAAAATGCAAGTACACATACAAAGTTGAATAATATAACACATAAACATGGACAACATGGCTATATTAAATGCAAGACTCAATACAAAGCCATGATCTACGTCTTTGAACTCACAATATTAAGCTTACAAATTTGCCAAAACAATTAGACTCTTAGCATGCATAATGAGACATTTAAATAAATATTTATAAGCAAAATAAATTTAATAAATGTCATTGAGTAAGAAACAAATTTTGAATAATAATATCGCTAAATATGTATTGAATAATAATTTCAATATTATGCTGCGTGAAAATCATCATTGATTGAAGCTAAGTCCAAAAAAACAATTTATTTATACTATTTGCAATGTTTTGATTATAAGAATTAATAAAATAAATTGATTAAACTCCAATATTAAACTCCAATTCTAACTATGTCTACTTGCATGAAATGAAAGTTTTATTGTAAATTATTTTATCCACTAATTATAATATTACAATATGTAACTACTAGTTGAAATCAAATCAAATGACAAGATAGATGATCTAACAATAGTCAATTCCAAGTTATAAAAAATAAATGTAAAAAAACAAAACAAAAAAAAACTATAAATATAGACTTTGATTAAAATAATCTTAAAATACACTCTTCTATTTGAAAATGATGATGGTAAAAAATAACAAACAATTTAGTTTTTTCAAGAATGACTCTAAATGACTCTGAATCATGATTAATTCTTGTGAAAACACTTTGAAAATCTTTTACAATTCAAACTTTGAATCTAAACAATTATCAAATAATGGGACAATTTAGAATGTAAACGTAAATCTTTACACATTGATAAGTATTAAGAATCTAAATATGCATAGAGACACAGGCTCTTCGAAATTTTGATAATTTATTTTTGAATCTAAACCATTAGAAAACTATTAGAGTTTGAATACGAATCTTTACACATTGGTAAGAATCTAGATATCGTTTGTATGCTTTAAAAAACTGACTTTAAAAACCTACAGCAGCTCTTCCAAAGATATCAATGAACACGCAATATTTCAGAATATCTAGTTGTATTGCATCACTCAAATCCTTTATATCACTAGTTCATTCATTCGGCCCCACCTCAAAGATTTGAAGCTTCGATATTGCTCCACATAGCAAGTGTAAGAATGTCTATCGCTTTTTCCCTTATTGTCAAAATGTTCGAAGTTGTGAGCTCATGAAATGGTGATAAGTGTCAACTTACAGAGGTGGGCCTAGGCTTCTCTTTGTTCTTTGGCCCAAAGGAGCGACCCCACCCATCTTGAATTTGTGTTTAGGTTGTTATCAAGGGAATTTTAGGTTTTGCAGAGCCTGAACTAATAAATTCTTTAAAAAAATTATAGGGTCAATCTCTAAACGAAATTGTGTGACAACATACATTTTAATATGAAAATATATGAAGAGTTGTAACTATAATTTAATATGTAATAGCACATATATAATTATATTTTCATTATTGCATAAACTATTCTTTGTTCTCATATTTGGATTTGAATATATATAAGTAATGTAGCCCTTTTTTGTTATTTATTTTACTTATCATTGTCATGACATATGAGAAATATAAACTAAAAGTCTAAAACCCCGCCCAAATTATGGAAATATAGAAGTATTACAAAATTTATAATATATCTATAAATTAACAAATTTACAATTATGAGCAATGTTGGATTATCCTATCAACTTTTGTAGTATGCTCCACTGTTCAATTGATAAAGTTGCAAGTTGTTCTAACTTATTTTATGTAGAAATTGCTTGTTTGGGGATATGAACAATTTGATAGAGGCAAGTATATGGCATTTCATCTTTAAGAATGCCAATTTGCAAGGTTTGCATCGAATGAGATCTCTGCATCTGCTTATGGTAGCAATACCCTGAGGAAGAAAGGGGTCAATACAACCAAAACAGGGCAAGAACATGACATTTCATCTTTACGAATGCCTATTTGAAAGGTTTATATTGAATGGGGTCTTTGCATCTACTTATAGTTGCAATAACCTAAGGAAGAAAGGATCCAGTATAACAAGAACTTTTGATTGCCCCTATGCATCAGTTCAATTGATATAGTCAAAATTGATGCAAACAGGTTCCTAAGAATTAGGGAGTTGACTGTCAGTTGGTTTTTCAATTCTTCCACTTTTATTTCCTAAATTGTTGTTGATTTTTGAATCTTCAAAGGAGTTAATTTTGGATCTGATCTGTTTCTATTTGAACTGCTATTGTTTAAAATGCCTCTCAGGAATTAATTTAGGAATTGATCTTTTTGTTTAGGAGGCAGTCTTAGAGTTGTGGAATAAAAAGGGATTGCAAGAATTGTAGGATTCACTTTTGGAGATGTAATTTTCAGTTGGCAAAATAATAAAATCAGAATGGTTGTTTCCTAGATTATGGAGTCCAATTACTAACCCTATAGGTTCTAAGAATAATCTGCATCAGTTTGGTACCAGAGCATCATAAGATTTGGTAGTAGAGGATTCTTCAAAAGAGTTTTAAATTGTTCAAAGCATAGTAAATTTGTTGTGGTTGATGGGGTTTAGTCTTGACAGTTTGAGCTACTCAAGGGTACTTGTTGATATGGCAAAAGTCGTACATCTACTCTTTCGATCAAACACAATAGAATTTTGAGGTAATCCCATTCTATCTTGCATAAGGTGGCTTCTAGTGCTACTAAAACGATCACGAGATGACGACCTCAAGGATCAAACTGCCAGTTCTTGACTGTGGGATAGCTCAATGGTTCATGTGTCTTCCTGGTATACACAAAGGGACTTGCGTTAATGGGTACGATATGCTTCAAGGTTCTATAAGGCGTCCCTAAGACTCTAGAAGTCTTATTCTCATCAGATTTACATTAAACATAACACTGCTTGACAGATATTAACTTCAAATTTATAAAAAAAAGGGAAAAAGAGTAGAGAAGAGATACTAAACTACTCTAACTAAAAAATAATATTTGGGCAAATAGACAAAAACTTTAAAATTACCATGTTCTGCTTCGCCAATTAGACACAACTAGGCAGAACTTGGTGCAATCTTCAAGGGGAAATCAGATTTTAAAACTATTAAATACAAGCACGGAATCTACAATATACATTCATGCAACTTACAAGCATTTAATAGTCGAACTAAATTCATAAACATTTTCAGACTAACCATACAGGGGAATTGACAGTGAGTCAATCCTTAATGGTATGAACGTAAAATTTCTATCAGATATCTACCCAAATATACTATTTGGAAATAAAATGCATAGCATAAATTTAAATATGGAAGAAGGGAACCATGCATTCACAAGGAACATATACAGCTTGAAATTCCATGAATCCTATAAATATTTCGACAGAGTTTCAGCAACAATTTTGGACTTCTTACAAAAATAAGGGAAAACCAGTCCCCTTTAAATAGAGTTTCAAAACTTGGATGAATGGCTAGGATTAAAGCAAAACAAGTGGCCCAGATTCATCCAAAAAAACATGGCTACCCATGCCTAGTTAATATGGAGCATACCTTTCAACTAACTTAAAAACTACCAGCCATGAAGCTGCCCCCCATAAGTGTATTGCACGGAGCTCAAAAACTGAAGCCGTACTTTGGTACTTGGGGAGAAATAACTAACTTTGGGGACTACACTTTTTATCATCCCAAAGTAGATATTTTCCCCCTTTACAATAAAAATTCATTTTCACCTTTTAAGTAGCTTTTCCATATGTCTCGGTCTGCAGCTCGCTCTGCCCGAACATATTCTTGGAACCTTATGCAGATGGCCCTTATCTTCGGTCCAAGGGGTGTAGCTATGTAGTTGATTCGAAACATGATGTCCTCGCAATGATTTTTTACCCTTTGCAATTCCAACTCCAAATCTTCTTTGTTGGTCTTGTACTCTCGCATTGCTAAATGTAGTTTGTTGGCCACTACCATATCAATCCTATTGTATGGAGCCCCTACATTTTTTAACCGACTTGTCCAACGTATTCTTAGCTTGTTATATTCCATCTTAGGCCTCCAATCGCCAACCAAATTCTGTAGAAGTCGTGTACAATTAGTTCCAATACGTGCTAAGGTGATCTCGTAGTCCTCCCATCCATCATCAGAGAGGTCCATGTGGTCCCTCTTTAATCACATAGTTCGGTACCAGTTTGTGAAGGTGCTGAATTCTTGGGGTTCGATGATTTGCCAGCCTGTAGGGATTTTAGAGAAAGTCCAGAATAAGGTTGTGATGACTGGAAGTGAGTTATTAACCACCTCCCTTAATTTCTCAAGCCCCTCCTTGGTGGATGATATTGTCTGAGTGGTCCGATCTACTTCATGCTCCAAAAAGGTCAAACCCCAGAGCGTCTGATTTTCCATTTTTGTTACCTATTCAAACCACTCCTACATTACCCTGTTTGAAGCTCTCAACCTTTCAAATTCAGCGGTTGTCTTTTGTGCTAGTGCCATTGCAGGAACATAGGCCTCTTCAGCATGTTGCAATAGTTTCAGTAGATGATCAAAGTAGCCCTCGACTTGCTCAGCACGTGCCTTATACATTTCTCTCTCAACAATCATTCTTTCTAGCTGGCTTAATATTGTATCCACGAAATCCTTGAATTCCTCCACTTCCTGACTTTTAGTCGCCCTTCCCATCGGGATTGACATAACATTGTAATCATCCAATGTGAGATCTTCACTGGACATGCCTTCGGGTGGAGCAACAATGTGCATGGTTCCGTTCCTTTGAGCATCTTTAGTCACCTTGGAATACGTCCTTGGTTTCTTTTTTTCTTTAACTTGGGACTGTCCTATTCGGGAGAGTAGGTCTTCTAAGCTTATAGGTGGCCTTAAGGTGGCTTTCCTTTGGGCTCAGGCCTGCAACCATACATGAAGGATAGATTGTCCTGAAGTGACAACCAACTCCCTACTTTGCTCTCCTTGTTGTCCTCATTTTTGTTCTAAAAAATGAAGGACCATTACATAAATTTTTGTCAAAAAATGAAAATTTTACTCTATGGTATGCTTCCCAAGGCATACTTTTGCTTCGCCCTTGGATTGGCTTAATCCTTAGTCTATCCTCGAACCACATTTCAAATTTCGTTGCATTCTGGGTTTGTTTGCTATGTCTTTCCATCAATTTCGGGTTTTTTCTCCTTGACTGCAGGTGGGAAATTTTCCTTAAATTGCAAGTTTTAATAATTTCCTTTGTTTTAGTCTTTGTAGGGAAATTTTTTAGCTAATTACAAGTGCACTTTATTAAAAAAAGAACTTGTAACTTACTTTTTATTTCCCCCTTGATGCTTTTTGGCTTTTTAAGTCATAATAGGGATTTTTTGGATAAGTTATAAGTTAATTTTAAATTGCATATTTAAAAAGTCACTTGTAATTCTTTTATAAAGTTCCTATTTTAGTGTTTTCACTTGTAATGGGGATTTTTTTCCCCTATTACATGTGTTAAGTTATTAAAACTTGTTGAAGAGATTTTATTTTCCCCTTTACAAGTTATTATAACTTGTATATCTCTCTCAAAAACCCGATTTTGCTTAGAATGGAGAAAAGTGATATTTTAAAACTTGCAATTGAGTCTCAAAAACCCGATCTTGCCTTGTGAAGAGAAAAGTGAAATTTTAAACATGTAATATGAACTTCAAAACCCAATTTTCACTATTACATGCAAAATCGAACTTGTTCTTTATTTTCAAAAACTCGACCAGCCAAGGAAGGCGATTTTGTTGAGAATTTCAAGCAATTTTTTGTGGAGAAATCTTTGGAGGTAGAAGGCATTTTGAATTCCTCCCTATTTTTATGCATTTTCAAACACATATCACGCCATTTGGAGGTTATGATTGCTGGTTTTTTGGTATAGAACAGCAAACAAATTTTTGGTGAATACCATGATTTTCTCTTTCAAGACGCACGAACCCTTCATCTCCCAAGTCGTTTTTGCTTGTTATACCTAGGCGTTGGGGTTTGATGGAGATTTGACCGGTTCTTGTGCCTTTTTCCTTGCAACTCGTGCCACGTTTTAGCTGCTGAAGATGTTTTTCAAAACGGTGGCTAGGGTTTTCAAGTTTGTTTATTGCTTACTTGAGGGCTTTGTCTTCTTCAATTAAAGATTGTTCATCTTTTGAAGAGGCATTTCGAATTGAAGCAAGGTATGTTTTCTTTTCTTCTTGTTTATGTTGTTTTCTTGTTTTTCCATTCTAGTTGTAAATTTGTGCATATGTTGGTTTTGCCCCAAAATCAGTTTTGTGAGAGAGATTTTCCCCTTTGCAAAGCAATTTGTGAATTGCATTGTTCTTCCCCATTTTCTCTCTTTACTTGTATTCGGGATTTTAAATCCTGATTACAAGTTGGATGAAAATAATTGATCTTCCCTTATGGTTATAAGAATTTAACCATCTTTTGTTGAAATTTCAAGTTGCAAAGATGAAAAACACCCATTCTTCCAAAGTCGGGTTTTTAGAACCGGATTGCATGTTGAAAGTTCTTCCCGTTCTCTTGAAAATGACATTCCCAAGAGCTTCCCATTTTTACCCATCCATATTGCCTATATCCGTACTTTCCGTTCACGTCATTTCCCACACGTCTAAATCTCATTTTTCACTCATTTCTCCATTTTCCGTTTTACAAGTATACTTGCATTTGGGTTTTAAAAATATGATTTCATGTTCGTTCTTCCCCACTTGTATACTTGTAAAACTTTCCCCAAGATCCGAAATTGGTCAAAGTCAAGTTTCCAGCATTCCCATTTATTTCCCATATTTCTCTCACAAAGTTGTGAAGTGCAAGGGTTGGAGTTCTTCCCATTTGAAGAAGGAAAAATGTTAGTTGCAGCTGATTATGATGTTGCCTTAACACTTTTAAGTCTTCATCTCAGTATGCCAGGTTATCTTCCAATGTCAGATTTGGCATCATCTCCCATTCCGAAGAAGATGAAATATAATATGACAAGTACTAGAATGAAGTTTCACTTTCGCATGTTTCCTCTCCTTTGGATCGCATCAAGGACACGGAGATAGGGCATGTTGACATGTCAGAATTCATTAAGAGGGTAGAGGATCCGCAGGATAGCAATATGCAGCGGCTGTTGGACAACCACATCCATCATGCATCATCTTTTCTAGTATCTGCCCTAGAACCTGAATTTGTTCTCGCTTGTGCCCATCACTTTGACAAGGAGACGAGAACCATTAGAAATGATGATGGTGAGGCAATAATCCGCCTTGATGCAGATACAATTGAAAAAATCTTCAGAATACCAACAACACCTATCTATATGGAAATTTCAAAGTACAGTGCAACTGAGTACTATGTTAAGAGGGAAAAGGACTACAAACGTCATATTAACAGGTGGATTCATGAGCCACGAGCCGCCTTCACAAGATGGGCTAAGTTGTACTGTTGTGACTTTAAGTGGGAAATTGGAGACATCAATACTCTCCTCAGCAGGATGATGGGTCTTGAACACTCTAATGTTTTTGAGCACTAGATGTATCAGTTTATCATGTTCATAAGGCAGTCCCATCATATATCATTGGGAGAGATTATCAGTGATGCTTTGTGCGAGCAACTTGCAACAGTCCCTACTACCATGACTTTCTACATTAATTCATACTTAGTGTATTTGGTAGCGTCACTCAGACATTTCCCTGGTCTTTCTACCAAGGGTGATCGCTCGCTTATACCTATGTGGGAATATTATGATCAACTGCCTTTGAGACCTAGCAGATTATATTTCAGAAGAGTTCAAGATGCATTCTTTGGTTACTTCATGTGCCAGTTTGACAAGACACTGAAGAACAGAAGGGTGTCAGATGAAGCATGGAAAAGAGTCAATGAGTATGGGTGTCTGTTTCTTCAATTCCTGACCTTTACTTATATGAGAGTCGGATGCTATAGTGGGCAGCCATACATGCTTCCTAGATACCCAACCGATAAGATCATTCTTATGGAGTTGGGAAGACAGATCATGGCTGTACACGCTCATCAGTTTGTCAGACATAAGGTCAGAATGAGGATTTCTACAACAAACCCATTGAAAATTGGTCAGTATTCTCTTGTCACATCCGTCAAAGCCAAAGCTATGGAGACTGAGATGTAGGAGAACTAACTCAAAAGGTTTAAGTCCAAGGCAGATTTTGACTACCGGGGTATGAAGGAAAAGATCAAAAAGTCCTTCGTGCATGTGCATCGTATTGAGGATACCTGGGTAGATCTCCATACAGAAATGGAGGTTCTCAAGATGGACTACTGTAGGCTTACTATTGAGCAGGTTATTGATCTGAACTTGGTAGACATTCTGCAAGGAATGATTGATGATGGGAATGTACTCGATCCAGAGTATGTCTCATGAAGGGTTGAAGAAGCACCACTTCCTTTAATCCAATGGTCAAATAAAGAATGCACGTCCATTCTTGAAAGATTTCAGCCTATCTTGGCTAACACCAACACTTGGCTCAAAGGTAATGGTGTTAGACTCATCAAGATCAAGGTTGGAAAAGAAGATGACTCCACGGGGCCTCTTGGACGTAAGTCTGAGATTCAGATTGACAACAAGGAAGGTGCATCATCTTCAGGCACTAGGATCAAATTGCAGGTTAGTCGAGCAATAGTGCTTCCTCCTGAGGAGGCGATAGTTTGTGGAAAGGAAAAGTTCCATCTTCATGTTCATGTGATCGATCTTGATGATCCAGAAGAAGGACAACAATCAGATGATGCTCCCAGGTCACTAGCTTCAGAGTCACCTCATGAGATTCCCTCACTTTCCATGGAGCTGCCTCTATCTCCTCCTGACATAGTAGTGGAGGAGTCTCCTTAGAATGTTGTCTCTATTTCAGCAGTTGAGCCTCCTATTGATCATCAACAAGAGAGTCTACTGGAAATCTTCGAGGATACTCCTGCGTGCATTCATCTATCAGAGATTGATACCTCTACTTCTAGCTTTGAGGAGTTTATGAAACAAACTTCATGTCCTCTAGTTACTGAGCAAACCATGGTTAACATCCAGAAAGATACTTCCCCCAGGATGACCACGGTTGCTCAAACAGAAACTGCTTCTCCTTTGCTTGCTGTTGTCCTCATTTTTGTTTCCAAAAATGAAGGACCACTACGATGAAATTTTTGTGAAAAAATGAAAAATTTTACTCTATGGCACGCTTCCCGAGGCAGAATTTTGACTAATCCTTGGACTGGCTTAATCCTCAGTCCATTCTCAAACTACGTTTCAAATTTCGTCCAATTCTGGGTTCGTTTGCTATGCCTTTCCTTCAATTTCGGGTTTTAAAACCCAGACTGCAGGTGGAGAATTTTCTTCAAACTGCAAGTTTTAATGATATTCATTGTTGTGGTTTTTGTAGGGGAATTTTTGATCAATAACATGTGCATTTTTATTTTAAAAATGTCACTTGTAATTTATTTTAAGTTTCCCCTTTAATGTTTTTATCTCTTTATTGTTTTTTGGTCATTTTTAGTTAAAATAGGGGTTTTTTGGCTCAACTGCAAGTAAACTTGCAGTTTGTTCAAAAAACCCCTACTTTAATGGTTTTCGCATGTAATAGGGATTTTAAATCCCCATTACATATGTGCAAGTGTTTTTTACTTGTTGTAGGGATTTTATTTCCCCCTTACAAGTATAATTAAACTTGTCATTTGTCTTTTAAAACCCGATTTTGACATAAAAGTGCATTTTTGACAATTTTAAACTTGTCATTTGTCTTTTAAAACCCGATTTTGGCTTGATGAGTGAAAAAGTGAAAAATTAAACTTGTCATTTGTCTTTTAAAACCTGATTTTGGCATGAAAAAGGGAAAAGTGAAAAATCGAACTTGTTGTTTTCCTTTCAAAACCCGATTTGCTTCATTTTGAACAAATCGAACTTGTCTTTTGCTCCCAAAAACCCGAAATGCAAGGGAAAAATGATTTTTGACCATTTCAAGGCGAATTTTGTGGGGAAATTGTTGGAGGAAGGAAGCGTTTTGGTTTGCACCCTATCTTCATGCATTGTTGGACATCTCTCACGCCATTTGGAGGATCCATTTGCTGGTTTTTTGCCCTAAATCAGCAACCACGTTTTTCTTTAATGCCACGTTTTGAGGGGTTAAATCTTTAACAACTTGCAATCTCCTAAGGCGTTTTGCCCTCTCTCACCTAGGCGTGGAGTATGGGATAGGTTTCAAGTCATTTAATGATGCCATATCCATTATGCAACAAGTGCCACGTTTTTTTCCCTAACGTGAATCATTATGGCCGCGTTTTAGAAGTATTGAATGCCATGCATCTTCTAGAACATGGATCGTTTTAGCTTGAAGCATCAAGGCGTTGAGGTTTAAGAAGCATACAAACATTTTACATGACATTTTTGCTTGGTACCACGTTTTGCCATATTTGGGGCATTTTTACAAAAAACGTGTTAAGGGTTTGATTGTCCGGTTTTGCTTCTTCATCTCAAGAAGTATTGCATTGTTGGAGAAGCATTTTGCATTTCTAATAAAGGTATGTTCTTCCTTTCTTCTCTTCTTTTTATTATTTTCTTATTTTCTTCATTTTTCATTATTTGTTGCATTTTTGGCATGTGATGTTCTTCCCCTAAAAATTGGTTTTCATGAAAGAAATCTTCCCTTTGAAATGCAATTGTTAAATTGCATTATTCTTCTCAAAATTCCATCTTAGCTTGTATTCGGGATTTTTAATCTCGATTACAAGTTCGCTGGAAATTCTTGTTCTTCCCCTACGGTTAAGGAATTTAATCATTTTTGGTTAAAATTCCAAGCTTGAAAAGTGTGAAATACCCCTCTCTTGCAAATTCGGGTTTTAAAAACCGGATTACATGTTGAAAAGATCTTCCCATTTTCATGAAAATGACTATCCCGAATATTCCCGTTTCTATCCATTCACGTTCCCCATATCCGTACTTTCCATTTCCATCATTTGCCGCAAGTCAAAATCCCATTTTTCATCCATTTCTCCATTTTCGAATTTACAAGTGTACTTGTATTCGGGTTTTAAAATCCCGATTGCATGCATGTACTTTCCAACTTGTATACTTGCGAAAATTCTCCCAAGATCCGAAATTGGTCAAAGTCAAGATTTTCCCATTTCTACATATCTTCCCTCTTCCTCTCACAAAACCGTGAAATTCAGAGATCAAAGTTTTACCCATTTGAAAAAGAAAGAATGATATTTGCAGCTGATTATGATGTGGCCTTAACCCTTTTAAGTCTTCATCACAGCATTCCAGGTTCACAATCAATGTCAGATTTGCCGGCATCGCCAACTCCAAAGAAAATGAAATACAAATATGACAAATACCAGAATGAGGTTACACCTTCCCAGGTATCTTCTCCATTGGATCGCATCAGGGACACAGAAATAGGGCACGTTGATATGGCAGAATTCATTCACAGGGTAGAAGATCCACAGGATAACAACTTGCAGCGGCTGTTGGACAGCCATATCCATCATGCATCTTCTTTCCCAGTGGCTACCCTAGAACCTGAGTTTGTTCTTGCATGCGCCCATCATTTTGACAAAGAGTCAAGAGTCATAAAAAATGATGATGGTGAAGCCATAATTTGTTTTGATGCGGATACAATCGAGAAGGTCTTCAAAATACCTCCTGCACCTGTTTATATGGAAATCACCAAAGAAAGTGCAGCAGAGTATTATGTGAAAAGAGAAAAAGATTGCAAGCGCCACATCAATAGGTGGATTCAAGAGCCACGTCCTTCCTTCTCAAGATGGGCAAAGTTGTACCGTTGTGATTTCAAGTGGGAGATAGGAGACACCATCACTCTTCTGAGCAGAATGTTGGGCCTTGAGCACTCCAATGTCTTTGAGCCATGGATGTATCAATTCATCATGTTCATACGGCAGTCACATCACATTTCATGGGGTGAAATCATCAGCGATGCTTTGTGCGAACAACTTGCAGCGGTTCCTACCACTATGACCTTCTTCATGAATTCTTATTTGGTATATTTAGCAGCATCACTTAGACACTTTCCAGGTCTTTCTACCAAGGGTGATCGCTCGCTTATACCAGTTTGGGAATATTATGACCAGTTGCCTTTGAAACCTAGCAGACTGCATTTCAGAAGAGTCCAAGATGCATTCTTTGGATATTTCATGTGTCAGTTTGACATGGATCTCAGAAATAAAAGAGTATCAGATGAGGCATGGGTCAAGGTGTCTGAGTATGGGTGTTTATTCCTACAATTTCCCACCTTCACCTACATGAGGATTGGGTGCTATGATGGACAGCCATACATGCTTCCAAGATACCCAACCGATAAGATAATGCTTATGGAGTTGGGAAGACAGATTATGGCTATTCATACTCTTCAGTCTGCTAGACACAAGGTTGGAATGGGAATCTCCAGCACAAATCCATTGAAAATTGGTCGATACTCCCTTGTCACATTTGTGAAGGCTAAGGCCATGGAGGTTGAATTGCAGGAAATCAAGCTTAAGAGGTTCAAACCTAGAGCTGATTTTGATTAGAGAGGTATGAAGGAAAAGATCAAGAAATCCTTTGTGCATGTTCATCGCATTGAAGACATCTGGGCAGATCTCCGCACAGAAGCCGAAGTTCTGAAGATGGATTACTGCAAGCTCACTGTTGAGCAAATTGTTGACTTGAACTTGGCAGATATCCCACAAGGGATGATCGATGACGGGCATATACTTGATCCTGAATACACTTCACGAAGGGTTGAGGAAGCTCCACTTCCTTTGATCCAATGGTCACACAAGGAGTGCGTCTCCATTCTTGACAGATTTCAGCCTATCTTGGCCAACACTAACGCATGGCTGAAAAGTAATGCTGTTAGACTTATCAAAATCAAGGTTGGTAAAGAAGATGATTCTACAAGGCCTCTTGGACGGAAGTCTGAGATTCAGATTGATAATAAGGAGGGTGCTTCATCTTCAGGCACAAGGATCAAGTTACGAGTTAGTCGTGCAGTAGTGCTTCCTCCTGAGGAGACAACTAGTGGGAAGGAGAAATCACGGTTCCATGTTCAGGTGATCGATCTGGATAATCCAGAAGAGGGGCAGCAATCTGATGATGCGCCTAAGTCTCCAGTTTCAGACACACCTCACGAGGTCATTCCTCTAGTTTCCATTGAGACGCCTCTTTCTCCTCCTGATTCGCTCATTGATGAGTCTCCTCAGAATGCAGTTCCCATTTCAGCATACGAGCCTTCTCCTGATCAACAATGAGAAAGTGTGTTGAAAGTTCCTGAAGATATTCCCACTTGCATTCAGTTATCAGAAATTGATACTTCCACTTCTAGTTTTGAAGAATTCATGAGGCAATCTTCATGTCCATTGGTAACTGAGCAAACCGTGGTCGCTATTCAAACAGATATTCCTCCCAGGGTGACCACGGTAATTCAAACAGAAACTGCTTCTCCTTTGCCTACAGCTGCTACAGGAAGTGAGTTGATGACTTTGCCTCCATGGCTTAGTTCTTTCACCCCGAAAAGAAAGAAGCAAGAGATCTCACCTGATGCCTTTGACTACCAGCAACTCAAATAGTCCAGATCCAAAGTTGCTAAGAAGGCAAAGACTATTTCTAGGGTAATTGTTGATAGCAACAAGATGAAAGTAGCTGAAATTGTGGAACCTATTGCAGATAAACCACTTGATGAAATGTCAGCTGCTGATTATAAAGTTACAAGGGTAGAATTGGGCAAGCAAACACATGAGGTCATTAAACATGATGCTCAGTTTTTTGTTGCTTCACTAGTGCAAAGGTGTGATGATCTTCTTGCGAAGAAAGACAAGCTAGAAGAAGAAAACCGACAGCTTATGGCAGCCATTCATAAAATCACAAAACCTGCTGTTGAAGGGAGTAACTCCATAGGTTCTTCTAGTTCCCAAGAATCGATTCGTGGAGTGGAAAGGGCTGCTCAGAAAGTACAAGCACTGGATTCCTGGGTTGACCAGCTTCATGATCAATGCGTGCAAGTGATAAAAGACATTTTTCAAATAATGTATAAGCTGGAAACCATTGAGGAGAAATTGGATCAGACTTCTAACACTTTCAAAAAGAATCTGGAAAGTGTTGAGAAAAGTCTGGCAATCTGGCGTACCATGCCCCAACAACAGCTCAATATCCTGCAGGATCACGCCATCATCTCTTCCAGGGTCATGTACTTGGAATTCGAAGAACTCATGGAAAACAAGACTCTTGTTCTTAAATCCCTCATCGAAGAGATCAGTGATGCAAGGAGATTCCGAGATGAAGTTTATCAAGGTATTGTCTCACATTGTGAAAGGGCCTCTTGCAATATAGTAAGTCAGGATGGAGAGCTGATTCCAGAAGAAGAGGTTCTTGCGGATTTACAGATGAGGATTCATGGTGAATGGAGGAGTGAACAATTCTCGGCAGTTTCAATTCAAGCATTGATGAAACACCAAGCCTTTTTGCATGAGATCCAGTCCATCCTGGATAAAGACAATTCCGCGCTCCTTCGCTATCACGACACTATTGTGAAGACTATGGTTGTTGCTAAGAACACCCATGAACCGAATCCCGAGGAACTACAAGCGAGCATCCGGAAATTTCAAGGATTCGTGTCTTCACAAAGTTCAACTTAAGTGTTTTTCAGCACTTAGTTGAATCTTCTCTCTTTTTGTAATTTCTTAGTTATGCATTTGTAATTTTGTTTTGACAAGTTACATGTAAAAGTATTTTTTGTAAAATGCAAGTTACACATTACTTGTACTTTTGTAATTACATGTAAGGCAACTACAAGTTGTGTCCGATTAGGACTATAGTTGGAATAAGTCTTAGTTAGTTAGAGTAACTCTTAGTTAGTTAATGAAGTCTCAGTTATTTATTGAATGAGTCTTGGTGGTTGAGAGAATCTCTCAAGTTAGTTAGGATCCTCCCACCTTTTTCTCAAGGCTCCTATTCTATAAATACTTGAGAGGTCCATTGTAATTATTATCTTTTGGAAAGCAAGCAAAAACTCTGCCAAATTTACAGCAAGAAGTCTTTGAGCTTATGTATGTGAATTGAAGGTTTTGAAGAATAATAAAGAAGGATTACTCAAGTTTTGAGTCTTTGAGCTACATGTTTGAGTTTGAATCTTTTATTTCTTCTATGCAAAGTGTTTCTAAAGGAGCTTAGTCCAATCTGATTTGAAGTCTTTGAGCTGCAAGTAGAGAAGATTAATTAAAATAGGAAACTCTCTTGAAGGAGCAGCAAGTCTTTGAGCTTGCGTCTATTCTTGAGGAAAAATTACTGTTTGATAAGAAATAGCAGCAAGTCTTTGAGCTTGTATTAGTTCTTGTCTTTGTGTTAAAAGAATAGATTATTTCAGTCTTTGAGCTGTTATCTTTTATTCGTTGTAAAATTTAGTGTAGCAAAGGGTAGATAGGACTTCCAATAGTCAAGTCTTTGAGCTTGATATTGTTGTCCCGTCCCGAAGGAAGTGACGAAAGTCTTTGCGCTTTCAGGAAACTTCATTTCCTTTCTCTTATTTCACTTGAAAGTGGTTACTGCTGTTATTCAATCGCTATCCTTTTCTGTGAAGAGAAAAGGATATTGTCTTTCTTGAAAAAAGAAGAAAGATTGTTGTCCCATCCCATTTTATTTTCCAAGTTGTAGTTAGATAGGGGGAGCCTTCCCTTAATTAGGAGAGTTTTTACTCATGTGCTGTGGTTGAAACCACAATTTTGTATATTTCCCCAAGTGTACAAAATTTTCAGCCAACACTTGCAGCTGCTACTGAAGGAGAGTTGATGGCTTTACCTCCATGGCTAGTTTCATTCACATCCAGGAGGAAGAAGCAGGAGATTTCTCCCGATGCCTTTGATTATCAACAACTCAAACACTCTAGGCCCAAGGTTGCTAAAAAAGCCAAGATGATCTCAAGGGTAACAATTGATGGTAGTAAGATGAAGGTGGTTGAAATTGTTGAACCTCTTGCAGATAAGCCACGTGAAGAGATGTCAGCTGCTGATTACAAAGTCACAAGGGTAGAATTGGGTAAGCAAACGCATGAGGTAGTAAAGCATGATGCCTAGTATTCTGTAGCTTCATTAGTACAACAGTATGATGAACTTCTAGCCAAGAAAGACAAGCTAGAAGAGGACAATAGGCAACTTGTTGCAACTGTTCGTAAGATCACAAAATTTATTGGTGAAGTGAGTAATCCTTCAAGTTTTACCGAGGCGCGAGAATCAATCCATGGAGTTGAGAGAGCTGTTTAAAAGGTACAAGCATTGGAATCTTGGGTTGATCATTTTCATAATCTATGTGCACAAGTCTTGAAGGAGGTTTTCCAAATGATGGTCAAGTTGAAGACCATTGAAGAACAATTGAACCAAGTTTCTGATACTTTCAAACAGAATTTGGAAAAGGTGGAAGACAACTTGACTATTTGGCTTAAAATTCCTCAGCAAAAGTTAAGTGTTCTTCTAGAACGTTAGGTAATTCCTTCAAGAGTTGAGTACTTGGAATATTAGGAGCTCTTGGAGAACAAAGCCCTTTTTCTTAAGTCACTTATTGAAGACATTGATGATGCTATGAGGCTGCAAATGGAAGTTTTTCAGGATATGATCTCTCATTGTCAAGAAGCTTCTTGCACCATCATGGGTCATGATGGGAATTGTTGGTAGAAGAAAAGGTTCTTTTTGATCTGCAGTTGAAGATCCATCAAGAGTGGAAAAGTGAACTATTTTCAGCAGCATCCATTCAAATCGAGCAGTGACTTATCAAGTTTACTTGCGGGAAATTCAATTTTCCTTTGAGAGAAATAATGCCACAATCCTTCGTTGTAGCGATGTTATCATGAAAACCATGATCGTGGCCAAAAATACTAATGAATCGGATCCTGATGAGCTGCAAATGATTATCCAGAAGTTCGAAGGATTCATGTCTTCACACTGTGCAGCTTAAGTGTTTTTCAACACTTAGTTGTATCTTTCCAAAATTGTAATCTCTTAGTTGTAGTTTCTCTTTTGACATGTTTACTTTTAAAATCATTTTGTAAATTGCAAGTCAAGTCATTACTTGCACTTTTGTAATTACAAGTAGACGAGTAACAAGTCAATTTAGAATAGGACTTGTAACTTTGAATAAGTCATAGTTAGTTATTGAATAAGTCTTGGTGGTTGAGAGAATTTCTCAAGTTAGTTAGGATCCTCCCACCTTTTTCTCATGACTCCTCTCGTATAAATACTTGGGGGGTCTATTGTAATTTTTATCTTTTAGAAAGCAAGCAAAAACTCTATCAAATTTGCAGCAAAGAAGTTTTTGAACTTTTATGTGTAAATTAAAGAATCGAAAGGAATAGAAGAAAATTGCTCAAGCTTTGAGTCTTTGTGCTACATCTTTGAGTTTGTGTTCCATATTACCTTTCTTGCAAGTGTTTCTTTGAGAGCTTAATCAAATCTATTTTGTAGTCTTTGAGCTGCAAGTATTGGAGATTAATTTAGTTAAAGTAAAAGTTCTATTGAGAAAAGCTGTAAGACTTTGTGCTTGCACTTGTTCTTAAGAGAGTTTGAAAGTAGATCTTGTGAGAAATAGCTGTGAGTTTTTGAGCTCACACTTGTTCTTGATGTCTTGTGTAGATAGAATAAGATATTTCAGTCTTTGTGCTATTATAATTTGTTCTTGATAGAATTAGTATAGAAAAGGGTAGATAGGACTTCACATAATCAAGACTTTGAGCTTGATATTGTTGTCCCATCCCGAAGGAAGTGACAGAAGTCTTTGAGCTTTCAGGAAACTTCATTTCATTTCAAAGGTTGTTACTTCTGTTTTGTATCAGATTGCTATCACTTTTCTGTGAAGAGAAAAGGATATTGGCTTTCTTGCAAGAAGAAGAAAGATTGCTGTCCCATCCCACTTTATTTTTAAGTTGTAGATAGATAGGGGGAGCCTTGCCTTAATTAGGAGAGTTTTACTCACACACTGTGGTTGAAACCACAATTTTGTATATTTTCCCAAGTGTACAAAATTTTCAACTAACACTCCTGAGACTACATCTGATCCACTTTCTATTCTTGGTTGTTTAGTTAGGGAGAAAGGCTGATTTCCCTTTGTATTTTGTTCTTTGTTTACAAATGAGATCTCTCCAACTTCACTTAGCAATTGTCGAGGAACCTCAAGCTCCAGCTATCCTTTATCTCTAGGGAGGTCTTCGTCCTTGTCCTCCTTTTTACCCTTATCATTATCTCATTCTTTTCAGCAGCTGCCTCATCATCTTTATCATCTACCTTTTCTTGTTCTTTCCATTCGACATCTTGCTTGTTATCTTCTTCATTGGGCTGCATCTCCCCTTCTTCAATCTGGTTCTCAGGCCCATCTAGATCAAGGACCTGCGTCCCCGACTCTTTCATGTTAGGTTCTTGCTGATCTGTTGTTTCAGCAACAACTAAATCAATTTGCTATGTGGGAGGAGTGGACTTGCCCTCCAACTCAGTTACATCTTCAGTTGCATGGGTATCTTCTGGTGAGGTGGCATTAGATGACCTCCTTATTGGTAATTTTTCTCGTGCATGAGCCTCAGGTGATTGGCTTTTATTCTTCCTAGACTTATTTGATGCTCGTATCCCTTTATTGGCCTCTGCTTCCCTTCTCTTCTTTTCAGGCTTCTTCTCGACCTCCTCTTCTTCCTCTTGTGTAACACTTGATGCTTCTTCCTCGTCTGATGAATGGGACTCAAGGCCTCCCATCAGGTTATAAGCGAATTGTGTGCCGTCACGAGTTAGCTCTTGAATACGCTGATGGAGCTAGGTATCAGTATGTCTCTTGGGACCCTCCATTATGATCCCTAGGTCAATGACCAGATCCTGAGACCAGTTGATCGAAGGTGGATGATCCTTTATTTCTTCATATGCCTGATGTTGTATGTGATCCCCATAATCAACTAATTGATTTGGAACTTGGGCATGCTCAAAGGTTCGGATTTGATGTAGATTGAGCCTAGAGTACTCTCTCCTATGAATCTCGAAATCATCTGCACAACTTGCCCAATAATCCTCTATATTCATTTTATGCTTATAGTGGTGACCATAAGATTTAAGTCCTAGCAATGAAGGACAAATTTCTTTCTACAAGAATGCATTTGTAGGCAATAAGATGCCAATTCTTTAATTTATTGCTCGGTCTATGTGGGGGTTTTGAAGTATACGTCGTTATCCCCTATTGCCATTGGAAATTTGACCCCAACCATTTTCTTGTCTCTAATGATCTACCCGTCTACATGCGCTTGCCTGGCAACCTCTAGGAGCACAATTTTATCAGTGGAATATCCGGGGAGCCAGTAGGGAGTGCCTTCAAAGCCCGAGATTCTCAAGTAAGAGAATCGGAGAAACTGAATATAACATGTTTCATATTTCCATATTAGCGCAATGGCCTGCTTGGATAACCTTTATTGCAGGCCCTCTTGCATCGTCCTAACCATACACATGGTAAACACATCATTCACGTGTTCATATTGGCCTATTGCATAGGCTATGTTGTTCTTCTCCCTCTAACTTATGTTGTAAAAATACAGCTGAGGGTAGCAATCATATACCTTCATCTGATTTGGCTCATTTCCAATGTCACCTAGGCGAATCAATCTCGACAATCTAGGATGTCTTGCAAACATATATTCCATATAAGAGGACAATGTGAAATACCTCTTCTCTGCAAGTTGGACTAGTTGTGTATGGATGTTGTCACTGATGATTTGGGCCTAGTCAAATTTGACCTTCCCTGAAGAGAGCTCCTCTGTGAAGTAAAACATCCATTCCTCAAACATATTGGATTGAGGGGGTCCCATGACTCGGTTGAGTAGAGTAACCATGTCTCCATACTCCTTGCTAAACTCACTCTGGTAGACTTTCTTGAGGATTCTGGTGCTAGGGGGCCTCTTTTCTTTAAACCAATTTTTATTCATTTTGCCCTTGCACTTATTGGGATTCTAATCATATATGGCCTGAGATTCCTCCATTGTTACTATGATTACTTCCTCATGCAAGGGGATATCGAAAGTTTCTCCAATAGCCTCAGGAGTGAAATCCACCATCACTGTCCCGTTCACCAATTCCACCATTCTATCAAGCATGTAATGTTTTGAGATTTCCACAATAGGCTCGCAATTCTAGATAGTCTACGAGAATCATGCTGCCTGTACAATCCCACTTTCCACCATCCTCTTCGCTCCCTAGTTGTCATTTGTAGTGTATACTCTATCCCTGCACCGTTGGATATCAATGTGCCCAAAATTAGTGTCGCTCACATTGTCCCAATTACTTTGGACCTTCGACTCTTGCATCAACCCCCAATACTCATATTTCATCTTTTCCAACTTGTGGGGGTTATCAGCTTTGGATGCTCGGGATGTCCTTGGTACGTCAGGTGCCTTAGAGGAATTAGCCACCTTGGGAGGCATCTACCTTGTATACTAGGATGAGAATTATGAGGCAGATTTAAGAGAATAAACGTGGTTAGCAATGCCCAACAATGGCGTTAGTAGTGAAATCATCAGCATAATGACAATAAAACAACATGATGGCAAAATTTTAAAAGTTGTAACTTGCTGTTCCAGTTTTTCAGATTTCTTACATGGCTGGGAATCTTGGTTTTGGCATGGTTCAAGTTTAAAATCTGCTGGTTTTGAGTGCGTTTTGGTAGGTTTGAACTTTCTTGAAACTTGTTAACTTATGGCATTTTGGGTTTCATAGTTGTTTTCCAAACCTAAGGAGAAAATATTTAGCAAATCTCATTTGTCTAACCAAAAGATCCTTTCTTCTTCAAAGTTTTTGAAATTTTTGCTCCTTAAATTGAGCATATATTTTTCTATTACTAAATTGATTCTCTGGCTCCGAAAATAATATAGATATTACCTCATCTATTTCCTTCCATTCTATATATGAATGATCTATAATCATTTGCAGATCTAGACCAGCTAATTGTTCTCTGATAGATTTTCCTCCAGTGGCAATTTCTCACTCTTGAACTAGCCCAAAATCCCAAGAGAGATAATAAGCAATCTTTTATGCCCAGGATTCATACTTAGATGGACGTAAACCTTGAAATCGCAATGAAGTTGGCTTTTTAGCTGTGGGCCTAGTAATACAAACATTTGGATAGGTTTTTCTAATCTGTTCCCCCCCCTCAAAATCGGACATGAAAGTTTCCTCTCATCGGGCTCACGTAACTATACCAAAATGGAAAGTGATTATGTATCATTATGCAAAAAAATATTTTTTGCTCTCTATTCAAACTAAATAGTTACTCTTTGCTCAAGTTCCAAGTGAATTCGATTATTGGTTTACGATTCGTATTATGACATAAATATGGAATTAGTGAGCAGTCTCCTCCCTTTTGAATGATACATTTCTTTGTGAAAGACCTTCAATTCATTTGAAATTCATAAGGGATTTACTTGTCTGTATCTGGTTATAATCTATCCTGTAGGTTTCTGTTTTACTTCGATGGTTACAATACTATTTGAAGCATATGTGCGATGAATAGACTCCTATAACCATATCTTCTTTTTGGTCTAGAATAAATAAAGGATAATAAAAATGAAACAGATTTTTCATTCCATTTCTTTATTTATAATAAAAGAAATTTTTTTATGAAGTTTTTTGGCATTTTGAGGGGTTTTTGAATGATGTTTTGAAGTTTTCTCTCTTGGCTGCATTCCCCTGAAATTTTCCCAAGTTGATTTTGTGCAGTGCAGTTATGGGTTATGGTTGTGTTCATTTGATCGGGGGGTTTAGTTTGAGATACAATTTCCAAAGTATAATTCATGTGCAAGCGTTCTAGCTAACACTACCATTTGAATGCAGCATTTTACCAACATTTCTAAAAAAATATGGAACTTTACATATGTGAATGAGTCATACATACCTGGAGTCAGACAAAATGCCCAAAATCATGGGGATATTTGAGGGCCTTTGGTTCAAGTGTCTAACAAGGGTGATTGGGAAGGAAAATAAAACTTCAAAACATCCGTGTTCTTCCTCCTATGATGGAGTGTTTTGCCTTGGCACAACGGATTTGGGCAAACACTCGGGGTTTTTACAGGAATATTTTGGATTCGCCCTTCTCATTTTCTAAAAAAAAAACACGAACTTTGCCCTTTGATTGCTGAGTTCAATCATTTAGCGACTTAAAGGGAATACTTTGGCGATTTAGTTGCAAATGTAAAAACCATTTGTGATTTGAAGTGATCAAACCCTCCTTCACTTATTCAACTTGTTCTCTAGATTAAAATTCCATTGCTACATGCTCAAGGAGAATTTTCGGTGAATGAAGAGAAATACGTAGGACCCTTTTTACTTTGCGTTGTCGAACCATGTAATCTGACTTTTCCCTTTGATTAACATTTTGCACTCCCAAAGCCAAACCTTTTTGATAATTCTTTGCTTTTCAATTCTCTTTTCTTTTGATTTTTTCCTTTTCTTTTCTTTTACTTCACTTATTTGGCCAGTAAGCAATGAAGCCTACATGGTATTGAGCATTACAGTGGTTGTTGAACCAGAGCTTCAAATTTTGACTTTGACATAGTGTCCTTTCGATGAACAATTAATTTAAGCAAATTGTTAAATCTAAAGTGCAGTAATCACGATGTTGAGGATAAGTTTTGACGAGCAACAATATTTTGAATGGGAAGGTTTTCTAGACCAACTGAATTTCCTATGGGGCGTCCCGATGATTGAGCGTTTTACGAGAGTTAACATCGGAGAAATAGTAGAAAACAAACCTTTGACTTTGTACACCAATGCCACGCAGCAAACACAACTCCCCTACAAAATGATAGAAAAACGGCCCTTTCAAAAGAAAACCCAAACTAAATCACGAAAACAAACTAAACTAAAGTAGAAAACGGGGAAACTATTCTAACTATATACATGGAAAGGCTTCAAATGAAAACTAAGACTGGAAGTAACACTTAATAAATTGACCATTCATAGGCAAGGGAACGTCCTTGCCTTTTAAGGTCTTCAGTCAGAATGCATTATCTCCCAGAATTTCCAAAATCTGGAAAGGACCGAGCCAAAGATTATCAAATTTATTGTTCTCTCCTTTCCGTTCATGTGCTTTGTCCCAGCAAAGTACGAGGTCACACATGCAAAATGTTTTCACCTTTGCCCTTTTGTCAAACCATCGTTTGACTACCTCCTGATGCTTGACAAAGTTCTCTATGGCGTTGTCCCTCTTTTCTTCTAGACATAGCAGTTGGGACCACCTTACTTCAACAGTGTTATCAATTCCAAGATATTCTTGCATGAACTGCAAGGTGGTGATTCTCAGTTGCACAAGAAAACATGATCTAGACCATATACCAAGTGATAAGGTGATGTACCAATGGATGACTTAAGTCTTGTGCGGTCTACTCAAAGGCAAACCTTAGTTGGGTGTGCCAATCCTTTGGTTTTTTGCCGAGCAATTTTTTAATCACCTGTAACAGGTTCTTGTTCGTAGACTCGACTAGATTGTTCCCTTGGGGATAGTAATTAGATGAAAATTTTAATGTGATCCCATAATCAAAAGCCTAGATAGAAAATTTCAAAGATGCAAATGCAGGACCATTATCACATACTAAAGTGCGAGGACAACCAAAACGTGTAATAACATTCTAAAAATTTAACAACAGCATCAGCATTGCATTGTTTTAAAGCTTGAGCTTCAGAACACATGGTACAAGAAGGTGGATTGATCATATTGATAAAGTCGAGCGCCCATTGTGCGAACGACTTCACCTCCACGATCGATTGTAATGTTATTGTTGGCGTCCTCTCCTTAGTGGCAACTACTTGGCAAACGTGACATGTCTTCACGTGTTCGTAGGTGTCCTTGAATAGAGTAGACCAATAATAGCCTACATGTTCGTAGGTGTCCTTGAATGGAGTAGGGCAATAATAGCCTACCCTCAATATTTGATGGGTCGTGACCAAGCCTGATCCATGTCCCGTTCCAAACTTGTTGTGGAACTGTTATATAATGTGCTTGGCTTCCTCCCGATTTACGCACCTCTGGTAGATCCCCTTAGGTCCCTCCTGTATAGGATTGCTCCTTGCAGCATATAGCAACTTCTTTTCAACCTAAGAGCCCTCTTTTGCACTGCATTGAGGTGTGATGGACATCTTTGATTCAACAAATAAAAAGTAATGTCATCATACCATTCATTTGGTGAGACTTGCTCAAGTAAATATTGCTGACGTACAATCCCTGAGCACTCTGAAGCAAGCATCTGCGTTAAAGCTTGGCCTTAGACTAGCTTCATTGGTTGGATTTCTATATTATACTCCTAGATGATAGTCACCCATTTGCCTCTTCGTTCTCTCAACTCATTCTGCATCAGCAGTCTTTTTATAGCACCATTCAGAACTATGGCGTGTATTTTACTCCTCAGTATGTAGTGCGAGAATTTTCTAATAGCCTTGACCAGTGCGTATGCCTTCTTTTCCACGTTTGGGTACCTTAACTCAACATATTTTATGGGGGTACTCATGAATGCAATCAGATGTTCCCCTTCTTCATCTTTTCTCTGAGTTAAGATGGCAGCACAAGTATGCTCAAAAGAAAATGGATATATATAGAATGGCTTTAGATAATCCGGGCTTACCAAAACCAACACCTAGACAATGGCTTTAGATAATCCGGGCAAAAGCTTTCCTAGCTATTGGGGTCCATTCTATTTTGGAATCCTTCTTGAGCATGTGGTTTAAAGGCCGGACTATTTCTGCAAATCTGGTGATGAATTTTCTAACAAAATTTATCTTCCTGAAATATGATTTCAACTCTTTCTTGCTTGCGGGAAGGTTGATCTGTAGGATGACTTTAATTATGTTGGGATCAATTGATATCTCCCTGTCTGATAACATGGCTGAGTAACTTGCCTTCGGTCACCCCGAACATACATTTCTTGGGGTTTAAGGAAACCTCAAACTGTTGGCACCATTGAAATTTTTTTCTCAAATCATCAACATGGTCTTCCCTTTTCTTTGAAAACATAGTTAAATTGTCCATGTAGATGATTATGCACTTGCCCCCCAGGGCTTTGAAGGCAATGTAAATGATGCACTGAAATGTTGCACCTGCATTAATCAGCCCAAAGGGCATCTGTCTATATGCAAACACCCCCCATTTGGTTGTGAATGTTGTCTTCAATATGTCCTCATACTCAACCATTACTTGGTTGTGCCCAGAATACCCATTGAGAAATGACTTCATTTGGGACCCATTGATGATCTGCAACACTTCATCCAAAGAGGGAAACAAATAGTTATCTTTCTTTGAGGCCTTGCTCATATTGCGAAAATCCACGCACAATCTCATTTCACCGCTTTTCTTTCTCACAGGGACAAAGTTTGCAACCCATGTGGAATGTTTGACTAGAAAAGTGATGCGGGTAGCCAATAGCTTCTTCACTTCTTGGTAAATTAATGGCTCTAAAAGAGCATTGATTGGTCGTTGCCTTTGCTTGAATGTCTTTGCATCTGACTTAAGTAGTATGGTGTGCTTAATGATAGAGGTATCATAGGTCTTCAGGTCTTCATACCCCCATGCAATAACATCTGGAAATTCTCTCACGTTCCTGAGAATTCCATCTTTCTCTTGAGCCATGCACACCTTTCCAATCAGCACATTCTTCTCATTATCTCTTGTGCCTACGTTGACCTTATTGCACGTGCCACATTCAGAATCACTGTCTTTATGAGACTTCAGCTAATCCCAGTCAAATATCCTTTCCAACTATACCATCTCTTGGGGAATAGTGTTTATCTTGAGATTCAGGACACCTTCAATATAAATTTTCGCCTCTTCAAGCTATTCTTCATCGATGATTTGTGCGGAAAACACATTTGAGCTTGTGATGAAATCTAAAATATGCTTATCGTCCTCAAATACCTAGAAATTGGTGATATTGTCAGGGATGGAAGGGACCGACGTCAACTCAACAGTTAACTTTTTCAAACTACCAAGGAATCAGCTACCTGATTCTATGATCTAAAAATAGTTTTGATGTTAAAAGCATCAGAACTTTCAATTAAATCCCACACGGGGTTGCGGTAGCAGTTCAGTCTCTTGTCATGACAAGTGTACTACTTCCCGACCTACCTTTCCACCACCTCTAAATCTCTGAAGCAATGCAGTACTCGCGCTCCCTTGTGGATTGCTAACAACAGGCCATGAACCAGAGATTCATATTTTTCCATGTTGTTGGTGCAGTGAAATTGCAGTCTATAAGTGGCCAAATAAGCTTCACCATTGGGGCTTATCAATTCGATTCTGGCCCCAACTCATTGCTTGGACTTAGAACCGTCAAACCTTAAGGTCCAAGTCTAATTTGAATCTGACAGTGTGCAGATCTGAGCCTCCAAGTTCTGATTTTCATGACCTTTGTGTTGGAAAACATTTTCTGGACTTGCAGGAGAAATAGCAAGTATTTGCTGTAGCATATGTGATCTTAACGTATTTGAGTGCCTCTTCTATACTTGATCTAATGCTCTCTTGCACAACGAACATGTGATTTCAAAATGTGCAGCGTTGTAAACTCTACATCAATTAGGCAGAAGTAAATCTTCAATAGGAACTCTATGACCTAAGTGTTGTGCCTACTCTGCACACTTGTAGACAAAGTTTTTGAAGTTGTCAAACAACTCATTCTCTTCTTGGGATGATATAGCATCATCTTCATCTTCACGCACCTTGGTGCTTTCTACAATTTTTTCTGTTTGCAATTGGTTCTGAACATTGAACCAGTAAAAATTCATTGATCGAGCCCGTATCAGGCCGGTAGGTTCCTAGATTGGACTCTAAAAATAGAGTCTCATTTGTTTGATTGTACCTTGTGATCGCTAACTTAAGTCTGGGTTTAGAATCTATCTTGATTTGGTTTGACACACCTCTCCAAGGTGGCCACATGTGGGTAAAGCTTGAATGTAGCCATCCATTGAGGACTTGGGTCCATTCTCTTCTTAATAACATACCATACGCATTGGGGATGTCCACAACTTGGATATCAATATACATTTGTATGTGTCAATCCGCTGCCAGATGCATATGGATGTTGTTCAATTCACCCACAACATTTACTTCAGTTTTATCCAACTGAGTTACCTTTTTGTTTATCTTGGTGGGAGTGAGGCCTAGAGCATTGCATACAGACAATGGCATGACATTGGTGAAGTCCCTGAATCTATCAAACAATTATGCAGATTCTTGCTAAAGATTCTAAGTGTTAGTAGGAAAAAGGAGGTGGCTCTAGCTTTTTTGTGAATATGTCAATTGTGGACTCTAGCTGGGCCACTTCATTATCCAACACCCCCTTAACCTAAGCTTTTCCTCCGGTTCTCACTTCAACATTGTTCCTTGCAGGCTCATTAATTGGAGACTCCACCTGTGTCACGCGGTTCATCAATGCACCTCTAGCATGCGTTGCCCCTCGATCCCTTACTTTGTTGTTATTTCTCATAGGATTCTCAGGCAGAGCTCTCTGACCTGGGTGCTCATCTCTCCTCTTTTCTTAGGTTTTCAGGGTTTCTTTAAGGCTGCACAACACTGCCTCTCTAAATTTAGTAGCCCTCATCAATTCAGCCAATGACAGGTTGACATTAATTTTTTTGAACTCTTCTTCCACCAATTGGCCCAACCTATTAATTTCTGAATTATCAGAGGACCGTTTTGCTTGGGCTGATCTTGTGGTTGTTGCTTGGTTTGGGGTAGTAGTTGATTGATTTAGGAAGGCAAGTGCTCTAGGGGCAGTTGCCGCCTTTTGGGGTGGACCTTGGTTCACATATTGTTGTGGTGCCTTTGGGTACCTTGGGTTGTTATTCGCATTGTGATCTGGAGGGACTTGAATGTCCTTTGGAGGGTTAGATGTGGTATGCAGGCCACTATTACTATTTTGGTTATTGTTATTGTAATACCCCAGGTTGCCACATTGGTATTGCTAGAATGCATTCACATCCACAAGCTGGCTTACATCAACTACTTCATTTTCTTCCTGATTTGGTAAGAAGAAAGGAGGGATGCAACTTTCTAGGACCATAGCCGTGTCATATCTAGGTGATGGTACTATCTTATAACTAGTGGGAGGGGGTGACGACTGAAAATCAGTGTTTTCAACCTCTTGCTGAAATATATTGGCTGCCACTTGGAATTCGTTGCATTATAGTTCTGAGTGTTGATTAGTGTTGTGTAACCTGCACCACTTTGATAGAGCAACCTTTGCGAGAAATACCTTGTCTGCTGGTCTGTTTTCAGCAGCTGGTGGGTTATCAAGTGGCGTAGGAACTCCACCATTGTTGGGGCGAGTGTTCCATGTCCTATTTGGCCTTTGGTAGTTCTGGTTTTGGTACTGATTTTGGTGTTGATTCTGGTGCTGATTCCTTTGCAAGTTTTGCAATTGATTGTTTTGGTTGCATCGATAAATTACCTCGGCAGGGAGTTTCTTCATTTAATCAGTCAACTCCTTCATTTCATATTTCTCTTCCCATGTCCAGGTGAATTGGACAATGTTTTGCAGATACACAAGGTGGTTAGAAGGTACTTGGGATATAGGTGGTCTAGGGTGGAGTACCAATTGGTTGGCAGGGGCTAGAAGTTGGCATGTAGGTTGTGGGATTTGATTCATTATAGGTGTATGATGTGCTAAAGCTTGGCCTATCCCATAGATTTGGTTGGGCATAGTGGGTGCTCCCAGATGAAGCAAGGGTCATGCGACATTTTGGCCTAAACCTTTGCTAATCTCCATGGCCTTGGCATATTCTTCTATCAGGGTGGTTGGTGCAGGATGAGACTATCAGACAAACATAGCTGTTAGATTGTCCAAGGCTGAATAAGAAATTTCCCTAGCTGAAGCACCACTAACCACATAGGGGTCTTGCAATTTGGTATAGGCTTTATGAAATCTGTTATTGAAGGAGCTGCTTGGCTCATGCTCCTGTCTCTTTACCTTTACGAACTGTTTATACAACTCTGTGAGTGTGATGGGTATACCATATTTGCCTGTGAAAGCAGTTTTCATCTTCTCCCAAGAATTAATGGATGAAGTTGGCAGGTGGATAAACCAATAAAACACATCTTCCCCTAAAGAATAAGGAAAGAGCCTACACGCAACATCAGTGTATTCAATTTGCCTATTATGCAGTGCACCCTCAAAGATTTTTATATGCTCTTCAACTGTCCTGTTTGGGTCATTAACTTGGAATATTGAACAAAACTTATCCGAACGTTTGGGCATGTCATGATAATTAGTGAAGAGTAACGGGGAGAGGTTGTCAACCAACCAAGTCGCACCATTTGGAGCAGGTTGGTTATGTGCCATTTGTGGCTGAACTGGAGTGATTGGAGGAGCTATTTGGACAGTAATTACTGAGACTGTGGGTTGTTGATTTGAAGAACTAGATTCACTTAGGTCTACAACCCTGCGATACTGTCTACGCCTATAAAATTGTATTCCAACAAAACTTTCACGCTTAGGAGTAGACCTTAGGACCCTTTCAAACCTCTACGGAGAGAAGGAACTGATTCTATCCAGCTTGGGCCCTCCTTCTAGTGCCAATTTTGTTGATGTGGCAAAAGTCGTATTTCTACTCTTTCGATCAACACAAAATAGAATTTTGAGGTAATCCCATTCTCTCTTGCATAAGGAGGCTTCTAGTGCTACTGAACTGATCACGAGACGACGACCTCAAGGTTCAAATTGTCAGTTATTGACTGTGGGATAGCTCAATGGTTCATGTGTCTTCCTGGTATATACAAAGGGACTTACGTTAATGGGTAGGATAGGCTTCAAGGTTCTATAAGGCATCCCTAAGATTCTACAAGTCTTATTCTCATCAGATTTATGTTGAACATGATGCTGCTTGACAGATATTAACTTCAGATTTATAAAAAAAAGGAAAAAGAGTAGGGAAGAGATACTAAACTACTCTAACTAAAACAAAATATACGGGCAAATAGATAGAAACTTTAAAATTACCATGTTTTGCTTCACCAGTTAGACACTAGGCAGAACTTGGTGCAATCTTCAAGGGGAAACCAAGTTTTAAAACTATTACATACTGTAGCGTCCTAAAATTGCACCCCTTTGCGATTTCAACCACATTGGATCCTTACCTTAGCATTTGCGCCCCTTGGCCTTCTTGGGACCTGATTATGCTCATGCCCCTTCCATATTGCATCACATGGCATTCATTTGGCGCTTGGCCCTTGCCCCAAAATAGGGTAGGACCAGGGCATGGTGTCTTGGTCCTCATCCCCCTCATTTTTGGGCCCCTTACAACCCTTTTTCACATTTCAAACTTGAGTGGGAATTCCCTCTCTGTGTTGGCTCATGTTGGAAAATTAATTAGTTTTCTTAGCGGGGAAGTATATAAAGAGGATTTCCCCTCTCATTTGAACATCCACAAGAATCAAGAAGTATTGAGCACATACATGAGATCAATAAATCAAGCATTCAAGAGCAATTGAGCATTTTCAGTCTTCCTTCAAGCCTTAAAGCAACAATAAAGTCAAGATTCAAGCATTGAAGTGGAGATCTACATCCTATTTCATGAAACCCTAATTCCATGCATAGGCAAGCAAAACTTCACAAGGAGGCATCGTCATTCAATTTTCGGTCATAATTCAACATCTCCCTCAAAAGGAGATCCTTTCAGTCATTTCAATCACATTTATTTCAATTTCATGGTCAATTCCAAAACCGGGGTTTGACCTAAGGCAAGCCCCTATTCCCAACCTATTTCCCTTTCTTTCTGTGTGCATGAAACAGGTATAGAGCTGTACTTCTCAGAATAAGCTTCATTCATAGAGATGAATCAACCCTTTTTGACACGCAAAAAGTTCAGAGGACCGTGGTGCCACATCCTAGTCCCGACTTTTTAGGAGCTTCTTCGAGGGTTAGATCTGACTCAGCTTATACTACCCAATTCCAACTACCCAACTCGATCCCAAATCTGTAGCTCACTGTTTTCTCAGTTCTCTCTTCATTTATCAGCATTTTACTCCAATTCAACATTTCAACTTACAAAAGAGAGGAAACCCCACGACAATTAATCAATCCATTTAGTATTCAGTCCTTAGTCTGATTTGTGACTGAATCTAGTGGATTCCCTTCCCTCTTTTGAATCTAATGGGCTTTCAAGCAAAATTGATTTGGTGATTTCTCCCTTCTATGTTGCAAATTGCCAAATCCAATTTTAACCATTACAAATACAAGCACTGAATCTACAATATACATTCATACAAGCATTTAATAGTCAAACTAAATTGACTAACCATACAGGGGGATTGACAGTGAGTCAATCCTTAATGGTATGAACGTAAAATTTCCATCAAATATCTACCCAAATATACTATTTGTAAATAAAATGCATAGCAGAAATTTAAATATGGAAGAAGGGAACCATGCATTCACAAGGAACATATACAACTTGAAATTCCATTAATCCTGTAAATATTTCGGCAAAGTTTTAGCAACAATTCTGAACTTCTTACAAAAATAAGGGAAAATCAGTCCCCTTTAAATAGAGTTTCAAAACTTGGATGAATGGTTAGGATTAAAACAAAACAAGTGGCCCAGATTCATCCAAAAAAAAATGCCTACCCATACCTAGTTAATATGGAGCATACCTTTCAACTAACTTAAAAACTACCAGCCATAAAGCTGCCCCCCAAAAGTGCATTACACGGAGCTCAAAAATTGAAACTGTGCTTTGGTAGTTGGGGAGAAATAACTAACTTTGTGGACTACACTTTTTATCATCCCAAAGTAGATATTTTCCCCTTTTACAATAAAAATTCAGTTTCACCTTTTAAGTACCTTTTCCATATGTCTCGACTTGCAGCTCCCTCTGCCCGAACATATTCTTGGAACCTTATGTAGATGGCCCTTATCTCGAGTACAAGGGCTGTAGCTATGCAGTTGATTCAGAACATGATGTCCTCACAGTAATTTTTTACCCTTTACAGATCCAACTCCCAATCCTCTATGTTGGTCTCGTACTCTCGCATTGTTGAATGCAGTTTGTTGGCCACTACCATATCATTCTTGGTATATGGAGCCACTTCATCATTTTTTAGCCGACGTGTCCAACATATTCTTAGCTCGTTATATTCCATCTTAGGCCTCCAATCACCAACCAAATTATATAGAAGCTATGTACAATTAGTTCCAATACTTGCTAAGGTGCTCTCACAGTCCTCCCATCCATCATCAAAGAGGTCCATGTGGTTCCTCTTTAATCGCATAGTTTGGTACTAGTTTGCAAAGGTGCTGAATTCATCGGGTTCGATGATCTGCTGGCCTGTAGGGATTTTGGAGAAAGTCCAGAATAAGGTTGTCATGACTAGAAGTGAGTTATTAACCACCTCCCTTAATTTCTAGAGCCCCTCCATGGTGGATGATATTGCCTGGGTGGTCCGATCTATTTTATGCTCCAAAAAGGTCAAACCCCAGAGTGTTTGGTTTCCCATTTTCGTTACCTCTTCGAACCACTCCCGCATTACCATGTTTGAAGCTATCAACCTTTCAAATTCAACAGTTGTCCTTTGTGCTAGTGCCACGGGAGTGTTGACGTGTCTGAAATCGCATTGCTGCAAACTCCATACGGCCAACATAGAATAGAATAACCAGCTGAGTATCCTATCCTCTCTTGAGATAAGGAAGTCCCTATGCTGCTTTTTTTATATTTGATCAAAGGGGACGACCTCAAGGTTTCTTTTGTCAGGTCTTGACTGCGGGATCTCTCAGTGGTCTGATGTGTTTATGCTGGAAACACAAGGGGGACTTACGTTGAATGGGTAATTTATAGATAAGTTCTCTGGAACTTTCATAATCTTTCTATCAAATGATTTCGGTTAAGTTGATACTGTTTTAATTGGACTGCAGATTTTCTGGATAAAAAAGGGGAAAAAGGAGGGAAGGATAGGGAGAGAGAGAGAGAGACATGAAATGTAAATTCTAACTAAGATAGCAAATCCAGTCAAGCAGATAGACACCTCCAAGAAACTAGATTGAACATCACCAGCTACTTAAGCACAATGTTTGCATAAATCTAGTGCAATCTTCAAAGGAAAAACAAGATTTTCATGTTATCAAGTACAATATTAGAACTTTTACATTCATAGTACGTGTTTGATAACCGAACTGAGCATGAAAGGTCCAGATTAACCATGCAGAAAGAAAGGCAATCAGCCGTTCCCTAATGGTGTGGACTACAAGGATTCTATCAGATGCTTGCTTGAAAATGCTATGTAAAGGAAATAAACATAACTGAAAGATTTCTAAATTAAGTGAAGAAGGAGACCATGCACTCACAAGGAAACTTGAAAACAGTCTTAATCTTTTGCATTAATTCCTATAAAATTTCGCTAGAGCTTTTGCAACAATCCAAGAACTTCTTACAAAATGAGGGAAAACCAATCCCTTAAATAGACTTCAAAAAGGATGAATGGCCTAGATTTAATCTAAACAAGTGGTCCAGATTCATCCATAAAGTATGGCTTCCCATACTCGTAAATGGGATGCAAATATCAACAACCACCCCAACATGGGCAATAACTACCCAAAAAGGGATAATTAAATCAATTTGAAATAATCCAAAAAGGTGTATCAATGAAGTTTTACATTTTGTTGACTAGAAGTCAAATGTCACCTTTTGGTGCAAAAGAGCACTTTTAAGATTTAGAGGGAAAAAAACACTTTTGAGAAATTACTTTCTCTATTTCAGTCTCACACTCCTTTTCTAGAAATTGATCTTCGCCATGCAAATATTCCTGCCATAAATCGCGACCTGCCGCCCATTCCTCACGAACGTATTCTTGGAACCTGATGCATAACTGGAAAAGCAGACTGAACGGAGGCATGGGAGGATGGCGAATTTTGTATTGCATGCCTTCGAGATACTGGTCCACGTGCTTTAAACCGTCCTTCCAGCTGGAGCGATTACGCTCAAAGCATAATATGTCTGAATGGAACTGACCAGCAAAACTCAAGTCCTTAGCAGAATAGGTAATCCTATCCGTTCCCAATCTTTCTTCCCAGTCTGGCTGGATTGCATTATCGGACAAGTCGTTTATCCATCCTGAAACCATTGATCGGAGGATGGTCTTACCTAGTTCTTGCATGTTTCCCAGAATCACTTCACATGCGTCACTCTCTTTGTCAATAATTTCTTTGGTGTTGTTCTTCATGGTGATAGTCCAGTACCATTCCTTAAGAAAACTGATGTTATGAGGATCTAGGATGGCGGACAATGTAGGAATCTGTGCGTGTGTCCAGAAAAGAGCTCTCATGAGGGGAAGGGTAGTGGCAGCCACTTCGTGCATGTGAAGGGATTCCCTCTTTACCTCTAATAAGTTGACTAGAGTGAGCTCCTGATGGAGGGCCATTTCTTTTACTTCCTTAAGGATTCACTCTCCCCTTTTCTTGATGTCTTGTATCCATTCCCTAATGGCCCTTGCAGTGTCCCGTACTCCTTCAAATTCTGTTGTGGTCCTTTGCGCCAATGCCATCGGGGGAATATGGGATTCGGAGGCATTGTGTAGTGGCCTTAGGAGCTAATTGATGTATCCCTCGGCTTGCTCAGCACGAGCCCGATACATGTCCTTTTCAGCCGTTATCTCTTCGAGCTACCTGAGTATATTCTGCACTGAATCCTTAAATTTTTCAACCATTCTTGAGGCATTGTCTGGGCTGATAATAAGGTTAAGTCTGCATTCTATTCTTTGACGTTCCCAGCTGACTCACCACAGATTTTTAGCGGCTCGGCTACTAGAGGAGTGAAAGAGGTGCGAAGCTCTTTGCTTGCAGCTAAATTTTCCCCTATTTCACTGAACAACTGTCTGACATCTTCATGTGATGGTTGTTCCTCAGTCCTTTCGAGCTCATGAGTCTCATCTATCCTTTGCTCTCCTTTGACGATGGAGTCATCTTTGGCTGTATTGTGGAGCAGCAACTCGTGGCAGCTCTGTTGAGTAGGTTCATGCACTTTGGACCCCTGGGTGGACGGAATCTCTCCTTCCTCTATTTGGTTGCCCAGTTCGGTTGATTCGAGGGCTCTTAGCTCAGCTTCCAGCATGTCAAGTGCGGGAGGATCATCAGTCCCAAATGCATCAATGTCACTTTGAGAAGGCGGAGCAGGTATATAATCTAATTCCACTACATCGTTGGACGAACTGGGGTCCTTTGACGATGACGTGACCTCTGGTCTCTTTATAGGAATCTTCTCCCTTCTTGTTCTTTTGGATGTCTGAGTCCCTCTGCAAGCCTTAGCCCTCTTTCTTTTCTCTAGTTTCTCAGTTTCTTCTCGGGGTGCACTAGACGTTCCCTCATCTTCGGAGGACTGAGAATCAAGGCTACCCATTAGGTGGTAAGTGAATTGGACTCCTCCATGTATTAGCCTCTCAATCTGCTGATGTAACCATTGATCTGTGTACCTTGCTGGGGCTGCCATGACTGCCTTGAAATCAGTGATTGGGTCCTAGGACCAATCAACACCTGGCAAGAGATGCCTTACTGCTTCAAATTCTCGGACCTGGAGGCAATTCCCTGAATCTGTGAGCTGATCTAGGACCCGACGGTATTCAAAGTCACATTTGCCGCACACTCAGCCTAGAATATTCACGTTTCCGGACCTCATAGTCATCAGAACAATTCTTCCAATAGTCTTCAACTGATTCCTTTGCTCTGTACCGCCTGCCATAGGCTCTTTTTGCTAGATTATCATGATCGAAATATTTTCTTGGAAAATGGTCCTGTAGGCCATAAGAGGCTAGCTCTGCAAGGGATTCCTCTGCTAGGGTAGGGGTCTTTAGGTGGACATCGTGGTTGCCTATGATCATGGGAAATGTGAATCCAGCCTGCTTACTTTCTCTGAGTAGGATGCCGGTCGGGCGTGACTGCCTTGCGACCTCCATAAGAACTTTGTTGTCGGTTGGGTACCGTGGAAGTCGGAGAGGAGCACCATCAAAGCCTACTATTCGGATATAGGAGAACCTTGGGAACTAAATGAACCAGGCTCCATACCTCTGTACTAGAATAGTAGCTTGCTCGGAGAGCCTTATATGTAATCCTCCCTGCATTAGCCTGACCAAGCGCATTGTGAAGGTATCATTGACACGCTCATATTGGCCAACTGCATAAGCTGGGCTGCTCTTTTCCCTCTGAGCTATATCTTGGTAATGCAATTGCGGGTAACAATCATAGACCTTTACTTGGTCAGGCCCATTCCCGATTTCACCTTTCATTATCAAACCTAGCAGTGGCTGGTTCTTGGCGATCATATAGACCAAATAAGAGGTCATAGTGAAGTATTTCTTCGTTTCAAGCTCAATCAACTGAGTGTGGATGTTGTCGCTTATGATCTGGGCCCAGTCAAACTTAGACTTCCCAGCGAAGACTTGTTCTGTGAAATAGAACATCCACTCTTCAAAATAGTTGGATTTAGGAAGTCACATGACTCGGCTGAGTAATGTGACCATATCCCCATGTTCATTATGAAAATCACTTCTGGGGGTCTTTTTCACAATTTTGGCTCTTGGAGGCCTTTTCTCCTTGTACCACTCTTCGTTGATCAGTGCTTTGCATCGGGCCGGATTCATATCATATGCCCCTTGTGCTTCATCTATAGTTGTGGCTGTGGGATTGTTTGGAAAGGGAATGTCAGATGCATCGCCAATGGCCTCAGGAGTGAAGTTGGCAATGGTCATGTTCTCAAGGAGCACCAATCTGGAATTTGGCTGATAGTGTCGGGCGGCCTCTACCACTAGCTCATAGTTCTGTACTGCTAGAGGAAATCCTGCCGCTTGGGCGATGCCACTTTCTACCATCTGTCTAGGCTTGCCATATGCGTTAGGTGAGAAGATCCGATTCTTGAAGTCTTGAATGTCAATATGGCCAAGGTCGGTATCATCGACATTGTCCCAGACGCTCTGCACTTTTGACTCCCTCAATCCTCCCCTCTGATATTGATACTTCATCCTTTCAACCTTGCGCGGGATATCTGATTTGGATGCTCGTGATGTCTCGACTGCAGCGGACGTTTTTTGATGATTCTACCACCGATTTAGGCATTTATCCTGCACAGTCGGACGTGAATTACAAGGCGATACACAAAGAAGTAAGGCGGGTTAGATAGAAAATACCCCAGCATTTAAAGGTTAATTCAAAATTTAGATTGGACATGGAGTGACATTTCTAGCTAAAAGGGCTTGATCAATTTTAAACCAAAGTATTCATGAAGATTTTGATCGCGCATTTATACTTAATATTTTCTGGATTTTGGATTAATTTTCAATAGAGACAAAACATGAGAAATTCTCCTAAGTTTGAAAATGCAATTCCTGGCTAAACCTTAGGAGTGAATTCTAAATTTTGACTACTTTGAACAACGTTTTACAAGCAAAAGAGATGCAGATTTCGAAAATTGAAGCATTTTAATTAGATTTCGCACACATGTCTGTTTGATTTATAAGCATTTCAGATGATCAAGGAAGACAGAGCATACTTACCTGACGAAAACGGATGGTGAAGAATTGCCCGGCCTTGCTGCGTGAAGGTGAATGGACGTTTTTGCAAAGTTTCGAATTCCAACGGTTATCTCCTTGATTTAAATTTCTCGCGGTTGTTAGATGAAAGAGAATTTATCATTTTAAATGGTTCTTTTACCCTGGGTAATTGGCAATCTGAATTTGAATGATTTGGGATAGTTTATGTAGCGTTTTACCTTGAATTACCTTAGATCGCGCGAAATTAGCTTTCTTTCCCTTTCAAAACCGGACGTGGTCTCCTTTACACGAAATGCAACAGCGTGGAGGGGGTTTCATCAATTTTGAATTTCTATATCTGGGCCTATGCGCAGCGATTTCGGAGAAGTAGAGGACTTTAGAATTTCAAATGCTTTTACCTTTCAACTTCAAACCTTTTGGCGAATGTGGAGGCCCTTCCAAAACCCACACTTTGCATTTGCCCAGCCTATGTGAACTTTGGAGCATATGGATGTCTCTTTCTGCGATTTTCAAATAACTTCGGCCCTATGGGATTTCGCGATTTCTTTTAATGCCTCTGGCGAATTTTAGAGTGCTTGGGGTTTTCGGCGAACTGGAGATTTTCGGAGCACTTAACCCGGATGCCCTCTATGCAAACTTCGGAGCATTCAACACCTTCTGCGATTTCGGAGGTTTCGCACTTTTGCCCCTTTGGAGTTTTGGGCATTTTGAAGCATATTTTGAGATTTTGAAACAAAATTTGGAGCTTCAATGTTTTTTGCAACTTATCGAAATTTCGGACCTAAAGAATGATTTTGTAAAATTCGGGGCTCTTGGATGTTTTCGCTATTTAGAAGAGTTTTCGGACCCTATGCCCATGTTCGTAAATTCGGAGCATTTGAACCCTTTTGCGAATTTCATCGCTTTTTCAATCTCGGCTCTAGGGTCTGAAAATGGAGGTTCTAAGTGTTTTTCGGACCAAATCACATATTTTGCAAGATTTAAAAGAAACTTCAGACCTTTTCACATATTTTGCAAGATTTTGCGTTTTTCACATTTCGCCCCAGGGTCCGAAAATGGACACTTTAAGTGTTTTTCGGACCAAATCACATATTTTGCAAGATTAAAAAGAAACTTCGGACCAAATCACATATTTTTCAACTTCGATATATTTTCCAATTTACCCCCCAGGGTCCAAAATTGGGGACTTAAGGCGAATTTCGGACCTAGACCATCCTTTTGCAAATTTCGGAGCTCTCAACACCTTTTGCGATTTGTCATATTTTGAAATTTCGGAGCTAGGGTCCGAATTTGGAGGTCTAAAGTGAATTTCGGACCTAGAGGAGCTTTTTGCAACTTTTAACATTTTTCAAATTTCACCCCAGGGTCCGAAAATGGACGTTTTAAGTGTTTTTCGGACCTTGAAGGTCTTTTTGCAAAATTTCGCACTATTTCGCATTCTCCAGTTTTCGCCCCAGGGTCCGAAAATGGGCATTTAAAGTGATTTTCGGACCTAAACCCACCTTTGCAATATTTAAAAAAGCATTTTCGGACCAAGTAGGAAATTTTGAATTTTGAAATTTTTGCCCCAGGGTCCGAAATTCGGCCCCTTGGGCGATTTTAGCAACTTTTTAACTTTGTGAAATTTTAACCTTTTGGCCTCTGGGTCCGAAATTCAGCCCATAAGGCATTTTTGGGAACTTAAGCAAAATTTCAGACTCTAGACCAAATTTCGCCAGATCTACAAATTTGGGTTTCGGAGGCTTCGGAATTCCAAGGCATTCGGGCAAGTTTTGCAACCTCGACACTTTGGTCAGGAAATTCGCTCCTTCATCAGCAGGCGAAAATCATCCTTTACTCAAATCCCACAAACATCGCAGAGACAAACCTTATGCAGTCTACTTCATAGCTCTTCGTGTGAAAAAAATGGCGACTTTGGTCCTCGTGCAACCTTTAGACACACTGCTCTTGCTTGGCGGGCTTCGCCAATTTCCATCACCTTACGTCTATCCAAGGCGATTTTCAAAATTTTGAACAAACTCTCGGCATTCGTGCCCGAGGGCTAGACTAGCCGGGAGGATTATCGGCTCTTTTCCTTGACATCATCACTTACGGACCAGTCGCAGACTCGCTTGAAACTATGCAAGACACTCTATGCGAAACCCAACAGGGCGAGGATGAAAGGCTCAAAAAAAAAAAGGAAGGGGGGGACCCTGTCGGCGACAGGGAATGTGTGCAACGCACAACAGGGAGGAACATATGCCTCTTCAGCATGTTGCAATGGTTTCAGTAGATGATCAATGTAGCTCTCATCTTGCTCAACACGTGCCTTATACATTTCTCTCGCAGTAGTCATTCTTTCTAGCTGCCTTAATATCGTATCCACGAAATCCTTGAATTCCTCCACTTCCTCACTTTTAGTCGCCCTTCCCATTGGGACTAACATAACATTGTAATCAACCAATGCGACCTCTTCAGTGGACTTGCCTACGGGTGGAGTAGCAATGTGCATGGTTTCGTTCCTTTGAGCATCTTTAGTCACCTTGGAATATGTCCTTGGTTTCTTCTTTTTTTTAACCTGAGGTTGTTTTATTCGGGAGAATAGGTCTTCTAAGATTATGGGTGGCCTTACGGTGGATTTCCTTTGGGATCGGGCCTGCAACCATGCATGAGGGATAGACTATCTTGAAGTGACAACCAACTCCCTGCTTTGCTCTCCTGAGGCTACATCTGATCCAGTTTCTATTCTTGGCTGATCAGTTAGGGAGAAAGGCTGATTTTCCTCTGTATTCTGTTCTTTTTCTACAATTGAGTTCTCTCCAACTTTGCTCAGCAATTATCGAGGAACCTTAGTTCCCATTGTCCGTTATCTCTAGGGAGGTCTTCGTCTTTGTCCTCCTCTTTACCCTTATCCTTATCCTCATTCTTTTTAGCAGCTGCCTCATCATCTTTATCACCTACCTTTTCTTGTTCTTTCTTTTCGGCATCTTGCTTGTTATCTTATTCATTGGGTTGCATCTCCCCTTCTTCAATTTGGTTCTCAGGCCCATCGAGATCAATGACCCACATCCCAGGCTCTTGCACGTTAGGTTATTGTTGATCTACTACTTCAATGACATCTGAATCAATTTGTTGTGTGGGAGGAGTGGATTGGTGCTCCAACTCAGTTACATCTTATGTTGCATGGGTATCTTCTGGTGAGGTGGCAGCAGACGGCCTCCTTATTGGTAATTTTTCTCGTGCATGGGCCTCGAGTGATTGGATTTTATTCTTCCTAGACTTGTTTAATGCTCGCATCCCTTTACTAGCCTTCGCCTTCTTTCTCTTCTTTTTTGGCTTCTTCTCGACCTCTTCTTCTTCCTTTTGTGCAACACTTGATGCTTTGTCCTCGTCTGATGAATGGGACTCAAGGCCACCCATCAGGTTATAAGTGAATTGTGTGCTGTCACGGGTTAGCTCTTGAATACGCTGATGGATCTAGGCATCAATATGTCTCTTAGGACCCTCCATTATGATCCCTAGGTCCGTGACCGGATCTTGAGACCAATTGATGTAGATTGAGCCTAGAGTACTCTCTCCTACGAACCTCGAAATCATCTGTGTAGCTTGCCTAGTAATCCTCTATATTCATTTTATGCTTATAGTGGTGACCATAAGCTTTATGTCCTAGCAATGTAGGATCAAAGTTCTTTCTGCGGCACTGCGTTTGCAGGTAATAAGATGCCAATTCTTCAATTGATTGCTCGACTTGTGCAGGGGTTTTGAAGTATACATCATTATCCCCTATTGCCATTGGAAATGTGACCCCAACCATTTTCTTGTCTCTAAGGTCTTGCTCGGCTACATGTGCCTGCCTGGCAACCTCCAAGAGCACCATTTTGTCAGTGGTATATCTGTGGAACCGGTAGGGAGTGCATTCAAATCCCGAGATTCTCAAGGAAGAGAATCGGGGAAATTGAATATACCATGTTCCATATTTCCATATTAGTGTGATGGCCTGCTTGGATAACCTTTGATGCAATCCCTCTTGCATCGTCCTAAACATGCACATGGTGAAGGCATCATTCACATGCTCATATTGGCCTACTGCATAGGCTAGGTTGTTCTTCTCCCTCTGACTTATGCTGTAAAAATGCAGTTGAGGGTAGCAATCATATAACTTCATCTGATTAGGCCCGTTGCCAATGTCACCCAGGCAAATCAATCTCGACAATCTAGAATGTCTTGCGAACATGTATACCATATAAGAAGACATTGTGAAATATCTCTTCTCTACAAGTTGGACTAGTTGCGTATGGATGTTGTCACTGATGATTTGGGCCTAGTCAAACTTGACCTTCCTTGAAAAGACCTTTACGAAGTAAAACATCCATTCCTCAAATATATTGGAGTGAGGGAGTCCCATGACTCGGCTGAGTAGAGTAACCATGTCTCCATACTCCTTGCTGAACTCACATCGGTAGACTTTCTTGAGGATTTGGTGCTAGGGGGCCTCTTTTCTTCAAACTAGTTTTCATTCATTTTGCCCTTGCACTTATTGGGATTCCGATCATATATAGCTTGAGATTCCTCTATTGTTACTATGATTTCTTCCTCATGCAAGGGGATATTGAAAGTTTTCTCCAATAGCCTCAGGAGTGAAATATGCCATCACTGCCCCTTTCACCAATACCGCCCTTCTATCAGGCATGTAATGTTTTGAGCTTTCCACAACAAGCTTGTAATTTTGGACAGCCTGCAGGAATCACACTGCTTGTGCAATTCCCCTTTCCACCATCCTCTTCGCTCTCCAGTTGGGATTTGCAGTGTATACTCTATCCCTGAACTGCTGGATATCAGTGTGCCCAAAATCATTGTCGTCCACATTGTCCCAATTACTTTGGACCTTTGACTCTTGCATCAACCCCTGATACTCATATTTCATCTTTTCCAACTTGCGGGGGCTATCAGCTTTGGATGCTTGGGACATCCCTGGTGCGTCAAGTGCCTTAGAGGAATCAACCACCTTGGGAGGCATCTACCCTGCACATCAGGGCATGAATTATGAGGCATATTTAAGAGTATAAGCATGGTTAGCGGTGCCCAACAACGGCGTTAGTAGTGAAATCATCAACATAATGATGTTAAAATAGCATGATGGCGAAATTTTAAAAGTTGTAACTTCTTGTTCCAGTTTTTCAGATTTGTTGCATGGCTGGGAATCTTGGTTTTGGCACGGTTCAAGTTTAAAATCTGCTGGTTTTGAGTGCGTTTTGGCAGCTTTGAACTTTCTTGAAACTTGTTAACTTATGGCATTCTGGGTTCATAGTTGTTTTCCAAACCTAAGGAGATTTTTCAGCATTTTGAGGGGTTTTTGAATGATGTTTTGAAGTTTTCACTTTTGGCTGCATTCTCTGGAAATTTTATAAGTTGAGTATGTGTAGTGTGGTCATGGGTTATTGTTGTGTTCATTTGACCTGGGGGTTTAGGTTGAGATGCAATTTCCAAAGTATAAATCACGTGCAAGCGATTTGGCTAACCCTACCATTTGAATGCAACATTTTACCAACATTTCCAAAAAAAATCATGGAACTTTACATATGTGAGCGAGTCATAAATGCATACAGTCAGACAAAATGTCCAAAATCATGTGGATATCTAAGGGCCTCCAATTCCAACGTCGAACAAGGGCGATTGGGAAGGAAAAAAAAACTTTAAAACATCTGTGTTCTTCCTCTTGTGATAGAATGTTTTGCCTTGGCACAGTGGATTTGGGCAAATACTCGACATTTTAATAGGAATATTTTGGATTCGCCCTTCTCATTTTCTCACAAAAAAAATGCAGACTTTGCCCTTTAATTGCTGAGTCCAATTGTTTATCGACTTCAAGGAAAGACTTTGGTGATTTAGTTGCAAATGGAAAAAGTAGTTGCGATTTGAGGTGATCAAACCCTCCACTTGTTCGACCTTTTCTCGAGATTAACTTATCCTTTTTACTATGCGTCGTTGAACCATGTAATCTGACTTTGCCCTTTGATTAACATTTTGCCATCGCTTCAAAGGGGAAAACTCAGTGATCCTAGGCAAAACTGCCATAAACCCTTTACGTTTTTAAAACGCTTTTGTCATTTTCTTTTATAATTCCTTACTTAGCATTTTTAAGGGAAAAAACTGACGATTGCAAGCCAAAGTGTGAGAAAGAAACACTTACAACTTTGCGATTTATGCTATTATCGAGCCCTCCCTTTATCCTTTCTTCACTTGAACGCTTTAATAGCAAAACCTTGACGACTCTAAAGGTAGAAAATTCAGCTATTGCAAGCAAGACTGTAAAAAGGAAACACCCTATATGCCCTTTCGGATTCCTCTTTACTTCACTTTGCCTTAACTCTTTGCGTTTTAAAGGGGAATTTTTGGCATTTTTGGACAAAAGTGCCGAAAGTGTTGTCTTACGCTTTAAAACATCTTCGTTCCCTTTTTTATTTGTTACTTGGTCGCTTTAAGGGAGAAAATCAGGCAATTTGGATGCAAATGCAAAAGGTTGCTTCATGTTTCGTATTTCATTGGAAAAGCCCCCCTTTATCCATTTCGCCAACTTTAGGGAGAAAGTTTGGCGATTTTATGTGAAAGCGCAAAATGCCTTAAAAGCTCCCCTCTTTTCTTTGGCTTTAACTTAACTTATTGCATTCAAAGGGGAAATTTAGGCAGTTGAAGGATAAAGTGCCAAAAGACACTTAAAACGTTTTCCCCCTTTCTTCTAATTCAATGTTTCACTACTTAGGGGAAAATTTTGGCATTTTCAACCAAAAGTGCCAAAAGCTTTTTCTACGCCGAAGCTTACAAAACTCATCAAATTTCCCTTCCTTGGACAAAAGCTTGACTAGCACAATGCCATCACAGGGGCACTCTTGAGAGCCTGGATTTGATGAAATTTTGGAATCTCAGCTTGAGCAACCCTTCTCAAATCCTATGGCATCCTTCAACCAGACTTCCTCTCTTTCACATGCCACTCTACCAACTAGACAAAACTCCTACTCGGGACCTCGGCGAGCCAAACAACGAAAGGGGGTCCCCTTCGACGATGGGGAGTGTGTGCAAGGCACAATAGTACTTAGTCTTATAAAAGCTTGTGGAGAGTTCTAGCTATATGAGTAATCCTTCCAAATACCATTAGATGTCTCTACAATAGTTTGTTGCTATCAATATGTTGTCTACGTTAAAGAGTGTCTAGAGTTGAAGTTTTTTTTTACTAGGTTGTGAAGTATTAACTTGTAGATCTGCTCTATAAATTTGTGTTTATTACTTTGAGAGGATAAAGAGCACAAAGAATGTTGGTACATGGTCAATGAATTATCCATCAAAAACAAAAGAGAAGGAAAGAGTTGCAAAGCTATTTTTAGGGTTGTTGATATGGTTATCTAGATATGGAGTTATACCATAATGCAAGAAAAAGGATAACCAAAGTGGAAGAAAAGATTAATAGAAGCAGAGGCACAATCTAACAAAGGACTGGCAAAATGAATTGAAACAATTAAAGCTTGAATTAAAGAGTTATGGTACATGCTGGAGGATGATGAGGCATACAACATTAAGAAGCCAAAGAGAAAGAAATCTACATCAAGGACATTGAAGAGTTGTGAGAACGTGAAAAATAATGGTAAAAATAAATATTCACTTTGTGGGCATGAGCCACTCTCAGAGAAAAAAGTCATTGAGTCAAGAATTAGACAAGGAGTGGAACTGTTAAGACAAGGATAAATAGAATTCTTTGAAGATCTGGCATAAATATTAATGGATAAGAGACCTTTGAATGAAATCTTCCAAGAGTCACGTAAAGCATACATATTTGAATGGGATGAAAATGAAGAGATAGTTGAGTTAGATGGAGTTGTTGATTTGTGTTACCCCAAAGAAGGGGAAGGAATTGAAGATTACAATGCAAAAAGAGAAGAGTTGAAAGATTGCAATGAGAAAGAATGCAACCTATCACAAGAAGAGGCCCAAATTGTTGTAGCAGTGGAAGTAGTCAGCATTGGAGAGGAATATGCATCAGAGATGGAGATCTTTGGGAGCTCCATATGTGATGAAGATTTATTGGTTTTAGAGAGCACAACTTGGTAAAAGCATCTAGAAGAATGTCTAGAGGATTCCATTAGTGATGAAAATGGAGTAAAAGATCTTCAATTCCTTGAAGAAGGAACAAGGATGATTGAGGCAAAGAGTAAACATATGTATAGTTATGGTATAAAGGACAATGTTCAAAAGTATTGTTATCTAAAATTTCATTACCCATGTAATTTTAGCCAAAGGATGCATATTTATCAAATGATTGCATTTACAAAAGGTACATTGCAGTGTTTAAAAAGAAAAAAGGCGTATTTTTCATTTGTATTGAACAATGATAGATTACAAATTGAGTTCATGCATCTGAAGCATATTTATATACACTGAGTTTCTTAAAACCTCACACAAGCCGTGAGCTTAGCATTTCTATCTTTCCTACATATCTGAAACAAAAAAGGATAGAATCAAATAATGAGTGTGAGGATAACCAGTCATTGTCTTGGGTTGCTTTGACTAGTTATTGCCTGCCCCGTTGCCCTTATGGATGTTTTCTCGATCTTCAGACTCTGAAAAACCCCTACTTTCCTGCACAAAAGAGAAGAGGTGTTAGATCCAACAGATCTAAGCAATGAAGGATTATCCTACAACATATCATTTATCATAGCCTATCATATTTCTGTTTTGAAAAGGGCGGGAAAGATAAAGACACAAATCACTGCTTCAGGAAAAAGAAATGTTTATGCTAATGTGTTTGTTTCATGTGCAGATAATTAGTTACTCTAATTGGCATGTGCCCCTGACCGAGGCTCCCTTCGGGTATGAGCCTGACATACCCTTTAGAGTAACTAATCTCAGAATATCAAAGTGGAATGATGAAAAAAAAAACCAACTGAAGTATCAAAGGGACATGTTTGTTTTAAATATGAAACCTTTTACTTTACTATTCATGATATGGCAGAGAAGGTGGTGGGATGGGCTGTGAGTCGTCATTTGCAGAATGATGGTGAGCCAGTCTTATTCAATGGAAGACTGGTTATAACAGCAGAAAGCATGCAACAAAGCCTTACAGAGCTACTATCTGTGCAAAGAGCTTCACCGATGAAAAAATCATTGAAGGATGTTACTTGTGACAATGATTTTGAGAAAATACTCCTCTCTGAAGTTATACCTCCTGATGAACTGGGAGTTACTTTTGATAGTATTGGGGCACTCGATAATGTTAAGGAAGCACTTAGGGAGCTCGTTATGCTTCCATTGCAGCGGCCTGAGCTTTTTACAAAAGGACAATTACGAAAGCCTTGCAGAGGATTGCTCCTCTTTGGCCCTCCTGGAACTGGAAAAACGATGCTTGCAAAGGCTGTAGCCGCGGAAGCAAGAGCAAATTTTATTAATATCTCAATGTCAACAATTACATCAAAGTGGACTGGTTATAACAGCAGAAAAGTATGTCAAAGCAGTATTCACTTTGGCTAACAAGATAGCCCCAAGTGTAATATTTATTGACGAGGTGGACAGTATGCTTGGAAGAAGAGGGAAGGACTCAGAACATTCAGCTATGCGTAAGCTAAAGAATGAATTTATGGCTAGTTGGGACGGTCTTCGAACTCGGGATAAGGAACGAGTACTGGTTTTAGCAGCTACAAATCGACCTTTTGATCTTGATGAGGCAGTTATCAGAAGGTTTCCAAGGAGGTTAATGGTTGATCTTCCTGATACTGAGAATCGGTCTAAAATTCTTAAGGTTATCCTTGTGGATGAAGACTTGGCACCAAAATTTAATATGGAAGAATTGGCTGCTGTTACTGATGGATATTCAGGAAGTGACTTGAAGGTAGTCTTTGTTGACAGATATTCTTATAGTTTGGTGCTTTCTGGGGAATATCATTTCTGATCAAAATTTATATGAGTTTGTGTACAACTGCTGCATATGAACGGATACGTGAGCTATTACATCAAGAATCTAAGGAGAGAGAGAGAGTAAAATCTGAAGGACGTCTACCTCCTCCAACCACTAAAACACCAGAACTGCGGCCCATAAGCATGGATGATATGCGCCAAGCTATGGAAAAGGTTCGTTCCAGTGTCTCTGCAGATGCAAGAAGCATTCTCGAATTGCGGCAGTGGAATGATGAATATGGAGAAGGGGGATCGAAGAAGGTGATGACATTAAGTTATTTCATGTGAAGTTGACTACATCCTGTAAGAGATGCTAGGTAATCAGGAAGATAAATCAGAGAACATGATATTAAGAATGTTCGGGTGGAGATCTCATAAAATATTATAAGAGATTATTTGCAATTATTTGCAAATTTCTGGAAGGTTGAGAAAACTGTCCAGTAAATTGGGTTCAGTTAGGAAAGCATTGGATACATCAGGAAATGAAATATTATTTTTGAGTAAGAAATTAAAAGATAGCACAGTCTCTAATGAGAATTTGAAGGAAGAACTATCCAAAATTTGCAAGACAGCTGAAACTTCATTTGCGGCTTTGAATGCGCAAAAAAATAAAAATGTCAGCAGCTTTAAGTAGCAAATTAGAGGCATCTGAAAGGAGTTTATTAGGAGAGAAGAAAAATAATAGGATGCTTCAAAGAGATTTTGAGGAAGCCACAAAATCGAAGGAATCATTTCCATACCTGTAGATCACGAACCCTCATGAAAAAATCAGAATGTCAATGGCGGCACCAAACCCTCGAGAACCTTCTTTGCTTTTCGCATTTTGCAAAATGAGAAATATGATGGAGTGCGAAACTTTTAGGGTTATAAAACCCTTTGTCATTTTTTATATTCTCCCTCAAGTCCGTTGGGCTTTATTATATGCAATATAATAAAAATCAAACATATTCGATAAAATAGATGTTGATTAATATATCAAATATGTTTTATTTTTATTATATTTTTGTTTTCATTCTTGGTCAAAAAGCTGGTATTTCTTTGTAAAAAGTATTTAATTACAATGCAATTATAAATTGTGATTGAATATTATTATTCGAAATGTAAAAGGTATATCCATATGCAAGAAGGAGACTAAGTCTTTTGACTTAGTTTTGAAGGAGGAGTTAATTCAGGAGAGATAAGGCTCTCATTGAAGAAGTCTTTTCAGTTTGGAGACATAAGGAGAGCATATAGGATCATGCATAACCACTTGGGAAACATTCAAAAGGAGTTGAGATAATTTTGGAAACAAGAACGTTTTTTATAGGAACATGAGGTTATTTAAAACCAAATGGAGTGAATCTAGGGAGGTTGGAGCACTTTTAGGTAAAGGGTCGAAGTTGGACTTTTCCACCATTTTGGGGAGCTTTTATTACATGGTTAAGTGTTTTGAGGTTGTTTCTAGTGATCTTTTGGGTTGGTTATTTATTAAGGAAGACTTTTCCAGGTTTATAGCCCTCTTTGGTGTCTTCTAGACTCCTCTTTTTGAGGCACTTTTCTTGCATCCGACCCAATTAGTTGGGGGTTTTTTGTACTTAATGCCTGAAGACACTTCATTTGGAGTGAGTTCAGATTTATGCAAGAATAGTGTTTTGTGAGACTTTTTTCTGTCCTTAGCATTTTTCTTTTGCACAGATTCTGTAACTCAGATTTGGAGATATAATATATGAAACAACATCTTTTGGAGCGATTTTCTATGGAATCAAGCCTTGTTATCCTTCCAATTTTTTTTGTGTACAAGCATGATTGATGAAGCTAAATTTGTGAGTAATATTACTCCTTGTTTACTTGTCTCAGTCAGTACCTTAATATAGGAACGTATGTATGTTTGCAGGTCATAGTATGTGTTTTAAAGTTCAAAATTTTTGAGTGAAACATTATTATTTCCTCATTGGTTCGTCTCAAGACCTTATTATGAAATACTTATGCAAACGTATAACAGGAAAGAAGTGTTTATCAATTAAAGTAGAATATTGCAGACTGAGATCAGTTTTTATTATTTGTCTCTCACATTTTGGGTGTATCACCAGGTTCTAGTTAATTTTAGTTCAGTTTTAAGTACCATTTCTGTAATTTCTTATCCTTTACCCTGCAAAGTCAGTCCAATATTAGAGAGTATCAGGTGATTATCCAATAGGAACCGGCCTAGGAACCGGAGGTTTCATATCAAGTTGCGCATTGCCCACATGCAGAAGTGAATCCCATGTTAGGCTAGATTGCTAAACGTGTAGTTTAGTAGGGTGCAAATTTGTGCCTTAACAGTTTTGGCACGCCCGGTGGGACCTTAAAGGAGGTTCATTTTCATATTTTATGCTGATTTTGATGCACTGTCAGCATAATAAAGACCTGTAAGAGGTTATGAATTTGTGTATCTGGCGACTCCCTGGTGAAAAGATCAAGTGAGCATAATTATTTTGCCTTATGAGAAGAATTGAAACTAGAAGTTCCAAAAACTTTGAATATTTGCAGCTTTCTTCGCCAAAAAGACAAGGAAGATCAGCCAAAAGAACCATATATACAAAAAGAGGCAAGTCATTACCTCCTATAAGAGTTTATCAAAGAAAAGGTAAAGCTGTAAACAGGAATCGAAGAGATAGACATTCAGCCTCACCTACTTGTAGAGTTGCTGCAGCAAGTACGTCAGTTCAGCTTGGTGTTATGGCCTTACCAAGAGCCTTTGCTTTCGTGCCTTTCGATCAAGGAAGCCCATTGAATTTTTCCCAGCATCATGACGTGCCTTTGGCGGCACTAAAAGGCTTACCAGATTTCACTGGAGAAGGCCAAACACTGGCAATAGACCACATCCGTGATGTGGCAAGTTTATGTAATGTGCACCACGTTACAGAAGAAGATGTTGCTGTGAAATTGTTAGCAGCATCCTTGAAAGGAAAAGCTTTAGAATGGTTCAGAACTTTGGCTGTGGGGTCAGTTAACTCGTGGGATGAGCTTGGGGATCTGTTAACCAAGTTTTTTGAAGACTAGTCTGATCACTTGTCCCTGGTGGAACAGCTCACAACTATCAAGCGTGCTCCTCAGGAGCAGATGACAGATTTCAACTCTCGTTTTCAAAAAACATGGAAACGAATACCAGCAGCGGTAAGACCAAGTGTAGATCATGCATTTTTGTATTTTCTAAAAAGTTTGAATAGTGATATCTCAGTTATGATTCAATCAATGGGTGGTACTTCGCTGCCCCAAGCTTTTGGCATTGCTATTAGAGCAGAAAATAGCCTTATACAAGCTGGTAAGATAGCACCTAGGCCTCCAATGCCTTATTTTCCGGCTATTCAACCTGACATACCAATTAATATACCACCTCTTGCCTCTTTGCCTGTTATACCAGCAATGCCTATTGCTGCTCCTCAAGAGACAACGGTAGCGGGCACGTCAAATGAAATACATGAGATAAGGAGCAGCCAGCAAAAGATAGAAAATATTTTGCAGACTCTTGGAAATGAGTTGACAAGTATTAAGAAGCATTACCAAGCTCCAAGGCCAACTTTTCAGCAACCAAGTCAAGGCTACAATCAGCAGTACCAGCAGAATAGACAGCCTTATCAGAATAATTACCAAGGTGCGAGGCAAAATATTAATCAAAGGTCTTATCAGCCTTCCAATCCAGCACCTTTGAATGCTGCAAATGCAGTAAGAGACATTGTACCTGCTCAAAACAATTTAATATCAGAGGTAGACTGGTGTTATCCTTGCAACCAAGCTCATAATCAGTCTACATGCTCTAATGGCATGATAAATCAAGCTCTCATGGTACAAAATGCTGCAAGCTCACAACTGGATATACCTCCAGCTGCGCCTGAACAACAGCAGGATATGCATACTATGGAAACTGGTTTTCTTAACTGGCAAGATGAAGAATTTAATGGCATGAATGGCGATTCACCGATTGCAGCCAATACTCGAGCTAAGAAAAGAGCTCTTGACATAGGCCAAACATCAGAGAAAGGTAAAGGACCTGCAACCGAAGAATCGTCATTCAAATCCACGCAAATACCAAGCATTCTGAAGAAAGTACCTGTTGCAGCAGCTAAGGAGCAGTTTCAAAAGGATGCAGATACGTCTGTTGTCAAGACACAACAGAAAGTACATTCAGCTGTACCTTACAGCATTGTGGACACCATGAAAAAGATGAATGTTACCATGAGCATGTGGGATTCTTTAGCTATTCCTGGACAAGTTAATAGTTTGAAGAAGGCATTGAACGAAGAAATTCCTCCTAAGGTGACATTTGCTGATGCTGGTAAGGAGGCTGTGTTGACTAATACTATTGTCCAGAATGATGAAAAAGGGAACAACAATAAAGAAGCAACTTCAATCCAAGGTAAGAACGTGAAACCTCCCCCGTTTTACGTTTCTCTTATTATTGGTGATAATTTGGTACACAACTGCATGGTGGATAGTGGAGCTACATGCTCTGTTATGCCTAAAAAGATAGCCGACCAACTTGGTCTGAAATATGATTTATTAGAAAAAGGCGTAGTACAGCTTGATGGTTCGGCTGTTAGACTATAGGCTTTATCAAAGATGCTAGTTTAACCTTACATGCTTGTCCTAATTTCTCTATATCACAAGATATTTATGTCATAGATCTGCCTCCATATTTTGCCCTGTGTTTGTCAAGAGAATTTACTGCCAAAATAGGAGGATATTTATCATCCGATTGGTCACACATGCTGTTCTGAACTAGATATGGAACCAAAGTGACTATCCAATCTGAATTGTTGTCTAAGAATCATATAGAGCCTTATACGCCTAACATCATTAATGCTAATTGTATGATTTTCGAGCATGATGAGTATGCAGTTGTTCATGAGCCTGTAACTCAGGTTAGTGAAATACCGGATGTCCTGTTAGATGAATGGGCAACAAAGAATGTTTTGGAAGATGAAACTAGCATCCTTGTGGATGCTGGTTTGGGGAATTATATGTTTCAAGAAGCTGGTTTAATTATGCCTAATCTGGTTAAAGGACAAGAAGCTAATATTGAATCTCAGAATGATGTTTGGGAGATGTTCTTTGACGGGTCACGAAGCAGGAATGGTTCAGGAGGTGGGGTTATGCTTGTTTCACCTAAGGGTGAGAAATATTATGCAGCTTTCAAGTTTGGTTTTGCCTGTACCAATAATACAGCAGAGTATGAAGGGCTGATTCAAGGTTTAGAGTGGGCAAGAAAACGTGGAATTAAAAACCTGAAGGTGCATGGTGATAGTGAGCTAATTGTTAACCAAGTTAGAGGTTTGAATGCAGTAAAAAATGATACTTTAAAAGCATACAAGCTCAGGGTTTGGGATTCCATTGAAGTTTTTGATGCATTTAACATTATAGCTGTTCCAAGAAGTAGAAATCAGCATGCTGATCGGTTAGCTGCAGTTGGAGCCCAATATGATATACCAAACAGTATAAAAGGGACCTGTGATCAGCAGCATATCAAGATTATTATCCGGCCCTCAATTCCGGATAATAATATTAATTGGCAAGTGTTTGAATCGGATGAACAAATTTTACAATTCCTACTGGAAGAAGATGTGTTTGCTGCCTCAAATCAGAACAGAATTCAGCAACAATATGGGGATCAAGTCATTCAATTGAAGTCAAATAAATTGCCCAAGGGTCTTGTTACCTTGGAGTCAATTTTTAATTCAGATGATCAAGCTAAAAAGAATAAGACCAGTTTGATGGTCCCGCAAGAGCATTATGAAGAGTTGGAGGTTGCACCCGGGAAAAACTTAAAGATAGGTAAAGTGAATTCCCCTACTGAAAAGGAGTCATATGTTCAGCTTTTTCAAGAGTTTGCAGACATTTTTGCATGGGAATATGGTGATTTGAAAGGTTTCAATCCTGAATTAGCACAGCATACCATCGAGTTAGAACCAAATGCTAAGCCAGTGAGACAAAAGCAGCGTCCTATCAACCCAAAGATAGAGCCATTAATGCAAAAGGAAGTTTTTAGGCTGATTGAAAGTGGCATTATCTTTCCCATCAAACACACCAGCTGGGTGTCCAATCTTGTACCTGTTAGGAAAAAGAATGGAGAGCTTAGATTATGTGTCGATTTTAGAGACCTGAACAGAGCATCCTTGAAGGATAGGCATCCCCTTCCTTCAATGGAACAAATATTGCAGTATGTGGCTGGTTCGGAAAGATTCTCACTTCTAGATGGTTATTCAGGATATAACCAAATTTTAGTCAGAAATGAAGACCAGTATAAAACAGCTTTTACCACTAAATGGGGTACCATGGCCTACAAAAGAATGCCTTTTGGTTTATCCAATGCAGGGGCAACATTCCAGAAAGCCATGGATATGGCATTTAGTAATCTGATGTACCAGTTTGTTTTGGTTTATCTTGATGATATCACAGTTTATTCTAAGAAGGCCGTAGATCATCTTGGGCACTTAAGGCAGATTTTTGAGCGCTGCAAGGAGTTTGGTGTTTCACTTAACCCTAAGAAATGCATGTTTGCTGTTCATGAAGGAAACTTGTTGGGTTATGTTGTTTCTAAGCAAGGTGTCGCAGTGGATCCGGAAAGAATAGCAGCAATCTTGGAGATACCCCTGCCACATCATAAGAAGGGATTACAATCTTTCATTGGGAGGATTAATTTTGTTAGGCGTTTCTTGCCTAATATTGCAGATTTATTGAAACCACTTACAGCCATGCTGAAGAAGAATGCTATTTTCCACTGGACAAAAGAAGCAAAGTTAAATTTTCAAACTATCAAGGAATCACTTGCGGCAGCACCTGCTCTAGTAAATCCAGATTTTAGCAAAGATTTCATTTTGTATGCATATGGTGGTTATGAGGCTATTTCTGCAATGCTGGTCCAGAAAAACACAGAAGGATTGGAACAGCCTATTGCATTTTTCAGCAAAGGATTGGAAGATTATGAGCAGAGGTATAGCTTTGTTGAAAAGCATGTCCTTGCTGTTGTAAACAGCCTTAAAAAGTTTCGGCACTTGTTGTCTCATAATAGGGTACACCTGAAGGTTGCTCATCCAAGTGTAAAAGAGTTTCTCCTCAGTAAAGATCTCAATGAGAAAAGAGCTGGTTGGATAACACGGGTTATGGAATACGACTTAGATATCCAGGTCACTAAATTGGTCAGAGGAAGAGGCTTGTGTGAACAGATTGTTACAAATGAAATTTCAAGAAAAGAAGAAGGAGTAGAAACAGCTCTGGTGATTGATTTGATGGCTGATGATAACAGTACATCAAGCTGGTTGCAGGATATGGTTCATTTTCTAAAGACTAGTGAGTGTCCAGCAAACCTAGATAAGGCAAAAAGAAGGTACTATCGGTTACAATCAGTTCCTTTTGTCTTGATTAATGATATATTGTATAGGAAAGATCACAATGGTGTCCTCCTTCGATGTATTGATTCAAATCAGATTACAAAAATCTTGCATGAATTCCATGATGGCCATTCGGGAGGTCATTTCTCTCCTAGGACTACTGCATATAAAATCCTAAGGGCTGGTTACTATTGGCCAGATGTTTTCAAGGACTGTCATGCATATGTAAGGAAGTGTGTTAAGTGTGTTATGTTTGCAGGGAAAGAACGGCTGCCAGCATTACCGTTACATCCTATAAAAGTAGAACAACCTTTTGACAGGTGGGGTGTTGATTTCATTGGTCCTATTAACCCATCGTCAAGTGCAGGCCACCGGTGGATCATTACTGCAACAGATTATTTTACTAGATGGACTGAGGCTGCAGCACTGAAGGATGCTAATGAGACGGTTGTTCTTAATTTTTATGATGATATTGTGAACAGGTTTGGAGTTCCTGACTCCATAGTGTCAGACAATGCACTCGCTTTTGTAGGCTTAAGGGTGACTGATTGGGCTATCAAACACAACATATATCTCAATACTAGCTCAAATTATTATCCTCAAGGCAACGGATTGGCAGAGTCCACAAATAAGAACTTGATCAGAATCATCAAACGGACTTTGCAAGAGAATCAGTGTGATTGGCATTCAAAGTTGAAGGCAGCCTTGTGGGTGGACAGAATCACACCAAAGCAAATTATTGGAAACTCACCTTATCGGTTGGTTTATGGGAAGGAAGCAAGGTTATCAATAGAAACAGAATTGCCAGCACTAGATATGGCCGCTCAAATGGTGTTATTTGAAAAAGAAGATCCTATGCAAGTGCGTTATGCACAGTTAATGGAATTGGAGGAAAGTAGGAGAAAAGCGGGACAAACAATGGAGTTTCAATAGTTGCAGGTGAAGAAGAGTTTTGATAGGAAAGCTAGAGCCAGGGAATTCAATGTGGGAGATATTGTACTCAAGTGGGATGAGCTCAAAAGCAGACCAGGCAAGCACACCAAGTTTGATTCGTTTTGGGGAGGTCCGTTTGTCATAACAGAATGCAAGGAACACAATGCTTTTCAGCTGGCCACGCTGGAAGGGGAAAATTTGCCATTACCGGTAAACGGTATTTACCTCAAACCTTGTTTTGAGGTCTGTCCTATTTTATAAGTAATAGATTAGTGGAGGAATAAAGTGCTGCTGCACTATTTATTTTCAGTTTTGGTGTTCCTAAGTGCTGTTGCACAGTTTGCAGTTGACTAGGCAGTAGGAATACTAATAATAGTAAGCTTATACCAACTAAGAGGGTTGTGTAATCAAATCCTGCATTCTATATGCTGGAGTATACTCAACATGCATACATCATGAAAAACCTCATTACCCAGCCCTCTTACTTCATACTACCTTGCCTATTATTAGTATCTTTAATGTCTAGCTAACTCTTAGTTTCCCTGTTTTCAATAAGTGTTTTGAACACAAGTTGCTGTTAAATATTCAATCTGATAGATAACTGAGACAAAATAGTCCAATATAAGATTCTGAATATACACCTATCCCTCAGGATAGGGGAGCCAAGCTATCCAGAGCCATAAATCTGCACTCAGAATTCTATCTTACACTATTTTATCTCAGCTATTTACCTAAGTCCAGAGTTGTTCCTAAAAGACTCACTGCCCAATGGATTTCTAAGGCTACTGGGTCCTGTATAGCAGGCATACATACAGTAGAAGTCGCCAAATTGTTATCTAAAATTTCATTACCCATGTAATTTTAGCCAAAGGATGCATATTTATCAAATGATTTCATTTACAAAAGGTACATTGCAGTGTTTAAAAAGAAAAAAAGGCGTATTTTTCATTTGTATTGAACAATGATAGATTACAAATTGAGTTCATGCATCTGAAGCATATTTATATACACTGAGTTTCTTAAAACCTCACACAAGCCGTGAGCTTAGCATTTCTATCTTTCCTACATATCCGAAACAAAAAAGGATAGAATCAAATAATGAGTGTGAGGATAACCAGTCATTGCCTTGGGTTGCTTTGACTGGTTATTGCCTGCCCCGTTGCCCTTATGGATGTTTTCTCGATCTTCAGACTCTGAAAAACCCCTACTTTCCTGCACAAAAGAGAAGAGGTGTTAGATCCAACAGATCTAAGCAATGAAGGATTATCCTACAACATATCATTTATCATAGCCTATCATATTTCTGTTTTGAAAAGGGCGGGAAAGATAAAGACACAAATCACTGCTTCAGGAAAAAGAAATGTTTATGCTAATGTGTTTGTTTCATGTGCAGATAATTAGTTACTCTAATTGGCATGTGCCCCTGACCGAGGCTCCCTTCGGGTATGAGCCCGACATACCCTTTAGAGTAACTAATCTCAGAATATCAAAGTGGAATGATGAAAAAAAAAACCAACTGAAGTATCAAAGGGACATGTTTGTTTTAAATATGAAACCTTTTACTTTACTATTCATGATATGGCAGAGAAGGTGGTGGGATGGGCTGTGAGTCGTCATTTGTAGAATGATGGTGAGCCAGTCTTATTCAATGGAAGACTGGTTATAACAGCAGAAAGCATGCAACAAAGCCTTACAGAGCTACTATCTGTGCAAAGAGCTTCACCGATGAAAAAATCATTGAAGGATGTTACTTGTGACAATGATTTTGAGAAAATACTCCTCTCTGAAGTTATACCTCCTGATGAACTGGGAGTTACTTTTGATAGTATTGGGGCACTCGATAATGTTAAGGAAGCACTTAGGGAGCTCGTTATGCTTCCATTGCAGCGGCCTGAGCTTTTTACAAAAGGACAATTACGAAAGCCTTGCAGAGGATTGCTCCTCTTTGGCCCTCCTGGAACTGGAAAAACGATGCTTGCAAAGGCTGTAGCCGCGGAAGCAGGAGCAAATTTTATTAATATCTCAATGTCAACAATTACATCAAAGTGGACTGGTTATAACAGCAGAAAAGTATGTCAAAGCAGTATTCACTTTGGCTAACAAGATAGCCCCAAGTGTAATATTTATTGACGAGGTGGATAGTATGCTTGGAAGAAGAGGGAAGGACTCAGAACATTCAGCTATGCGTAAGCTAAAGAATGAATTTATGGCTAGTTGGGACGGTCTTCGAACTCGGGATAAGGAACGAGTACTGGTTTTAGCAGCTACAAATCGACCTTTTGATCTTGATGAGGCAGTTATCAGAAGGTTTCCAAGGAGGTTAATGGTTGATCTTCCTGATACTGAGAATCGATCTAAAATTCTTAAGGTTATCCTTGTGGATGAAGACTTGGCACCAGAATTTAATATGGAAGAATTGGCTGCTGTTACTGATGGATATTCAGGAAGTGACTTGAAGGTAGTCTTTGTTGACAGATATTCTTATAGTTTGGTGCTTTCTGGGGAATATCATTTCTGATCAAAATTTATATGAGTTTGTGTACAACTGCTGCATATGAACGGATACGTGAGCTATTAGATCAAGAATCTAAGGAGAGAGAGAGTAAAATCTGAAGGACGTCTACCTCCTCCAACCACTAAAACACCAGAACTGTGGCCCATAAGCATGGATGATATGCGCAAAGCTATGGAAAAGGTTCGTTCCAGTGTCTCTGCAGATGCAAGAAGCATTCTCGAATTGCGGCAGTGGAATGATGAATATGGAGAAGGGGGATCGAAGAAGGTGATGACATTAAGTTATTTCATGTGAAGTTGACTACATCCTGTAAGAGATGCTAGGTAATCAGGAAGATAAATCAGAGAACATGATATTAAGAATGTTCGGGTGGAGATCTCATAAAATATTATAAGAGATTATTTGCAATTATTTGCAAATTTCTGGAAGGTTGAGAAAACTGTCCAGTAAATTGGGTTCAGTTAGGAAAGCATTGGATACATCAAGAAATGAAATATTATTTTTGAGTAAGAAATTAAAAGATAGCACAGTCTCTAATGAGAATTTGAAGGAAGAACTATCCAAAATTTGCAAGACAGCTGAAACTTCATTTGCGGCTTTGAATGCGCAAAAAAATAAAAATGTCAGCAACTTTAAGTAGCAATTTAGAGGCATCTGAAAGGAGTTTATTAGGAGAGAAGGAAAATAATAGGATGCTTCAAAGAGATTTTGAGGAAGCCACAAAATCGAAGGAATCATTTCCATACCTGTAGATCACGAACCCTCATGAAAAAATCAGAATGTCAATGGCGGCACCAAACCCTCGAGAACCTTCTTTGCTTTTCGCATTTTGCAAAATGAGAAATATGATGGAGTGCGAAACTTTTAGGGTTATAAAACCCTTTGTCATTTTTTATATTCTCCCTCAAGTCCGCTGGGCTTTATTATATGCAATATAATAAAAATCAAACATATTCGATAAAATAGATGTTGATTAATATATCAAATATGTTTTATTTTTATTATATTTTTGTTTTCATTCTTGGTCAAAAAGCTGGTATTTCTTTGTAAAAAGTATTTAATTACAATGCAATTATAAATTGTGATTGAATATTATTATTCGAAATGTAAAAGGTATATCCATATGCAAGAAGGAGACTAAGTCTTTTGACTTAGTTTTGAAGGAGGAGTTAATTCAGGAGAGATAAGGCTCTCATTGAAGAAGTCTTTTCAGTTTGGAGACATAAGGAGAGCATATAGGATCATGCATAACCACTTGGGAAACATTCAAAAGGAGTTGAGATAATTTTGGAAACAAGAACGTTTTTTATAGGAACATGAGGTTATTTAAAACCAAATGGAGTGAATCTAGGGAGGTTGGAGCACTTTTAGGTAAAGGGTCGAAGTTGGACTTTTCCACCATTTTGGGGAGCTTTTATTACATGGTTAAGTGTTTTGAGGTTGTTTCTAGTGATCTTTTGGGTTGGTTATTTATTAAGGAAGACTTTTCCAGGTTTATAGCCCTCTTTGGTGTCTTCTAGACTCCTCTTTTTGAGGCACTTTTCTTGCATCCGACCCAATCAGTTGGGGGTTTTTTGTACTTAATGCCTGAAGACACTTCATTTGGAGTGAGTTCAGATTTATGCAAGAATAGTGTTTTGTGAGACTTTTTTCTGTCCTTAGCATTTTTCTTTTGCACAGATTCTGTAACTCAGATTTGGAGATATAATATATGAAACAACATCTTTTGGAGCGATTTTCTATGGAATCAAGCCTTGTTATCCTTCCAATTTTTTTTGTGTACAAGCATGATTGATGAAGCTAAATTTGTGAGTAATATTACTCCTTATTTACTTGTCTCAGTCAGTACCTTAATATAGGAACGTATGTATGTTTGCAGGTCATAGTATGTGTTTTAAAGTTCAAAATTTTTGAGTGAAACATTATTATTTCCTCATTGGTTCGTCTCAAGACCTTATTATGAAATACTTATGCAAACGTATAACAGGAAAGAAGTGTTTATCAATTAAAGTAGAATATTGCAGACTGAGATCAGTTTTTATTATTTGTCTCTCACATTTTGGGTGTATCACCAGGTTCTAGTTAATTTTAGTTCAGTTTTAAGTACCATTTCTGTAATTTCTTATCCTTTACCTTGCAAAGTCAGTCCAATATTAGAGAGTATCAGGTGATTATCCAATAGGAACCGGCCTAGGAACCGGAGGTTTCATTTCAAGTTGCGCATTGCCCACATGCAGAAGTGAATCCCATGTTAGGCCAGATTGCTAAACGTGTAGTTTAGTAGGGTGCAAATTTGTGCCTTAACAAGTATATCTTGTGAACAACATCACGCTGAGCTAAAAGAAGAAGACCCCCTCATAAAATATGAAATGGAAGGCATGTCTAAATGGCAAAACACAAAAGAGGAGAAAGCACCTGTGGAAGATTTTTCTTCCTTGAACTTTATTTCTGTCTTAAATGATTTATGTGTAGGTGATACAAATGGTGTAAAATGCAATAATGATTTTCAATGGAGGAGAATGCTTGAGTCTTCAAGGAGCTAGAGGAAGACCAAGTGGCAAAGGAGAAGGATATCTATTCCAACAAGTGGTTGGAAGCAAAAAAAAGAAAAAATGTGTTGATTTGAAGAGATATTTAATCTAGTGGAAGGGAATGTTGTGGCTTGATTTTTTGAGTCAGAAGGATGGATCTATTATCTGTTCCAATTTCTTTTATGGATGTTTGATGCAATAGCATCATGAAACAAAAGGCAATCCTGAATTGCCAAAAAATGTAATAGTTAGATTTTTAGTGTTTTAACTGTCGAGGTGTATTCATGTAAATGGTCTTTGAACCAGGAGGTTCAAAATTTTAAAAGAAGGGGAGAATGATGCAAATGGGCTCCTAAGAATTAGGGGGCTGACTGTTAGTTGATTTTTCAGTTCTTCCACTTTTTTTCTCTAAATTGCTGTTGACTTCTGAGTCTTCAAAGGAATTAATTTTGGATCTGATTTGTTTCTATTTGAACTGCTGTTGTTTAGCATGCCTCTCAGGAATTAATTTAGGAATTGATCTTTTTATTTAGGAGGCAGTCTTAGAGTTAGTTGTGGAATAAAAAAGGGATTGTAGGGATCGTAGGATTCACTTTAGGAGATGTAATTTTCAGTTGGCAAAATAATAAAATCAGAATGGTGGTTTCGTGGATTATGAAGTCCAATTTATTTTTCGGTTCTGTGTTGTTTTATGTTAATTTCCTCAGTAATACAGAAGACGTGATTACTAACCCTGCAGGTTCTAAGAATAATCTGCATCAAAAATCCTCACAAGATATCTTTTACCAGGCACAAGGATCGCCACCCTAGTTGGCAGTTAATGGATACTATTAACATTCCGTTTGATTTGAATGTTTTAAGTTCAAACCTTGCTAGCATAAACTTATGACCTGTCTGATTTTGTATATGCTTATGATGGTTTTATATGAGAAAATTAGAAATGTATATTTGATTTCAGGACTCAGATGAATGCTGGTAGTTCGTAAATAGTCATGCTTCCTCCTTGGATTGTCCAACTGAGCCCTTGTAGTCTCAGACATTATCCTATTTATCAGATCTTGCATTGGTCTTGTGGTGGTGCTGGATGACGATACTGGCAGTTACCCTCCTTCTGTTACAGGCATTGATGCAGTCTTCTTTAACCTTTATTATCTTTCTTCTCACTTGGCTATTTACATTTGTACATGTATCTATTGTTAGGGTTTACTTGTCTTAGTTTTACCGGGTTACCCCCTCTTCTTTTGTTTTTATTGTTTTAATGGTTTTAGCTTTAATCTTAGTCACCTTTTTTGGCTTCTAGAATTTTTTCTATCCTAATACTGAACTATATTATAGTGGATGCAATTTGAGTATTAGTAAAAAAATAATTGGATTTGTCAAAAAAACTTGACAGACCTAGTTTTAACTCTTAGTGAGTTGGCAAATTAAAATAATATTAAATTCCATTAATTTGGCAAAACTTGGCAACACTCGACAAAACTCACCAAAAATTGCGGTGTCTTGCCAAGACTCACCAAAAGTCACAAAAAACTGAGCTGCAAAAACAACTCATTAGTACTCAGCGAGTTTTTGATCTATGATTTTGAGTTCCATTAACCTACTCCGGTCCCTTGTAGTCATAAATATAATTTCTTGCATTCTTTCTTTCTTTATCTGGTCACTTATAGTAATGTAAGGGCAAGATCTCTGTTTTATGATGCAATATTTATTTGCCAAATGCTAACGTAAGGAGAAAGAGGTATTTCTGATTGTTAGAATTCCATGCCCTTATATGAAAAATCTCCATTCATCTAATCTTCATAAAGGAAGCAAGAAAATATGTTTGTATAAAAATGTACTCAATCACCTAATACGACACATAACCCTTAAATGGACATCATGTATACAAAACGAAGAGTAATGTTCAAGAAGAAAATCACAATAAATGATTCTATGTTGGCATCATCACTCATAAGTTCTTAACCAGTCAAACTTGAGATTAATCTAAAATAAATTGCTAGTATTTAGATTTATGAGTGAATTAATATTTTTCTAATCACTACTCTATTCTTATTGAATGTGCTTTGCATTTTTTTCAGATAGATGCGCAACTTTGTAATCTGAACATAAATCTTTGATTAGGTGCCTCGCTAGTTTTTATATTGTATATTGTATGAAATTGATTTTGGATATCTATTAGTTTTAATAAATTTTGCATGGGTTAATGCGCATTGAAGAATGCCACCAGAGTTTCTTTTTTCACTTAAGATAAGGAGAGGGTGTTATTTTGCAAGTACTGTGAGTTGAAAGATTACATTATAATGATTAGTCAGCTTATACACTAGTCTCATGACAGTTGCTTGGCGCTCCAAAGATTTATTGCAAGGAAGAACCGTATTCAAATCATAATATGGAATATGTTCTCGACATTTTTAGGGACCTGCCCGACTTATACAGGGACAGTAGTGATACCTGGGTCAGAACAACAGATTTTACACGGTCTTCTAGCATAGGCCAATCGTCATCAGTATGCTTTGCACTTCCCCATGGCGGCAACATTTCTCAAATTCAACGGAATTTTGCTCATTACAAAGAAATTGAAGAGCAGTTCTCCCTCGAATCAGGGACTTCATTTTCTTCAACAAGCTTGGTGCCAATTTTAAGTCCTCCTGTGGAACTGAATGTGCCTTTTGAAATACTGTTCAAAGTAAATTCACTTGTTCAGAATGGATTGCTCTGTGGGCCAAACCTCAGCACGGAATTCTTCAAGTTGCTACATCCTAAATGGTTTCCTAGTAACTATATAAGTTGGGCTCTTGTACAACTAAATAATTTGAGAAACACATGCTATGATCCAGCGAAATTAATTAAGAAAGAATATGAAAGTCCTAAAAAATTCAGACATTTAGGAAGGCACACCGTTCCACTAAATGCTTATCTGGACGAGGGCTTGATGTGTGTCTACCGGGTACAAGTCACACCTTCTAAAGTGTACTTCTTTGGACCTGAAATCAATGTATCCAACCGGGTGACACGACAGTATGCAGAACATATCAATGACTTTCTCCGTGTAAACTTTGTTGATGAAAACTGGAATAGACTGTACTCAAATGACTTGTCCCCGAGAGTGCGGAATGGTGTAGAAAGACGTACAAAACTATACAAACGTATTCTCACAGTTTTGAAGGAAGGTATAGTGATAGGGAGTAAGAAGTTTGAATTTCTTGCATTTTCAAGTAGTCAGCTACGGGAAAGTTCTGTATGGTTCTTTGCTTCAAATGGAAAAGTTAATGGAAGGAGTATCCGAGAATGGATGGGGGATTTTTGGTCTATTAGAAATGTGGCAAAATGTGCAGCAAGAATGGGACAATCTTTCAGTTCTTCAACAGAAACACTTCATGTTTCTCAGTATGAAATTCAAAATATTCCAGACATTCGTATTGAGAGAGGGTAAAAATTATAATTTTTCAGATGGAATTGGGAAGATATCTTCATCCCTGGCAAAACAGGTAGCTGCAAAGTGTAAATGTGATAATATACCTTCCGCATTCCAAATAAGGATTGGTGGTTACAAAGGTGTTGTAGCTGTGGATCCTCGATCCCCGTATAAACTCTCTCTGAGGCCAAGCATGAAAAAATATGAGTCAAAAAATAGTAATCTTGATGTTCTTTCATGGACCAAATTCAGACCATGCTATTTGAATCGCCAAATCATAACTCTTTTGTCTACTTTGGGAGTTGGGGATGAGAACTTTGAGAAAATGCAGGGAGAAGTAGTTAAAAATCTAGATCAAATTTTGACTAACAGAGCCGTGGCCCTTGAATACCTGCAATTCATGACTGTGGGTGATTCTCACAATGCTCTGGTAAGTATGCTTTCAGCTGGCTATTTGCCTAATTCCGAGCCATACTTGTCAATGCTGCTTCATGCATTTCGAGCGACTCAACTGTTTGAATTAAGATGTAAGGCACATATATTTGTTGCGAAGGGGGCATGTTTGATGGGCTGTCTGGATGAAACTAGAACATTGAAGTATGGTGAAGTATTTATTCACGTTCCTCGCACTCCAGGAAACAAGCGATTTCTTGATTCAGGGCTTATTGCAGCTCAAAAGTGGACCATTGATTCTGGAACTAGCATAGTTGAAGGAAAAGTGGTAGTTGCCAAAAACCCGTGCCTTCACCCAGGTGATGTACGTGTTTTATCAGCGGTTAACATCCCCAATCTTCATCACATGATTGATTGCATAGTTTTCCCTCAACAAGGGCAACTGTAAGTAGATAAAGTTCTTGATTTTGCTTGATATTGATTTGACACTAGTTTTTCGTTTTCCCTGTTTTTTGTTGTGTCTTTACTTTACACACAAACACAATCATATTTGCTAAGAATTTGGTAACATAAAATTTCCCTTACATATAACACACATAAAGATTAAAAAAATTCATCGGTCACTGAAAAGATTATGATTTATCCAGCAATTTTTTTATTCAGCGATTGATGTGTGCATTGGAAGCTTTTGCAAACCTGCATTATTTTTTCCTTCAGATAAGCAGGACAACCTAATTTGCTATGCTGTTTATGAATTTATCAAGCTGAAATTTTCAAAAATGATCGTGTTGCTCATCTATGATTAATAAGATTTTCACATCCAAATCAATATTTAACCTGTGTTCGCATCCAAGCGACTATTATTTTCAGATTAATTTGAACCAATATCAATTAGTATGTTTTATTCAGAGCCCCTGTGACGTAGAAAAATATCATTTGTTATCTTATTGCTCAATGCTCATATAGAACCTATTGATAGATACATCTACATACTATTCCTCTTGTATAATGAAACTAATAGAGTGGGATGCGTTATAGACAGAATCTCACTGGTATCGTACACAAACTAATATGGATTGCTTTAAAAACAGTATCCCACAGGTTTCGTACACAAATCTATTCTCAATTGTGCATGTCATCAGAAATCACATATGGCGCCAATGAAGACCACGATGCATCCCAAGGTAGAGGAACATTTTTGCCCATTTCGTGCATTTTCTAATCCTAGGGTTATTTTCAACCTGGTACCTTGCTAGAGTTTGTGATAAGTCTTTCTATCATCCACTGGAATTGTGATGGCCTTGACTTTCAGACAATATGCTTAAAGATCAGGTTATGTTCGCAGATCTGGTGGTGTTACATGCCTTATTCATGAGAGCTTCTTGTTTAAGGCCACTTATTCATAATATCATGAATCTTATTTCACATTTGGAGAGTGCGAGTTTTAAGAAAACTTGGGAAAAACTTGCCAATTCAAATGTAAGAACTTTTAAAAAATTAGCCAAAAAACTTTCAGGTCAAAATATAGTTCATCAAAAGAAACATAGTACATATATAAAACATGTAAGTGTAACAGTTATCATTGTTGACATTAGATTGTCATTGATGTCAACAGCTGCAGTAGTGGGTGGAGATGCAGAGGATGAGTGCCCCAGAGAAAGATCAGATTGGTTGAGATGGTATTGTATCAGACTCGCAAGTTGAGTAGATTTGATTGTATGTGTGCAAGTTGAACAAGCAATGTGCTAACAAAGGCATTTAGTCAAAGGCCACAGAGAAGATAAAGAATACAATTGGAGTTAGCTATTGGATTTGTAATTGCACAAAGAAGACATAGGCCTTTGAGCTCGTAAGGCATTGAGCAAACTGGTCTAACTCAAAAAAAGTGCAGTTGCAGTAATGCATAATATGTCATGTTAGTCACACATTGCTACAGAGATAGAATAACACATCATGTTATTGCTATCATTGTTTCGCGGTCAACTCTTTGCATTGATCGAAGGTAGCTGTGAAACTACAACATGAGACAGGAGAAGCGCATAACACACTATGTTTGGGATTATCGCTATTTGGCAAGTCAACATTCTCCGTTGACCAAGGTAGCTGTGAAACTGTGATAAATGCATAACATGCAGAGAATGCTAGCGCTATTTCGCAGTCAACTTTCTGTGTTGACCAAAGGGAGCTGAGAAACTGTGATAAGTGCATAACACAAAGTTTCGTTGTTTTGTGGGTCAACTCTTTGCATTGACCAAGGTGGCTGCGAAATTGTGACAAGCGTATAACACACAATGTTAGTCAGGCTGTGGAATACGTCAGTTCAGCACATCGCCTATGATTTCAATGTGATTTCTTCCACATGTGGACCATTTGTGAGCACAAGGATTTGTTGATGGGTCCCACCATCCACCATGTGGTTGAGTGACATGTGAATCGTAGGTGGACAAATCTATGTAACTAAAAAAAAAAGGCATGCGTATCAAATGAGATCTTTCAGTTTGAACAACAAACAAGAAGAAAAGTAAATGTTGGGTAGAGTTGTAGCTAAAAATATATTTTCAAAATGGAGGTTGTGTGAAAAGTCAAATCAGATTGCAGAAATTGTTGAGCGAAGAAGGAAAGAGTCATTTAATGTGGATGGTTGCAAATCTGAAATGAGGAGACAAGAAATATTTTTGTAGCTGGAACTATTTCTTTTAATTTCCTTTTGGAGGGAAAATTGGGTGTACATAGATTAAAAAAAAAGATGTGAATTAAGTAGATGACTTAGAGGAAAAACAAGAGGAATGTGTGCTGTTGGAAGGCAGGTGAAGAAGCTTTGCAAAAAACAGAGGATAGAGAACAAAGAATAAAAATGAGACTGTAGAGAAGCAATTTTCTCAGGTGCGCATAACACGATGCCAGTGCAGGCATAACACCACAGAAGAGATTGCATGCAAAATGTTCAGATGTGTAGAGGAGACAAGAAGTAGTTGAAAGCAAAAGAAGAGAGCAGAAAAATAGAAGGCAGAGCAAAGAAGATAAAAAGGTACAACAAAGAGGTGAAAAAGATATGTGAAAACAAAAGATACAAAACAGAGAACTGAAAAGGAAGCAAAATAGAATGTGTCCCAGTAAGCTTGAGAGGACATTGAGCAGTGAGTCTGCGAATGCACAAAAGAGCAAGTGATTCTGTGCAAAGAGCTGAAAGAGAGGAGTAGTGAGCAAAAAAGATAGAGGGGTGTGAAAGATGCAAGTGAAGAGAAGGTGTGCAAAAAGGAGAAGAAAATAAGCAAAAATAGTATATGTAGAATAGAGTATAGAAAATAGAGCACACAGAGGTAAATCTGCATTACACAGAGGCGTACAGAAAAGAAGGCGTTGTTGAGCATAAAACAGAGAATACAGAAGTGCAGAAAAGAACTGAACACAAAAAACGCGGTGGGTTATTGTTGACGTGTATTTTGTACACAATCATACATAGAATAAAATACCCAAAGGCATCTTATCCTCTCTTGAATAAAGTCTCTAACTGCTGAAGATATCGCAAGAAGGATCTGTTAGGGTGACTCCAATGTTCTTTTTAGTAGGGTCTCTACGTGTGGATAAGCACCAGTGGTCGTTGTGATTGCTGTGTCATCAAGGGGCCTTACGTTTCCGAAGTGTGATTTCCTAAACTAACAAATTCTCAAAAAAGATCAAAAAGATATAGGGCTTGCAAGAGATCTAGTCTAATCTAACCCTAAGAATGACTCAATGTGGACGAGACTTGGCAAGATTCTACCAACTTCAATATTGCCATAAAATAACAACTCAATTGAAATTGATGCGATCTTCTAAGGTAACAAATGATTTTTTCAATTCATCAAGGATCAAGGACACTACCACAAAGGCACATATCCAAGATACAACAATGATTGAATGTTTAAGTGATTCAAGTTTCTCCAGTCGACCACGCAAGGCGTTCCTACAGTCAGCAAGAAGCTAGTGGTTTGGAAAGTGAATCCTACCAAAGATCAAGTCCAACACTTTGTCCTTCAAACTAAAACTACTTTGATTGAGAATGATTCAAGAAAATGAACAACCATGAAGATAACCACGAGAATTGCAATAAAACACCATAACTTCAATATTTTATTGATCTCAAAGCCATCATGTACAACAATTGTTTGAAATTCCTTTCTCAAAGCTCAATCTTGCTACCAAAAAGTAACTTGCTTCTATTAACTTGCTAATCTCTAATCTCTCTAATTCTCTAATACATCAATCATCTAATGACAAAATGAAATGAAATGAGGGTATATATAGCATCCTCAATTACAATGAACGGTCCAGATCAAAAAGCAGATCAATGGCCAAGATTATGACACCTAAACCCTAATTAGGGTTTATTACAAATAGCCCCCTTTTTACTGAACAATATTAAATGCATAGCCAAATATTAAATTCGGCACAAAAATCTAGGAGACATAGACCAATGACAATTAAAGTGCCACATCATCTATAACAACCCCTCATCTAGAATCTTGTTCCCTTTCCAATGCTCCTTTTTAGCATATGCAATGAATCTTGACACGATTCCTTCGATCTCAGCAATTGGAATCTCGGGAAGATTCCTCATTCTTTCTTCTAAGTGGATGACCTGATCAAAAGCTTTGAGAAGAGCAGCGTCCCATTCAGGTTCAAGTTCTTTAGTCTTTTCAATCAGGAGCATGGTAGCAAACATCTGGTCCCATTGCTCATCTGTGATAATAGTTGCATCTTTGCAAAAGATGACCTTGACCCTTTCTTCCAATTCCTGTAAATCCACATCTGTCTCAACTTCGATCCTCCTGCCAAGAATAGTACATAACACTCCAAACACTCTGTCCTGGATCGGGTTGATCACCTCCTCAACATGGTTACATTTGGTACTGATGTCCTCGAAGAGAACTTCCTTCATCTGGAGTAAAGTCGACCACTGAAGTAGACTATGAGGTCCTCCATCCATTATCTTTTCTTGTGCTAGGACCTTCCTTGAAGTTTGTCTGATTACTTGCAGGACAGGAATGATAACATCTTTAGTATGAGAAAAGGCGGCTACTGTTATCATCAAGTTGTGGATGATCTCAAGAACCTGGATGGCTCGGTAAATGGTCTGCATCATCCTTGTAGAAAAGTCCATAGCAATCGTATGAGATTGATCAATCCAAGAGCTCATAAGCTAGACCAAACTCCTGAATCTCTCTGCCTCACCAATTGATTGAAGGGGAAGTGCCTGTACAGGAGATCTTGCTGGATCTTGACGTCCTAAAGGTTGATTGAGATGGCTGAAATATGTTTTCCATGCACCGACCTCTCTCTCAAGCTTCCTATTTTTATCCATTTCTTCTCTAAGCTTGTCTTTTAATGCTTCAAATGAATCGGTGGCATCATCCATTGTCTGTTCGGCTGTGGATGGACCTAGCTCAAATGTCTCTACATCATATTCCTCCGCAAGGATCTCACCTTCATACTTGTCCACTGTTGGTGTAGCTATCTGCAATTTCCTGGATCCTGTCTCATCTCTGATCATCTTGGACATCTTAGTAGCTTTCTTCCTTTCTGTCACTTCCTGAGAATGTCCAACAAGGCTCTCTAAATCAATTACATTGTCTTCGTCCTCAATCACGATCACCTTTGTTAATCTTTCCTTCAACCAATCTGGAATGGCAGATCTTGTTTCTCTAACCTGTATCTCCTTATGCAATGTTTCTTCTTCTCTGAGAGGAGATGTTACCTCGTTATCTTCCTTATCTTCATGTAGCTCATTATCCTGGAGAGATCCACTTGGTGACCTTCGAGGTGCCTGTCCTTCTTCCTGTCTATCATTCTGTACCATCGACTCCATAGACTCCTCCAGTTCAAGTGTCCTCTTCTCTTGTCGAGAAGATGTGCCGGATGAGCGATCTCGGTTGGCTTCTTGCTTCTTCTTGGAGGATTCTCTTTTCTCAGGTCTCTCTTTCCTCTTCGAGCCTCACGGATGGGGATTGCCTTCACTTACGCTTCGATGATTGCCTTCACTTGCATTTCTGGGATTAGGATTACCTTCACTTACACTTGCTCCACCCTCAACTGGTCTTTCCTCCAAAGTGAAAGTCATAGCTATGCCCTGTTCTCTCAACTTCTGATGCTGCACATCAACCCATCTGCGAGTACAAGACAAAACTAGAGCCATCAAAGCATCTAGATCTACAACCTCGGGTTCATTCCAATCTAACCTTACTGATTTTCTTTCTCGATCATAGGATGATTGGAGATGTCTGCCACTGTCCTGAGCTTGGTCGGCCACTCTGTAAATCTTGCATTTCCTGATGAAATCCAAAGGCAATCTAGAATGCATCTTTCTTTTCACTTCAAGATCATCTAAGAGATTCATCATAAAATCTTCTATCTGAAACTCATGCTTATATTTTCTATCGATTGTCTCCTCTATATACCCATATGGATCAAAGCTCTCTCTCAAGGCAAAGAATGAAAATGAATACAAAGCTAATTCCTTCTCTGCATCATCCATGGCTAGAGCATTAGGACATACCTCAACTGAATTGCCCAATATGATAGGCACAGGAACTCCATTTCCATGTCTATGTCGGAATGCCTTCGCATAAGCTGCCAACTGTCTAGTTACCTCAAGCAACACTATTCTGTCTGTCGGATATCTCGGCAACATGTATGGAGGTGAAGGACATCCATGCACTCTAATATATGTAAATTTCGGAAATTGGATAAACCAAGCACCGTACCTCTTGACTATCTCTTGTGCATCCTGGGATAGTCGATTGTGAATCCCACCTTGCAACGTCCTTGTGATGTTCATCGTGAAGGTATCATTGACTAACTTGTAGTTGCTTCCTGGCGGATGATGCAAGTGAACATAGGAATCACAAACTCTGACCTCGCCGGGCCCTCTTCCGATCACTCCCCTGTGAGGTAGCCCTGCGTACTCAAAGCTCCTGATCAAGGCATATATGATGTATGAACTCATGTGGAAAGACTTGGTGGCCTTCAGTCTCCTTAACTGTACATCCAAGCAATGGCTAATCATTCTAGCCCAATGAATTGTTCCTTTTCCCTGAACTATCACTTGGATGAAGTAGAACATCCACTTCTCGAAATAGAAGGCTTGAGGGGCTCCTGTGACTCGGTTGAGTAGTGTAATCAAATCTCTGTACTCCTCCTGGAAATCGATCCTATGTGGTGTATTCGGGATCTTGCTCAGGCGAGGATGACTCTTGAGTAACCAATTCTTATTTATGATGCTCAGGCAAGCGTCTGGATCATCTTCGTACATGGACCTGGCTCCTTCTATGCTTTTGTAGATCATATCTCTGTGCTTTGGAAGATGGAAAGCCTCACTTATAGCTTCCTCTGAAAGGTAAGCCAAAGTGTTTCCCTCGTTGGACACGATCGATCTGGACTGTGGATCATAATGGCGAGCACACTCGATCATCAACTCATGGCACTGGACGGCTGGAGGGAAGCCGGCCGCCTTAATGATGCCACTTTCAATTATCCTTCTGGCGACAGGTGATGGCTTGCCAATGTAAGGGACCTCTCGAAACTTCTTCGTACTGAAGTTGCCCAAGTTGGTATCTCCAATGTTGTTCCACTTCGACACGATCTTGGTCTCCACTTCTTCGTTCTTTTGATCTTCCTTCATGAGAGCTGGACAACTGGTGGATGCTCCCGCCTTCGGGGTCGCCATCGTAACACCTACACAACATTTCATAATAAGAGATAGATCTTGCAATGTAAAACTATAGATTAGATTAAAGATCAAATTTAGGAAACTTCATGATAAGTCTTTTGAGTTATCATTTCCTAAATACGATTGAGCTACTGGAATTTCAAATTTTCAAAAAATTCAAAATTCAAGGCTATGACGATCAAAATTCAAAATTAGACACAAGAAGACTTCGCCATACCTTGCCTCGAGAGCTAACTCTAAAAGATGCAAAATTATGAAAATCGCCTAGGCAAAAATCAAAGTTTGAAGTATCAATGTGATCTTCTTCTAGCAAACGCCTCTCTAGTCAATTTCACCACCTTTTGGGGGTCTCCAACGAGTTGATGGCAACTTCGCTCCACCACGACTCAAGTTCGCACCCTTCTTGTCCTCTTGATGGAATTCGCACCTTGCAATTGATGAAATTCGCTCCACTTGAACACAATTCGCACTTCTCCTTGTCTTCTCCAAATCGCATGCAAATGGATATTAAATGATGATTTGAAAATGCAATAATTCACCTCCTTATATAGGCGCTTACCTCATCAATCCCCATAGGCCGACTTTGTAAAAATAAGGCAATTAAAGACAAATTTTAAATAAAAATCAAGGGCTGACTTTGCAAAATATAGAAAATAAAACCCAAGCGCTCTAGTTTATTATTTAAATTAATAATTAATTAATTTAATGCCTTTGTTTTTAATAGTTTCGATTTTTTTAAAGGCAAAATTAATTAATTAAATATCTTGTGCGCACTTATTAAATGCTAATTTTTAATTAAATATTTCAAATTTTATCAATTTTAGCATTTAATATAATTTGAAAATTATGTTAGCGCCAAAACATGGGAGAGGTACGGGGTACAAACCATATCGCTCTGGTCCCTGGGAGAGGGACAGGAGCGAATTAGCATTTTAGCCTTGATTCTCTTGCCTTTGACGTTCAAAACCACCTTCTCTACGTTGAAACTGGCATCTTCGTTGGGAATCTCAAGCTTGATCGATTCAATTTTGTGAATAAATGCCTCTTAAGGTCAATATCGCCCTGGTCCCTTGGTGAGGGACAGGAGCGAACTTTGCTTTTCTCCTTGATCCTTGTTTCTTTGATCACCAATCTATATCACAAGGCAAATAACGATTTTATCCATTCATTCCCCACATACTTTACTTGTCTTTTACAAGGCAAATTTGATGTTTGAGTGATTTTCGCCCTGGTCCCTTGGTGAGGGACAGGAGCGAACTTTGAATTCTAGCTCAAGTTTGTCATTTTTTAACCTTAACTTCTTGTTCATCACCCTTCGAACGACATTTTCAACCTTGTATGACTTTGCTTTGATGTGATCTTTTGGAAAGAATGATTGATTTTGTGAATATCGCCCTGGTCCTTGACTAAAGGACAGGAGCGATTTTGCTTCTTTGCTCAATTTAGTCGCTTTTTGACGTTAGCTTCCTTGCTTATCATTCTCCAAAAGACTTTTTCGACCTTGTGCGACCTTGTCTTGACGTGGGTTTTGAAGAAAATGACTAGTTTAATGAATATAGCCCTGGTCCTTGACTGAAGGACAGGAGCGAATTTTGGTTTAAAGTGCAAATCCTCCATCATATTGACTTGCAACTGTCTTCAAGGCATAGAATAATGTAAGCATACTTAGAGATTTCGCTCTGGTCCCTAGGAGAGGGACAGGAGCGAACTTAGGTACTTTTATCATGTTTGGCGATCTTTGCAACTTCGTTTCTCTTGAAGCACCTTAAAAACATCATTGCCTCCTCGTACCTTGGTCTGGAGTGATTTTAAACTTGGAAGGAAGGCAAAATAACTAAGATTTCGCCCTGGTCCCTGGCTGAGGGACAGGAGCGAACTTTCACTTGTAGGCTCAATCGTGCTTTGCTAACTTCCAAGTTTGTCTTCAACGGACTCATTATGCTCCCTTTCATTCACCTCTATCATGGAATTCGTTTTATCTTGGTGAGAAATTCTCCTTGGGAAGAAATCGCTCTGGTCCCTGGCTGAGGGACAGGAGCGCCTAGGACAACATGGACCTCACTTGCGTTTTTGTAATCTTCAAATTATCTTCAATGGGTTCGTTACGCCTCCTTTGCTTGCCTCAAACTTAACATTCACTTGATTTTTGTCCAAAACATGTCTTATAAGGAAAATCGCTCTGGTCCCTGGGAGAGGGACGGGAGCTACCATTAAAATTCGCCCTGGTCCCTGGCAGAGGGACAGGAGCGATTTTGCTTCTAGGTTCAATTTTCCTCATGTTTGCGCTTTCAAATTATATTCAACTGATAAAATGTACCTCCTGTGTTCTTCTCAAATTGCGAAATCGTTCAAATCTTTCAAGGACAAGGCAATTTTAGATTTTAAGCTCCGGTCCTTCAGTGAGGGACAGGAGCGATTTTTGTTCCTGGCACATTTCCTTGTTTGCAAATTTCTTCAATTTATATTCAATGGACAAAACATGCCTCCCTTTATCTCTTCCAATCCAGAAATGGTCTTGATCCTGCAAGGATAGTAAAATTTTGAAAAACAAGCTCCGGTCCTTCAGTGAGGGACAGGAGCGATTTTTGTCTTTGAGGGCAAAAATTCATCCTTTCTCCGCAAACAACTAAGTCCTGGCGTTTCATCATGTTGATTTCACCTTCTATCACGTCCTTGATGCTTCAACTTGATCAAAATGAGGTCAAAATAGCCTAAACAAGACATTTCGCCCTGGTCCCTGACTGAGGGACAGGAGCGATTTGGCCTACAACTTCCAAAATTTGCCATCTTTAAGTCTCAAAATCATCTAAATCTTCAATTCACGTTCATCTGTATTTCCTGGCGACCCTGCACAAGTCAAAATGAAACAATTAACGACCAAGATGCATAAAAACATGATTTTCGCTCTGGTCCCTGACTGAGGGACAGGAGCGATTTTGCTTCTGCAGGCCAAAATATCAAGATTTCAGGACTTTAGTCACTTCACAAGGCAAAACAAGCCAATTCCAATGCCCGGAATCAATTATCAAAATTCTCAAAATTTGGTCAAAATCATTCAATCAGACAAAATTCCATAATTCCATCATTAACACTTAGGCAAATTTGGACTTGCATTCAAAATTCCGACTGAACCTAGACAAATTCAATTGACCACCTGACGAATTTACCTTATTCAAAATTGCACCCTACGAGAGGAAGCTCAACAAATTCAAAATTGGACCGGACTCTGGCTTGAAATCATCAAAACGGAAACCCTAAGGGCTAACCCTAATCCAGACACCTGACTCACTAACCCAAAACCCTAAAAAGCAGAGAGAAGAACAGGCAAAACGAGCAAAAAAAGAGGGGGTCCCCATTTTAATGGGGCGATGTGTGAAATGGTCACAACAGTTATACACACCAAGTAAAGTAGAGAGAAGACCTTGACTTTGAAGAAAAGAATTGAGAGCAGAGAGCAAGCAAAGAAGAGAACAAGTATGAATAGAAGAGACCAAAGACCAGAGTGTCTAGAGTCGAGATAGATAATATGGAAGGTTATTCACATAGAATGGGGCAGAGAAAGAGGATAGGGTTTGATAGCAGAGATCAGAGAGTAGAGGACAGAGATTGGGAGCAGAGAAGAGTTAAAGTCAATCTCAAGTGCAGCAGAACAATAGTGAGTTACAAAACTTCATTTGTAACAAGGTGCTTAATTTGTAATTGAATATTTACTCATTGTAAATTGTCTAAGTTGGTGCTCAGATAGGGGGTTAATGCTCCTTGGGTTAGTGCCCATTAACTTCAGGGGTTAGTGCTCCTTTGGGTTGGTACCAATAAATGTGTAATCAAACTTTTTCTTGTGAGGTTGGATTAGAGTAGTAGACTCTAGCAACATTTCTCACTGATGTTTTTCCCCACCAAGGGTTTTCCTCGTATATCTTGTGTTATGTGTTTGCCTTGTGTGTGTGTCAAAATGTGTTTAATATCTCTGCTCATAGTTTCTTGACTTTTGTTACCATTGATTCACCCCCCCTCTTTGTGGTCCATTTGTGTTCCTTCAATTGGTATCAGAGCCCTAGGTTCCCTATTTGAAAAGCTTTCTCCAACTTGAGTAGATTATTGTTTGTGAACACAATGGCTAGATACATGTGTCACCCTCTACACCAATGTTTGATGGCACCAACTATGTTGGTTGGAGCTCAAGAATGGAAGTCTATTTGCCCTCCCTAGGTTATGATGTCTGGATGGCAGTTAAGAATGGTTATATTGTCCTTGCTACTCCTCCCACTAATCTTGATGCTAAAAAGAAATATGAGTGCAATGTTGAAGCCATGAAGGCTATTCTCAGTGGGTTGTTTGATACACAGTTTGTAAAGATCAAGAAATGTAAGTCTGCAAAGTACATATGAGACAAACTGAAAAAATCTGTGGAGAAGTGCCTAGCACTACTGAATCAAACTCTAGAAGGAAGAATAAAGGATCAGGTAAGTGTACAGATGATAAGAGTAGATCAATTAGTAGCTGCAGTAAAGATGAAAAGGAAACTCATCTATTCATGGCACAAGAGATCCAAAATGAGGAGAGAACATCAAGGTGTGATAATGGAGCTCAATCCAAAAAGTGAGACTTATTTGGCAATGATGAAGAAGGTAAAGAGGATGTTGATGTTGAAGCTGACCTTGAAGCAAAATTAATATGTGCTCTTGAAGAGTTAGATAAAATAAGCAAAGAATATAAAAAACACAAGTTAGTCATAAAAGAACAAGATCAGCTAAGCAAGAAACTTGAATAATCCAAGCTGAATATCACCACTTTAACAACTCAGCTAGTAGAAGCTAAAGAGAAAAGTGATGTAATAAAATTAGAGTTGGATACAAAAGAAAAGGAGTGTCATAAGCTAGAAGATGAAGTGGCGAATCTCAAGAAAGAGTTTGAGAGTTGCAAGGAAGATCTCAAGTTGAGGATGAAGTGTGAGAGCAACACCAATGCACTAAATAACATGTTGAGCAAGTAGAAGAAAAACAAGGACTCTACTGGAATAGGAGATGAGGTTGGACAATGCTCTACCAAGTGCGGAGTCATAAAAAAGGGACATAAACTTTGTATCTTCAAGCATGAATGGTCATTAGAAAACCTTCTAGGTTAGCAATGCTCTAAGAAAGAAAATAGACCTGACTACTATTGTTGAAAGTCTGAAAACACATGTTGCTGCTACTATGAGGAATCATAATGTTGATCCAAAGGGTAAGCCCAAGTTGAATGATGATGGCTTCATCAGAGTTAAGGACACAAGACGAAAGTTCAGAAGACCTCCTACTGGAAGAAGACCAATGTGGAATAACCATTAGTTCAACAGTTGATATCAACTTGAATTCTTTGGTTATTGCTATAAGTGTAATGTCTATGGTCACGAATTTTCAAATTGTAAAATCTATAGTAGACCAAAAGTTAATTTCATGAGTAAGAATATTTTTTCTCCCCTAAGAAATATGAAAATAGTTTATTATAATTGCAACAAACTAGGACACGGGAGTGCTGAATGCAAAAGTAGAACAAATCAGCCAAGTAAATGGGTTCTCACTCCTCAATTTAATGAGAACATAGTATGTTACAAGTGTAATAATTTAGGCCATATAGCAAAATATTATAGAACAAAAGTTCTCAAACAAGAAAAGAAAATAGGTTTAAGATATCATACTACTGCTCCCAAGACCAAGAACATGAAGAAATCAGAAGGAAAGATTGTTGCAAATGAACAACTCGAGATCAACAACAGAGAAGGAAGATATAGAGCAAATAGGTCCACAAGATCTCCACCTATTCGGCAAAATCATTATGTAAGAAATTCTTTTGTTCCTTTGGCTATTTATAAAAATATGGATTGGAGAAGGAAACCCTATCAGTCAAACATAAACTACATAAACTACTCCATTCCTCAACTGGACGCAAACACAATTTGTTATGCTTGTCATAATTTTGGGCATAGAGCACAGTATTGTAGAAGTAAGATTATGGAATCATCCAAATACAACAAGAACGACACTCTGATCAGGAAAAAACAATATGTTTATGAAAGTTTGGAGAAGTAAATATAATCTAGGTGATGAGAAAGGAAAGGATGAATCTATGAGCAACAACTGTGTACTCCATGCACAAGTGATATCCCCTTAATCTTAAAGAGAAGCTGAACCTTAGGGGGAGCTAAACATGATCATATCTTTCACCACCAATTTTTGAAAAAGATCAAGTGTAAAGACGATTCAATGAAAATGAACTAGTGACAGGGAAGCTGATAAGAATAATAATTGTTTATGTTTATTTTAGTTGATGTTGAGTCAGTTAAAAAATATTTGTAAATTTGTTGTAGTTGCTAGAGTTGCAGATGTTAATGCCCTGGAAATGATTAAGATTTGGCATTGTTGGCACACAGTTATAGTTTACTGTGGAATTTTCCTTGATTGTGGTTGCATGCTTTAAATAGATAAGGTTGAGTATAGCTGCAAGTGCTGAAGATAATTTGCAAACAGTCCACATTGTGAAGATGGTTTATGTTAAGCAGTTGCAGAACAATCATTGCAAACAAAAGTGCTACAATAGGGCTAATTTATAATGGGATAGATCTATGTTACTATTTAGAGTTTAGGTTTGAACATTTGAGCATGTAGGATGGGTGATAGATATTTGTGACAATACTCTGTTTTAGCATGGAGGGATGCAATCCATTGGATCATTAAAATGGGACTACAAGTAGTTTGATTGTAGTAGCAAGTCAATAAGGACATTAGGAAGAATTTTAGAAGAAAGAATGAAGTATGCAGAGCAGGAAAGGTAGGCTCCACAGAGGAAAGTGTGTATGTGTGATTCTGAAGAAATGAGATGTTATGTGAAAGAGGCGCAGAAGATTAAAGTGTAGAATTCACAGAATTCAGAAGTGTAGACTAATACAGCTGGTGAGTGTATGAACACAATGGAAGGTTGCACACAAAATGATTGTGTAGAGATAGTATGGGTACAAAAGAGTTAATCCAGAGCCAAAAATAGAAAGAAGAAGAATAGAGAAGAGGAGTTGAGAGTGCATGTACAACCCGATGTGTAATGTGAAGAGCAGATGGAAGAGAATAAAGGACATACCAACAAAAGTGTTGATTAGTTCAAGGCAATGGAAGAAGAATTGTAGCAGATGTGAAATCAAAAAAATTAAATCTGATCAGAATTTTTGCAGCAGAGAAAAGAAAGGATACCAAGCAAGATAACAAAGGCACGAGCAATTCTCATGAAGTGAAAATGAAATATGTAACATATCAGTGTATGAGAATGCAAAGTGCTTAGTTTAGGAGGAGATCATAACTTCAAATTATATATCCTTGAATTGGTTGGTGCGCTCCAAGGAAGGTGGAGCATAAAGATTATATTTTCTAGGGGGAGTCAATAGAGTTTGTAGAACATTAACTGGTGCTACAAATGTGCAGTGAATAGGAGAGAAGATATAAGTGGTCTTTGCATGATAAACATGAAAGTTTTCAGCTCTCCAAAGAGAAGAAAAGGCAGTCTGCATCCACAATTTATTGGTGTGGTTCTCAAGGGGAGATAATTGCTCAAAACGGGGTCAACAAAATGATAGCAGGTGTTGCAGATGCATAGGAGCATGGGAGGAGAAGCGAAATTAGTGTATAAAGCAATGTGTTATCTATCACAGGTACAGTGCAATTGTCATAGGGGGGTGACATGTGTTTCTAGCCAAGTGAAGAAGGTCAAAGGGGGAGAAGATGTGCGGTTGACGGTTGGCTGCCCCACCCTTTGCCATTATTGTCAAAGGGGGAGAAGGTCAGTGAGGTTGACATCAATGCCAAAGGGGGAGATTTTTGGCATTAGATTGTCATTGATGTCAACAGTTGCAGTACTGGGTGGAGATGCGGGAGGATGAGTGCTCCAAAGGAAGATCAGATTGGTTGAGATGGTGTTGTATCAGACTGGCAAGTTGAGTAGATTTGATTGTATGTGTGCAAGCTGAACAAGCAATGTGCTAGAAAAGACATTTAGTCAAAGGCCACAGAGAAGATAAAGAATACAATTGGAGTTAGCTATTGAATCTGCAATTGCAGAAAGAAGATAGGCCTTTGAGTTGGTAAGGCATTCAGCAAAGTGGTCTGACTCAAAAAAAGTGCATTTACAGTAATGCATAATACATCGTGTTAGTCACAAATTGTTACAAACATAGCATAACACATTGTGTTATCGCTATCTTTGTTTTGTGGTCAACTCTCTGCGTTGACCAAAGGTAGCTGCAAAATTGCGACAGGAGATAGGAGAAGCACATAACACACTGTGTTTGGGATTATCGCTATTTTGTAGGTCAACATTCTGCGCTGACCAAGGTAGCTGTGAAATTGCGATAAACACATAAAACAAAGAGAATGCTAGCGCTATTTTGTGGTCAACTTTCTATGTTGACCAAAGGGAGTTGGGAAACTGTGATAAGCACATAACACAGTCTCGTTTCGAGGGTCAACTCTTTGCGTTGACCAAGGTGGCTGCGAAACTGTGACAAGTGTATAACATGCAGTGTTAGTCAGACTGCGGAATATGTCAATTCAGCACGTTGCTCGTGAATTCAATGTGGATTTCTTCCACACGTGGACCATTTGTGAGCACAGGGATATGTTGATGGGTTCCACCATTCACCATGTGGCTGAGTGACATGTGAATCTTATGTAGACAAATCTATGCTAAAAAAAAGGCATGCATATCAAATGAAATCTTTCAATCTGATCAACAAACAAGAAGAAGAGTAAATGTAGGGTAGAGTTGTAGCTAAAAATATTTTTTCAAAATGGAGGTTGCATGCAAAGTGAAATCACATTGTAGAAATTGTTGAGAAAAGAAGGAAAGAGTCATTTAATGTTGACGACTGCAAATTTGAAATGAGAAGACATGAAATATTTTTTGTAGCTAGAACTGTTTTTTTCAATTTCCTTTCGGAGAGAAAACTGGGTGTACGTAGATTAAAAAAAAGATGTGAATTAAGTAGATGAGTTAGAGGAAAAACAAGACGAGTGTGTGCTATTGGAAGGCGGGTGAAGAAGCTCTGCAAAAAATAAAGGATAGAGAATAGAGAAGAAAAAGGAGGTTGTAGAGAAGCAATTTTCGTAGGTGCACATAACACTATGCCAATGTAGGCATAACACCATAGAAGAGATTGCATGCAGAATGTTCAGATGTGTAGAGGAGACAAGAAGTAGCTGAAAGCAAAAGAAGAGAGCAGAAAAATAGAGGACTAAGAAGGCAAAGCAAAGAAGATAAAAAGGTACAACAAAGAGGTGAAAAAGATATGTGAAAACATAAGATATAGAACAGAGAATTGAAAAGGAAGCAAAACAGAATGTGTGTCCCAGTAAGCTTGAGAGAATGTTGAGCAGTGAGTCTGTGAATGCACAAAAGAGAAAGTGATGTTGTGCACAGAGCTGAAAGAGAGGAGTAGTGAGCAGAAAGATAGAGTGGTGTGAAAGATGCAAGTGAAGAGAAGGTGTGCAAAAATGAGAAGAAGATAAGCAAAAACAAAATATGCAGAATAGAGTTAGAAAATAGAGCATGCTGAGGCAAATTTGAAACATCTGCATTAAACAAAGGCATATAGAAAAGAAGGTTTTGTTGAGCATAGAACAGAGAATAGACAAGTGCAAAAAAGAACTGAACACTAAAAACGCAGTGGGTTATACACACCGAGTAAAGCAAAGAGAAGACAAAGGATGAAGACTTCAAAGAAAAGAACTGAGAGCAGAGAGTAGATAGAGAAGAGAACAATAGTGAATAACAAAGACCAAAGACCAGAGTGTGCAGCGCCGAGGAAGATAACATAGAAGGTTATTCACACAAAGTGGGACAGAGAAATAGGATAGAGTTTGATAGCAGAGATCAGAGAGAAAAGGACAGAGATTGGGAGCAGAGATGAGTTAAAGTCAATCTCAAGTGCAACAGAACAATAGTGAGTTACAAAACTTCATTTGTAACAAGGTGCTTAATTTGTAATTAAATATTTACTCATTGTAAATTGTCTAAGTTGGTGCTTGGATAGGGGGTTGGTGTTCTTTTGGGTTAGTGCCCATAAACTTTAGGGGTCAATGCTTCTTTGGGTTGGTGCCCATAAATGTGTAATCAAACTTTTTCTTGTGAAGCTGGATTAGAGCAATAGACTAGCAACATTTCTCACCGAGGTTTTTCCCCACCGTGTGTTTTCCTCGTATATCTTGTGTTATGTGTTTGCCTTGTGTGTGTGTGCAAATGTGTTAATATCTTTGCTCACAGTTTCTTGACTTCTATTATTAATGCTTTGATTTTGAAGTAAGTTCATTTTTTTTAATTACCACTGATTCACCCCCCCTCTCAGTGATCCGTTTGTGTTCCTTCAATCATGAACATATCAATAAGCAATATAACATATGCCAACTAACACCAATTTCAAAATTTTATCTCAATGTCAGTTTCAAGCATCTTTGCTTTTGAGTGTATCACTGGTAACTACTAAATAAAAAGTACAAAGTTGTAACTGTCCTTTTAATGTTGTGGCTCCCTTCAGTTTGCGTATCTTTAGGCTTAGATATTTTGGGGATTTTATTTTTAACCATATCAGTTGGTTGTTGTGGTTTTTTATTTTGGTGCTTTTCCTTTTTTAGTTGGGAGTTTTGTCTTTTAGTGGAAATGTGTGTTTCTGAGAGGAGGGGGAAGGTTTTGGGGAAGATACTCAGGCTAATTCAAGGCATGTGGAATGGTGTTGTAGAAGGGATTTTGCTGTTGAAAATCTTCCTATTAGCTGCATCCATTTTTTTTTGTAACTGTTTAAATTATGATTCAGAACATTGATGTGACCATAGTTTGCAAACTCTTTGAGTATCCTCCAAGTTGTCAAGTACTCTTTATTATTTTTTCCAAAATAAATTTTTATAACTTTAACACGTGAGTTTTTATAGACACAAGAAAAATGTGGGTAAAAATGTCTACGCGGGTAAAGTACTAATTAAAACGCGTTTTTCATATTTTTTTTGCTATAATCTCATGCATTTTCTCTTTTGAGATGTCAATTTTTAATTTAATACATTTTGTAATCGAATTTTGCCAAAAAAAAAAAAGTTTTTAAAGAAATTTCAATTTTAGTACTTTCTAAGTTGCTTAGTTTTTGCCAAGTTCCTGTTGAGTATTTGCTAAGTTTTTGCTGAGTTGAATTTTTTGGGTTTTCCGAGTACTCTCCAAGGCCGAGTTTACGAGCTATGATTGTGACTTTTTTTGGCACAACCTTAATATTTCTCTCTTTCATTGGTTTTTGCTACTTTGATTATAATTAGTCTTAAGCATAGTTGAACTACTCGCCAAAACCAAAAACTTACCAAGGCCCCCAAAAAAAACTCGAGAAAAACTCAGCCAATACTCGGCAAAAAACTCGGGAACTTAAAAAATTGCTTAAATTTAAGTAGAAATGCATTTTTTTTGCAAAATTCAATGAGAAGATGCATCCAATGAGTCAATAAATGAGAACACAAAAGAAACAAGTTGAGTCTAGATATATTTAAACGCAAAGTGGGTACAAAATCGCATCTTAATGAGGATTGTTGATGGCTAGAAGCAAAATACTTTTTGTAGAACTAAAAGTAAATACATCAATACAATTACATCTTCCTCTTTCCAGCTCTAGTAAAAACTAGGGGAGAGGTAGAACCAGAGGGTCTAGTCCTAGAAGTTTGTTGTGGGTGTGCCACGTGACTGTGCCTCCTCGCTCGGTATGACTGGCTCACGTTGTGGCTTGTCCTCCATCCTAGATATAGCTCTACCTCTTGCTGCACCCAGCACTAGCAATGACTCATCCTCCTCAATGTCATCCAGTGTGAAACCAAATCCACCGCTTTCCTCCCCCTTAGCTTGCCCCTCCAAATCATTGATGTCATCATCTGTAAACAATGAGGCTGCTCCTACACTATCCAATCATTGTAAGGATCTATATCATCCAAATCAATTCGACCAGTTGGTGCTTCCGCTACCTTCCTTATGTGCAACCGAAGATTATATTGCACAAAAACAAGGTCATTGAGGCGTTTTTGGGCTAACTCTCTCCTCTTCTTCGTGTGGATGGCCTTAAACAAGCTCCAATTACACTCACAACTGGATGAACTACAAGGTTGACATAAGATTTTGAGGGCAAACTTTTTGAGATTTGGGGTATTTCCACCCTAACTTTGCCACCAAGCATTTGCAAAATAAAATTAGGTTGAGGGTAGCACCCCTTGCGAGGGTTTGAGGGTGAGAAAGAGAGGGGTAGAGAGATAGGTCTAGATCTTGGGGGAGAGAGGATAGAGTGAGATGGAGAATGGTAGAGAAGGGGATAGAGGAAGAATGATAGGGAGATAGATAGGTCTAAAATTTGGGACATATAAAGTGAATGAGAGAGAGAGAGAGAGAGAGAGAGAGTGAGAGAGAGAGAGAGAGAGAGTTCTAATAGAAGCCTATTGATTACTATAATTTGACTGTCTGAAAATTTAAAAGATCTTCTAAAACTTAGTATTTTCATTATAACTCCTAGAGATCTGAAACCACTCTCAAACATCCTGTCAATATATACATGAAATATAAATTAAAGTATAAGAAAAGAAAAAGACATATTGAAATGTGACTTGTACTTAAATGTTATAAGTCATGTATATATTTTGATGAAGAGAATGAGACTGTCTTGAAAAAAAAAATTAGATAATTTTTGACATGTTTGGGCCTTTTTTTAATGCAACCAAGTTTTTCTTGGAAACTCGCCAAAAACTTGGCAAGTTTCTCCTAAGAACTCAGTGAGTTTCTTCTGCGAGTTAAAGTCGTAAATACTCACCAAGCAAAAAAACTCGCGAGTTTTCGGCGAGTAGTCTCTTAAGTATTGTTGGTGTCTATTTTATCATCTTCCAAACATTAGAATAAGTACCCAAAGATAATTTATCCTCTCTTGAAAAATCACCGCTTATGCTAAGATTGCGAGAAGATCATATGGCGATTCCAAGGCTTCTTTAGTCAGGTCTTGACGAGTGGATAAGCTCAATGGGCATTGTGATTCACTGGTAATACACAAAGGGACTTACGCTTGGATTGTTCAATTCACAATGAAGGTTTAGACAATGAATCTCTATCATTTAGGACTTGGATCATGAAAAACTAAAAAGGAGACAAGGGTTTAGAAGTTCTAATCTATTCCTAAGAATTCCAGAGATGGTATTAACTAGGTGTTCTTGGGAAACCACACTTTGCTTCGCCACACTAAGGACAACTACACAAAGCTGGTGCAATCTTCAATGGGTTGTGCTTATGATCGAAGTTTTGGCATACACAGGGGATAGGCTTAGACTAACTTTGCACAGTGAAATGAAAATCATCCATTCACCAAAAGTATGAGCGGAGATACACCATTAATTAATACTTATCAAATCCTTCATTCAACTCTAACAACTTGAAAGCAAATCTAAATTAATTTCTAACTAATGTGTTGAGGAAATTGAAACCATGCTAATCACTCAAGTAACAGAGATTACAAAGCCTTAAGAGAAAGCGCACATGCAATGTATTATTTGAAAAATGACTTTCACGCAACAATATATCAAAAACCTCACACACTCTCCAAATGAGAGGAGGTAGCCTTATATAGTCATACAAAAGTTTTGAATGGCCAAGATCGAACAATGATCAAGGGCCCAGATTGAAAGATAAAAACCCTAATTAGGATTTCCCAAAACTAACTACCCCTCGACCAATGAGAAAATTACATTTGGGGACACTTGTCCTTCTTGCTAAATATGAACCAACTATGAAAATAGAAGGTTGTTGCAATGTGAAGTGTGCCCTTCTAGAAGCTTCTAGATAAGTCAGGTTCATTGAACCTAGACAAGCTGACTTGGAATAATCTGATTGGTTGGAAGATGACGAGGCGCCACCTCAGCATGTTGGATGTCTTCTTTGAATTCTCCAATTTGTGTGAAGAAATTGGCTAAGTATGGAAATTTGTTTCTTCTTGTCACCATCTGATTCTACTTGGGAGCTTGTCTTTAATTTTTCAGGAGATGAAATCCTTCAAGAAGTTGGAAATCCTTAAGTCTGAGGACTTTTCTTTTGTGATGCCTTGAGATTCTTTCAAGTGCCTTGAATTTAGGAAGAATCCCTTCGTGAAGTATTTCTCATACTTAGCCAAATTTTGGCCATCTTTATGCTTGGATGAACCTTTCTTGTGGACTTGTCTTCAATTTTGTATTTGGCTCGAAACTCCATTCGTGTTTTCTGCGATGATCCCGCCTTCAGCTGCCAATTTATGTTGCGCGGGAGGAGGGTAAAAAGATCTGGATAACTCCTCACAAATATGAATTGATGTGATCTAAAGTTCACCTTTTCAGACATTCATCGCGTCCAGCCATCATCCAACCTGCAAAACCAAAAGAAAATAAATTAGAATCCTCATTTTGAGCGTAAACTTTGAAGGTTTGATGGCAAAGTGTGCTCTGATTCTCCACTTCCTCAACACTTTTAGCTTTCAACAAGCTGCGAACACTTACAAATTTTAGAAACCCTTGAAAAATCAATCTGACTTGAAGGTTTGGGAGTGAAATTTGTCTTTGATTGCTCTGAAAATGAACAACTGAGTCCCAAAATTCATGAAATGAATGTCAAAATCAGATTTGGATATAGGGAAATGTCTGAAAAATAAACTAAGTTGTGAAAACCAGCTCCATTTTCTATGAAAATTTCATCAAAATTTGAAAAGTAGATTGAAAAACTTAACCAATCTGCCTCGAATACTCGTGTCACCTTCAGAATATGTGAATTCGCTCTTCAAAACAGTCAAGAATCTCCTTCAATCTGTGTGTAAACTTGTTGAAAATCTCAGACCTGCACAAAATCTCTCAAAAACTCTCTCCACTTGCTATCCAAAACTCAAACTTCATGTGAGAAAATGAAAGAATGAATTGCATTTGTGTTGAAGTTCGAATTCTCAATTAGAAACTCAGAAATCTCTCTAAAATCTGTTTCTAATTCATCCCCAGTCTTTCAAATCTGCAAGGAATGTTTCTAATTCAGTCTTTAGTTGACTTGTCACTACTATCAAGTTCGAAATCTTCATCTTGTCTTTCCAATGCACTTTCTAAATTGATTTTCAGTTCACAATTCGAACCAGATCTGCAATATTCTTTTTTGAAAAAACCTTCTAATTTGGTCTCAGTTCAAACTTTATCATCAAATCTAGCTAACATCACTCAAGAATATTCCTATTTCTTCAAACCTAGCATGTATCTCTCTCTCTTGGGCGGACTTATCTTAAATTGTTGTACTTTGCAACCATTCCCTAAGGCGGACTTTACAAATTTCATGTACCACATTACCTTGCAGATTGGGCGGACTTCACTGATCTTGAGCTCCATGAAGGTAGACTTTATGATGTTTAGGAACTTTATGCAGGTTAGGTAGACTTTCTTAACTCCAAGAACAAAGGAGGGCAGACTTTGTAATGTTTGAGAACCTTTCATTTGCAGCAAGGCGGACTTGGTAGCACTTAGTAACTTCAAGCTGCAAGGCAGGGTGGACTTTGCTTGTTTCATGTACCTCTTTACCTTATACTTGGTGGACTTCCTTGACTTCATGCACCTTCTTCATGGGCGGAGTTCAAGAGATTCATGCACCATCACCTTGCAGATAGGGCGGACTTTGTCTATTTCATGCACCTCTGACTTGCTGTCTCTACACACTTCAAGGCGGACTTGAATTGCTTCTCTCCCTCTTCTCCTTGCACATGGAAAGCTTTGTGAGTTTCTTTCTCCATCATGGAGCGGACTTCATCAAATTTAGGAACTGCCGGTTGCAAGGTAGGGCGGATTTTGTGATCATTAGGAACCAAGGATAAGCGGACTTCAAGAATCTTGTGTACCAAGGTAAGGGCAAAGTTCATCATTCTTGTGCACCATATTATCAACTAAGGGTGGAGTTCATGAGATTTAGGCACCATGACTTATCACCTTGGGTGGACTTTATCACTTCCTTACACCTTCTTCATGAGCGGGGTTCACCAAACTTATGCATATCATACCCTCTCTTTCTAGGGTGAACTTTGCTCTTCATGTAACCAAGGTAAGGGCAGACTTTCTGAGAGTTGGGAACCATCAAATGTTGATGTAGGGCGGACTTTTTCAGAGTTAGGCACCATCTTCTTGTGCTTGAGGTCTTAACCATAGGGCGGACTTTGTTGATCACTGTGAGCTTTACTTGCAGCAGGGCAGATTTCATCCATCTTAGGCACCACCTTATATACTGATCAAGGGTAGACTTTATTACTTACGCACCATCTTATACTCATCACCTTGGGCGGAATTTTTTGATCCAAGCACCACTACTCAAGGCAGACTTTGCTTGATCTTTCTTCATGATAGGGCGGACTTCAACCCTAGCTCGGACTTCAACTCATGATAGGGCAGACTTGGTGAACATTGTGGCACCTTTTCATGTTTCTCAAGGTGGACTTGAACAAACTTGTGCACCAACATCAAGGCGGACTTCATGAAGATCAGGAACCCCATGACCAAAACTTGAAATCTTCATAACTTGTGCCGTTTTTTACCAGATCACCTTGAAATTTGAAAACCATGCCTTAATCACTCACTGAATTCTTTGGGGTTCCTAAAATTTAGGAGATTAGCTTTTTCAGTCAAAACTTGGATTTTAGGAGGAATTTGTCGGTCATTTCAGTGCATCTCAGTGTGAACAGTGCAAACCCTAGATCCACTTTCTAAAAATAGAAAAAGCAAGTATCCCTAAAAAAATAGGAAAAACTTTCTAAAAATAGCCACTTCGAGGATCGTGCTCAAAATGCCAAAAACGAAACTTCCAAAAAAAATAGGAAAAAGCAAAAAAAGCAAAACTTTCCAAAAATAGAAAGTTTTCCAAATTAGCTCAAATCAATTGCGATCTTCATCCTTTGGGCTTTCTAGACACAATGACAACATCTAGACTCTGTTCTAACCATGGCTTGCACACACAGACTCATAATGTTCAAAACTTAGGTTGCTCAAAACTGACAAACTTGACAATACTGACGCGGGAAGGTCACAAGGCTCTAACAAAAACCCTAGAAAGCAGGAAAAAAGGAGGGTCCCCATTTGCAATGGAGCAATGTGTGAAAAAGGTCACAACAAGTATAAATTGCAGGAATACGGTATCCTGTTAAAGTTGACGGACACCCCAAAATGTCTAGCCATATAGGCATGCTTATCTACAAAAAGTGAGATCAAAAGATTGGGCATGAGTTATTAGAGATGGGAGGATTTGATCAAGTTGGATTCCATTCTCCAATCCAGTTATATCGGTGCCAAAAAGTGACAACAGTGGACAACTTTGTACTGATTACAGGGAACTCAACAAAATAGTAGTTGAAATCAACTCTAGATCCCTGTTATTAATGAATTACTTGATGGATTACATAGAGCTGCCCATTTTTTCAAATTGGATCTCATACTAGGCCTAGGGTACCATCAAATCTATATTAAATAGGATATCCCCAAAAGAAACCAAGGTTGACTGGAGATGGGGTACTTAGAGACTCTGGAGACCAATATCAGTACCTGCACAACTATTTTTGGGAAAAAGGAGACAGAGGTACTTGGAGACGTCAATTTTAAAAAAATATAATTTAATAATATTTATAAAAAATCTGAAAATATCATGACATTGAACTTTCAAAACAAGAACATTGATAGAGTCAAAACTTAAAGACTAAAGTTTAACATTAACTTTCAAGTTTTAGTACACAAATGGCAAATGTCATTGTGTCAAATTGATTACTTATTGAAATTCAGAAATCTTGATAGCTTCACAAGCTGATACGTAAACAAAAAAACAAAAATCAGAATTTTATGATCTACTCTTCTATGCCATAATCATCCATATCGAGGTCCTCATCTATGATGCTCTCCAAATAGTCATCACTCTCAAACTCAAGTGCCTATGTTGGTAGAATAAAAAGGGGTAAATCAGTAAGGCCATCCGCTTCAACCACTTCATCCACAATTGCTGCAGTTTCTCTATCAGCTGAAATTTGATCCCATTTTACTGAAAGACCCTCATTGTATCTAGGGTCTACATGAGAGAAAAGACGTAGTGAGCTATGAATGCAGACTAGGTTCTTTTCTTTATTTGACCCTAATTGGTTCCTCATTAGTGAATCAATGAAACCATAAGTACTCCAATTTCTCTCACAAGATGAAGAGTTGGCCACTTGTGAGAGAAATCTTATTGCAAATGATTGTAATTCAGGGGTTACACCACCACTCTATAGGACCTCTCTTTGCTTGCATATCATATAAAGCTTCCACAAAACCAAAATCACCTTGCCCATGTGAAAACTTATTCCATTGACTCCTCAAAATTGAAGTATCCTCACCTTGGCCATAAATCTTCTTTACTGCAGCCCAAATTCCCTTCATTACCTCTCTATCCTGATGTGGAACCCTCTTGTTGGTCACTTGTACATCATACCATTTAAGAATAAGGGCATACGCAGCAGAATGAAGAGATGTGTTAAGGTTGTTCCATCTTCCATGTAACTTTTCCTCTATCAAAGTATATAGAGAAAGATCTTTTGCATCTATTATCTTCTTGACTCTTTCACACATGGAATATATTGCTTCATAAACTTCTCCCAAATATGTCTTGTTTGAATTTGCAAATCTGATCACCTCACATATGGGCTTAATAAATTCCATTAAAATTTTAGCATCAGCCCAAAAATGATCATCAAGGACCATACCTCTCACCTCAATTGCATACCTCTCACCTCAATTGCAGTGTCTAATGTAGATTGCCTCTAGGTTGCCCATGCATCACTAACCACCATGGAACACAAAGCTCCTTTGACTTCACAAAGGCGGTCAAGAAGAATAAAGCAAGACACAAACCATGTATCAGCTGGTTTGAGAAGTTCCACCTTGGCAAACTTATGCTAAATGGCTTGTGTATGGTGATGGTTACATATGAACATTTGTATTTTTCTAACTTTTTCTATGAGGTCTGAAATCCATTGAAACTTGCCAATATCCTTCAATGCATTATTCAATGAATGCACACAACATGGTGTCCAAAATAGTGTTACAAGACTCGTAGAGTCCAGAGGTGGGTCGCCCTTGCTGAGGCCCATGGACTCGGACTCGGCTGAGTCTGGCCCAGTTTTGGCAGACTCGCCAAGTCTGTCAAACTTGGCAGACTTGCTGAGTCCCGTGGGTCAGACTCTACCATGTAGGCAGAAAATAATAAGTTAAAAAAAATAAAATGACATTAGTGGCGATTGCAGAGGCAGTGGCAGTGGCGATGGCAGAGGAGGAGACTAGAGCACAAGGAGACCCATTGGAGGACCTTGAGGATGATATGGACGAGGATATGTATGTGACTGAGCCTGAGCCTGAGCCTCAAACACAGGAAAAGATCATGGCTACAAAACGTTCTAGGACCTATCTTAGGTGCACATGTAGGACAATTGCAGGGTCGACTGATATTGGCTCCTCTGAGCCCTAGACTTCTAGGCTCTAGCTTTTATGTTGAACTTGATATTGTTGTGACCTTTTTCACACATCACCCCATTGCAAATGGGGACCCTCTCTTTTCCTGCTTTCTAGGGTTTTGTTAGTGTCTTGTGACCTTTTTGCTGCAGTTTCACCAAGCCTTGTCCAGTTCAGAGCATTTCAAGCCCTGACGATTGAAAGTTAGTTTTTGCAAGTTATGTGATTCCGAAGTGTGAACACCACCAGAGTGCTTAGAGAGGCCAAAGGATGAAGATCGCAATTTATTTGGACGAATTTGGACAACTTTCTATTTTTAGAAAGTTTGCTTTTTTGCTTTTTCCTATTTTTTAGGAAGTTTAGTTTTTGGCATTTTTAGCCCAATCCTCGGTATGGCTATTTTTAGAAAGTTTTTCCTATTTTTTAGGGATGTCTTCTTTTTGCTTTTTCGAAATGGGAACCTAGGGTTTGCACTTACACCATTGACCAGCTTCGACCAGGACTCAAAAATTCCAAGTTTTGACCTAAAAAGCTAAATACCTAGATTTTAGGCTTTTTTCTTTTTCGGAATGGGAACCTAGGGTTTACACTTGCACCACTGACCAGCTTCGACCGAAACTCGAAAATTCCAAGTTTTGACCTAAAAAGCCATATCCCTAGATTTTAGGGGGCGTGATGCCTCAGATGATCCACCTGGGCATGGATTTCAAATTTCAAGTTAATTCGGTTAAATTTGATTAAGCTGTGAAATTTTGAATTTTTTCTAAGAAATTCGGCTAAGTCTAGAATGTCATCCTGATCCTGAAATTTGACTAAGTCTGGAAAATTGGAGAATCCTCCAAAAACTAGATTTTGCATTATAAGTCCTAGAGACCTGAAACCACTCTCAAACATCCTGACAATATATATGAAATATAACTTAAAGTATACCACTTATACTTAAATGTTATATTTCATATATAGTCCACCCTCTTGAGAGCCTCCAAAAGTCTGCCTTGAAGAGAAAAGGTCTAGAAGTCCGCCCAAGGCTAGAGAGGTCATGTGGGAGCACTCACCAAAGTCCGCCCAAGGCTAGAGAGGTCATGTGGGAGCACTCACCAAAGTATGCCAAGGCTAGAGAGGTCATGGGGGAGCTAACACCAAAGTCTGCCCAAGGTGGAGAGCCCTCCAAAGTCCGCCCAAGGGGAGGTTGCTTGAAGTCCGCTTAGGGGATGGGTTTGAAGTCCGCCAAGGTGGGAGCCTAGCCTAAAGTCCGCCAAGGTGGAGAGCCCTCCAAAGTCCGCCAAGGTTGGGAGGCTAAGGAGGAGGAGTGATAGAAGTCAGCCCAAGTTGGGGACACCACCAAAGTCCGCCCAAGATGGGAGCCGCCACCAAAGTCCACCCAAGATGGAGGTCATGTAGCAGCCCTCTCCCAAGTTTGCCAAAGTAAGAGAGCAAGGTAGGAGGTGCCATGTTTAAAGTCCGCCAAGGGTAAACAAAGCTATGAGGAGGGACCTTCAAAGTCCGCCCCATGCCTTAGCCAAAATTTCGCCTTGATGGAGAGCCATGAGGAGAGACCTTCAAAGTCTGCCCCATACCTTAGCCAAAATTTCACCATGTAGGAGAAAAGGCTAAAGTCCGCCCCATGCCTTAGCCAAAAATTTCGCCTTGAAGAGAGCCATGAGGAAAGGTCTCCAAAGTCCGCCATATCTTGGAGAAGATGGAGATAAATTTCAAAATTCCACCTACGCATTGAAAAGTCAAACAAAATCAACAAGATGCCAGTGATGTCACAAAATCCACTGAGATTTCAAAATTAAATCCAAAATGAAGAAAATATCTAAGGATTATTAAAAATCCTCGAAATAAATCCAAAATAGAAAGTTTTCAAAAGGAGAATATTGGAAGATTGATAAGGATTTCGAACTTAAATCCAAAATGGAGAGTTTTTTTAAAGAGAATATTGGAAGATTAATAAATATTTCGAACTTATAGCCAAATTGGAAACTTTTGGAAGATATTTTCTTCGAATTTGGAAACATGACAACACTTTCCAAAAGAATGAAGTTAAAATTGGAAACATGATTTGGAAGATTTTAAGGGTTTCTGATTGAGGATTTAACTTTATTTACAAATACTTTGTTGTAAACTTCATTTCTACACCAAGAAGTTCGAAAATATTAAGGAGAGCATAGTAAAATACTTTCAGTTTGGAGTTCATCTGGAGAAAGTTTCGGATATTGCTGGAAGTTGGATAAACTTTTTTAACAAAAGTTTCACAGATTTTTGGAGAAAGACAACCAGTATAAGGATGAAATATTGAATCTCTCCTGAATTTTTTAGTATTTTTTGAAGGTGAAATTAAATTCATGATGCAGATTTATGTATTTTTTGAGTTTTTCCAGAGTTTGAGAAATGATTTTTAGTGAATTTGTTCGAATTTCTAAGGGAGGAAAATCATTTTTTTTGGCTAAGTATAAGAAATTTTCAGAGTTATAACACTTGGTGTTGGATTGTGATCACAGTTATCTTGAAGGTTGGAGAATTTACATGTGAAAATCCCATTCTCATGGCTAAGTATGAAAATGAAGTGAAATTTTCCAAACACTTAGCCGTTCGCAGCCTCGATTTTCTTTAATCCAAGATAGATTTCTAACTTATTTTCCTTTGGTTTTATAGGTCGCAGGAGGAAATAGAAGCGGGATCATCATAGAGATCACAGTTGGAGTTTCAAGCCAAACGAAAGATTGAGGACAAGTTCACAGGCAAGGTTCATCTGGGCGTGAAGATAGCCAAAATTTGGCTAAGTATGGGAAATGTTTCACAAAGAAAATTCCAATTTCCTCAATCATGATGAAGGCATGTCAGGGTATCGAGAAGAAGGACATGATCACAACGAATGCCTGAACAACTTGATCCCATCATTTCATATTTGCAAGGGGTTATCTAGATCTTTTACCCTCCTCCCACGCAACATAATTTGGCAACTGAAGGCAGGATCATCACAGAAAACACAAATGGAGTTTCGAGCCAAATTCAGAATTAAAGACGGGACCATGAGCAAGGTTTGTCCGAATATAGAGAGGGCCAAAATTTGGCTAAGTATGAGAAAAACTTCACGAGGGGATTTCTTCTCCAAATCCGAGGCACTTGAAAGAATCTCAAGGCATCAAGAAAGAAAAGTTCTCAGACTTGGTGAAAATATGGAAAAGTTAGATAAACTTCCAACTTCTTGAAGAATTTCATCTCCTGAAGGAATTAAAAAAGACAAGCTCCCAAGCAGAATCAAATGGCGACAAGAAGGAATCAAATTTCCATACTTAGACGATTTCTTGACACAAATTGGAGAATTCAAGAAAGACATCCAACACGTTGAGGTCGCGCCTCATCATTTTCCAACCAATCAGATCGCTCCAAGTTAGCATGTCCAGGTTCGATGAACCTGACTTATCCAGAAGCTTTGAGAAGGGCACACTTCATAATGCAACAACCTTCTATTTCATTGATGGTTCATATTTAGCAAGAAGGACAAGTGTCCCAAATGTAATTTTCTCATTGGTCGAGGGTAGTTAGTTTTGGGAAACCCTAATAAGGGTTTATAGCTTTCAATCTGGGCCCTTGATCACTGTTTGATCTCGGTCGTTCATTTATTCTTGAAAACTATATAAGGTTGCCTCCTCTCATTTGGAGAGGGTGAGGTTTTTGATGTATTGTTGCTTAAGGTCATTTCCAGATAATATATTGCATGTGCGCTGCTTTGTAATCTCTATTATTTGAATGATTTGCATGGTTTCAATTGCCTCAACACTTAGTTAGAATTAATTTAGATTTGTTTTCATTGTTGTTAATTTGAATGAAGGATTTGATAAGTGTCAATTGATGGTGTATTTCCGCTCATACTTTTGGTAAATGGATGATTTCCATTCTACCGTGCAAAGTTAGTCTGAGCCCATCCCTTGTGCATCCCAACATCTCAATCATAAGCACAACCCATTGAAGATTGCACTGGCCTTGTGTAGTTGTCCCTAGTGTGGTGAAGCAAGGTTTGGTTTCTCGAAAGCACCCAGTTGATACCGTCTCCGAAATTCATAGGATTAGATTAGCCTTCCTAAACCCTATCTCTTTTTCCTTTTCTTTTGAAAGTCTAAATCCCAGAAAATTCCCAAAAAAAAGAAGAGCCTAAAATTGCTAAATCCATCTAAGTCCAGCAGTTCAAGATACTTGTCAAACGTAAGTCCCCCCTTGAAATTTCATCATACACTACCCAAGAAGCTATTACACTAAAGTCGCTTGTTCGCACATATAGACTTTGGAATCAGTAGTGATTTTTCAGGAGAGGATAGAATGCCTTCGGGTATCCTATCCTAATGTTTGGTAGATGATAAAACAGACACCAACAGATATATGTTTTGACCTTTTGATGACATGGATTTTGTAGACATTTGACACTATCTATATTTCTAATGTGTTATTTAGTTTAGCTTATTTCGTTCAGCGCAAGCCTAAAATTTGCACTTATACTTATGTGATCAATGTAAACTTTTGTATGTGCTTCTATTTGATGAGATTATTGTGTCTTTAATATTTATTTATTAAAAAAATGCATGAAAGAAGTTTAAAATCGTTAAAAATATTTGGATTTCTTGGGTTTTTCAATTTGCCGAGTATAGGCGCCAAGTCCAAGTCCGAGTCAAAAATTAGCTTGTTGAGTCCGAGGCGAGTCCGAGTCAAAAATCAGCTTGCCGAGTCCGAGGCAAGTCCGAGACTTGTAACTATGGTCCAAAATATATGCTTGCGCTTTTTTTGCACCAACATGCCTACTGCTTTACAAACAGGGGCAACATCAATAACAACTTGGACTACATCTAATGCCCCACCTCCTCAATGCCCTCACATAGCTGGCTATGAAGAAATTCTGCCTTTTTTTGTTGCCTTGAATAATCTATTTCCTTCAAAAAATAAGGCTCTTTGCTGCAAGCTATCATGATATTAAGTAGTGGACGAATTCTAGCACTTGTCCACCCATCCATCACAATATTGTATCCTTCTGTAGACCATACTCTTTTCATTGGTGTAGTTTGTTGCTTTAATTGAACTTTTTCTTTATCAACTAGAGTAGTGTGAAGCTTTTCATATCCAAGTGGTTTATTCCCAACTGGTCCTATTGATAGCTTGGACCATCTCTCCATAGAAAGGTGAACGGACAACATTAAATGGTATACCATTTGAATTAAAGAAGTGTGCAATTGCCACATCAATTATTTCTTGACCTTGCTCATCAAATTAACTTCCTATGGGGTTTGAACTTTCAATGTGTGCTCTCTTGCAAGAAGATTCTACTCCTACAACTTGATCTATTGTTGTGACATGAACATTTCTAGAACACACATCCACCCTTGACTTAATATTTTGAGTTGTAGCAGTTGCCCCTCTTGTTGAAGCATAAGAGCTCAGGTTATAAACTTTCCCATCAGCCATTTCTTGATTCCTCATAGCTTCATATTGTTCAATCTCATTCAAACAAGGATCAACACCTTCTCTAGGAATGTGAAGGAAATGGGCCCTCACTCTTGTGTAAGTACATCACCATTCCATTTCACAAAGCTTAAATGTGATTGTGGTTGTTCCACCTGTACACTTTGCCCCTACAACATGATTGCAATACTTCCATAGTGGGTACAAACCAAAGAAATGGGTGTTGGACTCAGACTCGGGACTCGAAGTTAGACTTGGTTGGACTCGAGAAAGTGAAAAACTCAAGAAATTTAGAGATTTTTAAAGATTCAAAACTTGTTTCATGCACCCTTTATTGAATACACCTTAAAGACACAATAACATCATCAAACTCGGCTCATTTGATTACATACACAAGTATACATCAATCACATAAGCATAAACGCAAATTGTAGCTGAAGGAAATAACAAACATAGATATATAAATATTGTCAAATGTATACAATATTACAGAACTCATGGAATAAATAATCCATGTCATCATATGATTATCATCAAATGTTCCACACAAATACCAAAGGTAAATACAACTACAAGCCTATGGCTCAGAGGAGCGTGCATCCTCTAGCCCCGCCCCCCTGCGAAGACGTCTAAGGTAGGTCCTGGATGATTCAGAAGCCATAGCTGCTCCTCGTGACACCATGCCATGCTCACCAACATCAGGAACATCAATGTCACTATTAGTATCTGCCTCTGAATCTCCTGTATCTGCTCGTGCTCTCCGCTCCTCCTCTACCATGGATACAACCCCAACCTCTATATCTACCTAGTCGATCCAATTAGTCTCATCATCACTAAAGACAGTCGTAGGATCTATCTCAGTGGCCCACTCTACATCAGGATCAACCTCATCTAGAATGATAGGAGAGATGTCAACTAATGCATTCTTTCTCATTCTCAAGCGGAGGTTGTAGTGAACAAAGACAAGATCATTCATCTTCTCCATAGATAATCTATTGCGCCTCTTGGAGTGCATGTGCTCAAACATACTCCAATTGCACTCACAACGAGATGCGTTGCATGGTTGGCTCAAGATGCGAATGCCCAACTTCTAAATATTTGGTGTCATTGGGCCAAAAAAGCTCCACCAATTATCTGAGTTTGAAATGAGAAAAATAAATAAAATCAGTCTCACTCATAAACTCATTCAACAATATACAATAAAACTAAAATTAAGCCTTACAATTCATTCCTACTTGGCATCATAGTTGTCCTACTTTCTTTGGCGATAGGACGAAAGAAGGTCTACCCTTGTGCATTTGAGAACAATTATAGCTCTTGAATAAGCTATGTCCGAGTAGTACCAGCACGTGCCATCTTCTCTATGATCGAGTATAGCCCATTGGACCTCCACATTAGCCTTGAAAGAAGGGATAAAATGGAATGTCGGATTCAGATAATAGGCTGCTACATGCATGGGTCTATGAAGCTAATGATGCCATTTCCTATCAATGATCTCCCAAATGGGACCATACTTGCTCTCATCTCCTTCATAGATGGATTTGATGCCCTCCTTTGCTCTATCCATGCCCTCATATATGTAGCCCATTGCGGGCTTTTCTCCATTCACAACTCGCAACAAAACCACCAAGGGCTTAACAAACTGCAAAATTGAAAATACTTTGTAATTTAGAAAAATGAGCAAATAAGAGAATATGATGAATAAGCTATAAAACAAAAAGTTAAATTGTAGAATTTATAAAAAATTTACCTTCACTATCTCATCACAAGGGACCCAAAAGTCTCGCTCATCAAAAATGCAGTCTGCCATATCTTTCCCTGCAGGGGTGGCAGCATAGGATGAGGAAGACCACTCCTCACCAACAATCATACATCTCAAGGCCGACTTACAGTGAAGCATGGACTACAATGTAATGAAGTTTGTGGCAAATCTTGTGATTCCTAGATGAGCTAACTCCTTCTGCTTTGTGTATTGTCTCATAAGAGCCAACACCCATGAATGATTATATACAAATTTGCACACATTTCTCGCCCTTTCTACACATCTCTTGACCCATGGGAGTTTTCCAATATCCTCCAACATGAGGTCAATGCAATGGGCGGCACATGGAGTCCAAACTATAGATGGGTGCCTCTCCATCAATAGTCTACCTGCAACAACATAATTTGTTGCATTGTAATTAATGAAGTTACAAAATAGTAATTAATTTGCAAACAAAATTAGTTTGTAATCAAAAGTTTACCTACAACAACATAATTTGTTGCATTGTTGGTCACCACCTATACCACGTTCTCCTCACCCACCTCATCAATCACCTCCTCTATCTGCTCACATAGGTAGGTGACATTTTTGCAATGAGCTGAGGCATCAATGGACTTGATGAAAACGGTGCCCCCTGAAATAAAAAAATAAAGCAAGATCAATGATCATTCAATAAATCTTTAAATAAAAAATAAAAAATTAATGACTAAATGAAACAAATTAATTAATTACTTGCGGAAGAAACAAGAAAATTAAGGAGAGTTCTATTTCTCCTATCCGTCCACCCATCAGTCATGATGGTGCAACCTTTAGTGCTCCATATCTGGCATTGTTCACCTAATTCCTTCTTCACATCATTCACCAATTGAGTCAAATTGGGTCCCCTCAAATCAGGCTCAGAAAGGGCTTTGAACCTCGCCTTGCATATGGTAAGAGCATCAACCATTTCTTGCCAATAAGGAGACCTATCACAAATAAATTAAATGAGATAAGTTAAGTATGTACAAGAAAAAATAAAACAAAGAATCAAAGTATAAAAATTAAAACAATCAAACATAAAATATTCACCTGGCTGTAAAGAATGGAACACTATTGTAGACCCAAAACCTGCCAACTACCATTTTGGCGGCATCATGGACCTCCTTGTTCCAACCCATTCTCTCAAGTGACTGTTGGGACCTAGTAGTAGTGTGAGGCACAAAGAAGGTATCCAACCTAGATTTACAAATCCTAGGTCCAATGCTAACACTCCCACTACAACTACTAGTGCTAGGAACATGAGAAGTGGCAGTGGCACTGCCACTTATAGAAGTAGAAGCGGAAGCACCAACACCAGCAGTAGAAAACTGAGTGGGACGATATGGAGCTAAGGAAGAAGGGCCTCCAACACAACCTAACTGTATCCCTCTTCCTAAAGTTGCCTCTCTCCCAATGGCCGCTCGATCCTCCTTTTGCTTGTTTTTCCTTTCAATTTCCTAAACCATTACATAAAAATCACGTATGGCCTCAGGGAGTGCTTTTAGGCATGGTTCGGCATCATGTCCATGCACACCAGAAATATGGTATTTCATTCTATATATACCTCCATGGAATATTGTTTTGCAAAATGTACATTTTGTTTGCCCCTTTCCTTGCCCTGGAAAATCCTCATGATATTTCCAAGCAAGGTCCTTTCTAATGGGGGGTCTAGAAGCTGAAGTAGACATTGTAGGATAGTTTTGTGAAACTTGAAGTTGAGGCAAATAAGAAAGTAAAGTTTTCTGCAATAAAACATTACAAATACAAAATGAAATTAATACATACATTAAAAAAAACTAAGGCAGGGTTTGTAAATAAAAAAATATATATTGTAGGGTTTGTCAAACCCTACTTTAAAAAAAATAAAAAAATTACAAACCCTACATACAACCCTACATACTACAACTACATACTACATACTACATACAAACATACAAAAGATTTTGGAAGAAAATGTAAAACTTTCAAAATAAATGAATAGAAAATGGAATTTTTGCATATACAAGAAACAAAAAAATCTTCAAAAAAATAATCTTACCTCTTACAAGAAGCTTGAAATGAGCTGCAAACTCTTCATATCCAACTCTTGATGCACCAAATCCAAACACAATGCAGCCGCAATGTGATAAATTGAAGAAAACTTGAGCTTCCTCCTTGCTGGTTTTTCTTCTATGCACCCTTGTTTTTCTTCCCAACTCACTTTACTCCTCCTATTTTTGCAAGTGAATGAAATGAAGTTCACTTTTAGGGGTAGGAGATAATTAAACATAAAAACAGACTTGAAAAATCTATTAAAAATGTTTTTTTTTTGGGTCTTTTTTCAAGCTAAACGCCTGCCGAGACCCAGGCACAGGACTCGCTGAATTTGACGAGGTTTTGCCAAACTCGCCAACTCAACGAGTATGGCGAGTTTTCTCACCAGACTTGGCCGAGCCCGAATCTGAGCTCCAGAGACTCAGCGAGCATGTCTCGGGCTCGAACTCGCTAAGTTTGGTGAGTTTCAGGCAATTTTCTAATCTCTGGTACAAACCCTATTTTCCACCACCTGACATTCTAAATCTGAATGAAAAAATAAAAAAAAAGTTATTAAGTTTGGAAAATGGAAACGAGATAAAACAATTAAATTCAAAATATTTCACGGAAAGCCTCTGTCACTACATTTTGCATTTTTTCAGCCTAACATTCAATGGCAAATTTGATTGAAAGCATAACTGATGCTCCACTATTTCTCATATTGAAAGCTAGATATGCTTTTGATATGGTTTATTTGCTAACATTTTGCAGATAAGTTGATGCAAGTGGAGCTGGCAAGGATGCTTATGAATATGTTAGTAGTAATTGCCATTTTGGTTTAACTTCTATTTTATATTTTTTGTGTTGGGTAGTCATGTTAGTTATACCTATCTAAAAGGAAAACATGAATGATGAAACATTGCTTTTTCAAACAAAATCAATTGGAAAGTTCAAAAAAACAAAGCGCACTGAGGGTATCTCAACATCTGACATCATAATGTGCATGCTAAAACATTAGAATGAATATTTTTTTAACTTTTAAGTTTTTAATAGATGCATAAAAGTTAAATCGCAAATACTTGGTAATTGCATAGCCTAAAAACCTAGAAATCATGCCAAACACCTGGGAAAATCACGATGAACACCTGGAAATCATGTCGGAAAAAATAACCTGAAAATCATGTCAGGAAAAAACCCTAGAAATTGTGCATTAAAAATCATGTTGTGTTGGGAAAAAATGATGAAAGATGAGTCACACGTGTTTATGACTTAAACCCTCACATTTTTTATTCGCATTTTAGGGTTTTTTCTTTTTTTTTAACAAAAACATGTGGAGATGCCATTGAAACATCTCCCATGAACGGAGACACGGGTAGAGATGTCTTTGTTGTAGGAAACATGTCCAGGTCCCCGAGACGTGTCCCAAGGGTCCGGAGATGCGTCTCTCCTTGCTACATAGCAAAAAAATGCTTGTTGCACCCATGATGGTCATTATGAATTCTTGGTTATGCTCTTTGGCATAACTAATGCACATAGTAAATTTGAGCACCTTTTGCACAAAATATTTTGATCTTATTTGAGGAGTTTTATACTTGCTTTCTTTGACATGAATCTTGGTTTTACTCCTACTTGAGGACATTTGAATAATTTATATAATGTTTTCAAACTTGAGTCATCCACTTTATATCAAGTTGTTCATATGTGCTTTTGCTTAGTCAGGTTGAATATTTGGGGCATATTCTATCTCAAGAATTTCTCAACCTAGATCTATAAAAAGTGCAAGCTATCATCAACTACCCCCTCCCTCACACCATTAAGGGTCTTCACGGCTTCTTGGGACTCACTAGCTATCTTTGGAGGTGATGCAGGAGCATCCCCAGTTCATGGCAATCTTGCATCAACCAAAAATATTTTCCTTTCTGTTTGCAGTTTCAGCATTTCTTTCGGTGTGTACCAGTTTTGGCTCACCGGATCCTGTGGAGTTGGATTTTACTTGAAGACTTGATCATCTTTCTTATTTCCAAACTGCATCGCATTTGGATCATTTTCTGACAAGTTATCACTATCCATTTCCATGACAATTTTCTGTTATCGGTTGACAGTTTCTTGTTACTGGTTGCCTGGACCTATTTTAGCGATCTACTGGAACCCCTTTCATAGCTTGTGAAGCCTTGAGCATTGATTTCAATGTTTCTTGGCGTGTGGCCGACCTTTTCCCGCAATCCACACTTCATCCTTTGGATTTTTCGGAGGAATCTCTTGGCGGAGGCCGACCTCGTTGGTTTTACATGTTAGGTCTTGTTCTTCGGATTTTGATCCCTTTTTGGATCAACCGAATCCCCTTGGATCGTATATATCATTGTAATTGTGCATTAGATAGAAAAGGGTAGTGAGACTAAGCGTAGAAGATAGATCTTGAGATTTGAGGTCCCGGTTGTGACCTATTTTGTACTTTGAGCATGTTTTAGCAAGCCTGTGAGCCAATTTTTGTAACCCAGTTGTTACCGGTTGGTTGTAAATAATTTTCATGAAATAATTCGATCTGTTCTGCATTGCCTCCATCATATCTTTGTGTTTCCATTGTGTTTATTCTTGTTGACAAGTCCGGATTGATCTCTTTGATGTCCCTCCTAATCGGTGACTGCTTCAAGTGGGTATCGGAGCTAGTTTGTGAACCTGTTGTTGGAGGAAGACCCGGTTATGCACTAGTTGGTTGGAAAGGAAGTTGAGGTAGCTTGTGGACTTGTTTAGATCGTCGAACTAGATCAAGTGATGGGACTCACTTTTCAATTAACCCCGAGACACTGATGCAGGAGCACCGGAGTTGTTCAAACCGATTGGAGCAGTTAACTGTAAAATTGCTTGGAGATCATGACATTTCTTCATGTTTGAGAGTTTAGCGTTGTGGATTTGGATTTATCACCTTGAGTTCGTTGTCTTTATCATGTTCGAGATTCATGGCATTTGGATTTGATTCCGGTGAGATATCGATTCCGGTATTGACCTAGAGTTGATGTGTTCTTACCGATTAGTCTTGCAGAGTGTTGAGCGAAGTTGAATCGGGTTGCGGTTGATTTTCATGACTTGCGAATCGTTGAGTTATGTTTCTTGTGCCTTGTCCAATGTTCCCGGAAGACCGCGTGATGTTTTATGCACTTTGGAGATGTTAGTGATTTGAGCCGACATGTTACCATTAGCACGTTTCATTATGAACCAGTTGGTCTTTGGCTGGCTTGATCGATTTATTAACGCTTGCGGATGGTATAAAGGGAAATTTTAGTGATTCATTTCAAGAGAAGACAGAGGATAGAACAAAGAGAAAGAAGAGATCGAGCGAAGATGTAGTTGCTGAGAAGATTTTGGTATGGGGAGACTGAAGCCGGGATGGTTGAGGTCTGGATCAATGCAGAATAGTGCAGACTGTTATCGGAGGCTGAACCGATGATTTCTAGTCCGAGGGGACTGAAGTCGGGATGGCTGAGGACCGGATAAGTGCAGAACAGTGCAGACTGTTCCCGAAGGCCGAACCGATGAGATTTTGGTTCGGTAGGACTAAAACCGGGATGTCTAAAGTTCGGATTAGTGCAGAGCAGTGGAAGCTGTTACCGAATGATGATTTGTTGAGAGGATGATCTGCGGATCATAGATCTAAGTTATAAGAGTTGTTTTGTAATCTTGGGCTGTGGTCCAGCATGTGGCATATGTAATTCTTCAAACTGTTTTAAGAATTGATTATACTGTTTACCGGTTATGTATTTTATGTCATTACCGGTTGCTCTTTCTGCTTTATCTAGTGTTGTGTTACCGATTACTGGTATATCTTGCATGATGTTTGTGTTAGGCTACAAGGATAAGATGTCCTTCATTGGATCTACCTACCTTGATTGCTTCAGGAGGATTGTTAGAGACTGCTAAAATTGCAGCTTCACTTATAACTCTACTCACAAAGAATTATCTTGCTTGGATAGAATGGGATACAACAGGGTTTGAAGCCTTAAATGCTATTCCTACTAACCAATTATAATTGAATGTCTTGCATTTTATTTTGCCATTGGTGCAGTCTTATTGGAGGAAGGAACATCCATTTCTTTTGATATACAACTTTACTTGAGGCATCCTAGCAAATTTACTTATGAAAGAAAGATGTTAATTATCCTCTATGCCATAAAAAGGTTGCAATGATACTTATTGATTCATCAAATCAGATTATTCCACCCTTAAGTACTTCTTGGAACAAGAAATACTATTACTAGAAAAGTAAAAGCAAGATTTAAAATGCATGAGTTTGATTTTGAGATTATCTATAAGAGATAAATATAAATTGGTGAATGATGCTCTCAAGTTAGCATGATGACTCTACTTACTTATTTTCTATTGGTTCTCCTCTTCCAACTTGGATTGGACAAGCTCAAGTTGAATTGCATAGTGATTCCTCCACTCAACATATTATACAAAAGCTACTGTCTGATCCAACTTAGATTTGCACAATTCTCATAATGATGGTATTCTTTTCTATCCAAGTTGCATGTATTTGGTATTCCATTCAACCTAGAAGGATGTTATTCTCCAAGAACTTCATTCTTCTACTTTAACAAGACATGTTGGGTTCCTCAAGCAATACCATAGACTAAAATACTCTTTCATCTATCAACAACTTAAAAGCAACATTTATCATCTCATCTCAATATTGTACTCATCAACGAATTAAAGGAGAGGCTTTTGCTTCATCGGGATAGCTTTAGTTGTTCCTATTGTCCTCATTTTTGTTTTCAAAAATGATGGACCATTACATAAAAAAATTGTCAAAAAAATGAAAATTTTACTCTATGGCATGCTTCTCGAGGCAAAATTTCGCCTTACTCTTGAACTAGATTAATCCTTAGTCCATCCTCAAACCACATTTCAAATTTCATTGCATTTTGAGTTCGTTTGCTATGTTTTTCCTTCAATTTCGGGTTTTTTCTCCTTGACTGCAGGTGGGAAATTTTTCTTAAGTTGCAAATTTTATGTTTTCCTTTGTTTTAGTGTTGTAGGGAAATTTTAAGTTAATTTTAAGTGCACTTTATGAAAAATAGAACTTGTAACTTACTTTTTATTTCCCCCTTGTTGCTTTTTGGCTTTTTAGTCATTGTAGGAGCTTTTTGGACATTTTACAAGTGAACTTTAAATTATAAAGTTTAAATAATACTTGTAATTTCTTTAAAAAGTCCCACTTAAGTGATTTTAAGTTGTGGTAGGGTTTTTTCTCCTCCATTACAAGTTTTATAAAGTCACTTTAAGTTGTAATAGGGATTTTATTTCCCTATTACAAGTTTTGTTTTAAGTTTTTTTTGTGACTTGTAAAAGAAATTTTATTTTCCCTTTACTAGTCTTTTGTTTAAAACTTGTAAAGGGAGTTTTATATCCCTTTTACATGCATTTTAAACTACTTGTTTGCTCTCACAAACCCAATTTTTCTTTGTGCATGAAATAGTGAACATTTTTAACTTGCAAATAGGTTAAAGAACCCTGATTTCCTTGGTTTCATGCATTTTAAACTTGTCATTCCACCTCAAGGACCCCATCAGCAATATTGGAGGATTTTGTTGAAGATTTCCACCAATTTTTGTGGAGAAATTCAAGGAGGGAGAAGGCGTTTTGGATTCCTTCCTATTTTCATGCATCTTGGAACTCTTTTCATGCCATTTGGAAGACATTATTGCTGGTTTTGTGGCCTTCAAACAACAAACATGTGTTTGTAGAATGCCACGATTTTTTTCATGCAAATGCCACAAATATTCTTTCTTCCAAATCATTTTTGCTTGTCTTTCCTAGGCGTGGAGGTTGGATGTCTTTCTTGACCGATTTTTCATGCTTTTGAATAGCGTTTTTATCCATAAGGTGATTTTCTAAAAACGTGGCTATGGTTTGAAGTGTGGTTTGATGTCTATTTAAGAGTTTCAATCTTCTCTTTCAAGGATTTCTTTTTGCTTCTTGGAGGACTTTTTGATTGATCAAGGTATGTTCTTTTCCTTTCTTCTTTGTTTTCATTTCTTGTTTGTTTGGATTTCCTTGGTCAATTTGTATATATGTTAGTTTTGTTAGTTCTTGCCTAAAATCGTTTTTGTGAGAGATTTTCCCCTTTGTTCCAAATTTGTAAAGCAATTTGTGAAATTGCATTGTCTTTCCCCATTTTCCCTCTTTACTTGCATTCGGGATTTTGCAACCCGATTGCAAGTAAGATGAAAATAATTGATCTTCCCCTTTGGTTGAAAAACCTTAACCATTTTTTGGTGAAATTCAAGTTTCTAAGTTAGAAAATACTCATCCTTTCAAAATCGGGTTTTTAAAATCTAATTGCAAGTTAAAAGTTCTCCCATTTTCATAAAGATGATCTTCCCAAAATCTTTCCATTTTTATCCATACTCATTACCATCATCCATACCTACCATTCCCGCCATTTTCCACATGTCAAAATCTCATTTTTCACCCACTTCTTAATTTTCCTTTTTACAAGTACACTTGCATTCGAGTTTCAAAAGTCCGATTGTACATTTGTTCTTCCCCACTTTTATACTTGTAAAACATTCCCCAAGATCCGAAATTGGTCAAAAGCCAAGTTTCAAGCATCCCCATTCATTTCCCATCTTCCTCTCACAAAGTTGTGAGGTGCAAGAGTTAAGAGTTTTTCCCATTTGAAGAAGAGAAGATGATAGTTGCAACTGATCTTGATGTTGCTTTGACACTCTTAAGTCTTCATCGCAGCATACCAGGGTGTTCCTCAATGTCAGATTTACCATCATCTTTCATTCCAAAGAAGATGAAATATAAATTTGATAAATACCAGAATGAGGTTTCTCCTTCACAAGTTTTCTCTCCTATGGATCATATCAAGGATACAAAAATAGAGCATGTTGACATGTCAGATATCATCAAAAGGGTGGAAGATCCACAAGATAGTACTATGCAACGACTGTTGGACAACCACATTCACCATGTGTCTTCTTTTCTGGTGGCTGCCCTAGAACTTGAGTTTGTTCTTGCTTGTGCTCACCATTTTGATAAAGAGAAAAGAACTATCAGAAATGATGATGGGGAGGCAATAATCCGGCTTTATGCGGATAATATTTGTTGGCCATTTGGTGGAATTGATTGTGTGTTGCATTGATGTTTTGTCATTGATGCCAACACTAGTTGTTTGGATGCTTTACCGACACCCTTCTGGTCCCGGTAGGTTGAGTGCTTTCTGGTTGATTTGGATCCGACATGATCCGGTAGGCTCCAGTATGACTTGGTGATGGAATTGGCTTAATCATGATACTCATGCTCATATTCAGTAAGTTGGTTTTGGTCTGGTGATCGAATGCTATCATGATTGCTTAGAAGCTTGGTTTCTAGTTCTGACGAGGGTTTCAGCGGCATCGCTTTTGATGCAAATCTTTGATGAATTGCATAAGTGGTGTTGGTGCAGCTTCTGGTGGAGTTTCAGGATGCTGATGGTGATCATGTTCAAGACTTGGCGGATGAAGATCATTGTTGTAGCGTGTGGACCTATATTAGGTCCCGGTTGATCTAGTTTATGGACCGGTTGATGTAACGTGTGGATTGGGCCTCTCGATGCGTTTCTGAGATGTCTTATGTGTTGGATTTTATTTGTTTGATCTAAGGCCGACATGGTTTGTAATTATGTAATTGGTTTATTATTTGGTGGCTGACCTAATTGTTTATGGTCGAGGGTTTGTATATATAATGTAAGATCTCATTGTAGATCATCATGGTTATGGTATATCATAGGAATGGGAAAGGAATGTAATGTGTGAATAATGTAATATCATTCAGGCAGAGGATTTGGTCGATCATTGGAGATCGAATTGGGTTTATGTAAGAGGACTTAGTCCTCCAGTATTGAGCTAAACCGGAACTGTACTCAGGCATAGGAGATGCTATCTTTTGTAGCTCAACACTTCTCCAGATTGTAGTCTGGATTTCTATGTAGTCAGTGAGACTCCTTTTGTGATGAGCAGTGCGCTCTAGGTTGTTGGCCTTCCTACAAGTGCAAGCCCCTTTATTGTAATTCACATACTTACTGCAGAAGTGTTATCTGACTGTGAGTAGGCTTCCCACCGTGGTTTTTCCCTTTACCGGGTTTTCCACGTATAAATCTTGGTGTCATGTGGATGGTATTTATTCTATGATTATTGTTTATGCTTAATTGCTTTAACTGCTATTTCGGTATTAATGTTTTGGGTTTTGGTATTAAAGTTTTAAATGCTAATGGTTCCGGTAATAAGTGACAACTAATTCACCCCCCCCCTCTCCCTCAATTGTCTTTAGGTTATTTGAACTGTCTAACACTATTGACAAAGTTTTCAAAATACCATCAACACCTGTGTATATGGAGATTTCCAAAGATAGTGCAGCTGATTATTATGTCAAGAGGGAAAAAGATTGCAAACGTCACATTAACAGATAGATCCATAAGCCATGAGACGCTTTTACGAGGTGGGTTAAGTTGTACCGTTGTGGATTCAAGTGGGAAATTGGAGACATCATTACTCTTCTCAACGGGATGTTGGGTCTAGAACATTTTAATATTTTTGAGCCCTGGATGTATCGGTTTATCATGTTTATAATGCAGTCCCATCACATCTCATGGGGAGAAATTATCAGTGACGCCTTGTGTGAACAACTTGCAGCAGTCCCTACTACTATGATATTCTATATGAACTCATACTTGGTGTATTTAGCAGCATCACTTAGACATTTCCTTGGTCTTTCTACCAAAGGTGATCGCTCGCTTATACCTGTGTGGGAGTACTATGATCAGTTGTCTTTAAGACCCAATAGATTACAGTTCAGGAGGGTTTAGGATGCATTCTTTGGTTATTTCATGTGTCAGTTTGACAAGACTCTAAAGAATAGAAGAGTATCAGATGAGGCATGGGAAAGAGTGAACGAATATGGTTGCTTGTTCCTTGAATTCCCGACTTTCACTTACATGACAGTTGGATGTTACAACGGGCAGCCATACATGCTCCCTAGATACTCAACTGATAAGATTATTCTTATGGAGTTGGGAGGACAGATCATGGAGGTTCATGCACATCAATCTGTCAAGCATAAGGTTGGGATGGGGATTTCTACAACTAATCCATTGAAGATTTCTCGGTACTCCCTCATTACATTTACCAAAGCCAAAGCTATGGAGATTGAAATGCAGGAGATAAAAATCAAAAGGTTTAAGTCAAGAACTGATTTTGACTATTGAGGTACGAAGGAGAAAATTAAAAAGTCCTTCATACATGTGCATCGTATAGAGGATATATGGGTGGATCTTCGTACAGAAAAGGAGGTTCATAAGATGGATTATTGCAGGCTCACCCTTGAGCAGATTATTGATTTGAACCTGATGGATATTCCGCAAGGAATGATTGATGATGGGAATGTGCTTGATCCAGAATATGTTTCACGAAGAGTTGATGAAGTCCCATTTCCTTTAATTCAGTGGTCACATAAAGAATGCACTTCCATTCTTGAAAGATTTCAGCCTATCCTAGCTAACACCAACACTTGGCTCAAAGGTAATGGTGTTAGACTCATCAAGATCAAGGTTGGAAGGGAAGATGATTCTATAGGACCCCTCATACGCAAATCTAAAATCCAGATAGATAACAAGGAAGGTGCATCATCTTCGGGTACAAGAATCAAGTTGTGGGTTAGTCAGGCGATGGTACTTCCTCCTAAGGAGACGGTAGTTCGTGGGAAGGAGAAATCCCAACTTCACATTCATGTGATTGATCGTGAAAATCGAAAAGAAGAACAACATTCAGATGATGCTCCTAAGTCACTAACTTCGGAGTCACCTCATGAGGTTCCTTCCTCAATCCCCATGGAGCTACCCTTATCTCCTCCTGACACAGATGTGGATGCTTCTTCCATTATTCATTATGTTCCTACAATAGTAGATGAGTTTCCTCAGAATGTCGTTCCCATTTCAGCAGTTGAGCCACCTCTTGATCATCAACAAGAGAGTTTGCTGGAAATCTTCGATGATACTCTGCATGTATTCATTTGTCAGAGATTGATACCTCTACTTCCAGTTTTGAGGAGTTTATGAAACAATCTTCATGCCCTTTGGTTACTGAGCAAGCCATGGTTGCTATCCAGATAGATACTTCCCCCAGGATGACCACGAATGTTCAAACAAAAACTGCTTCTCCTCTACTTTTAGTTGTTATTGAAAGAGAACTAATGGCTTTACCTCCATGACTTAGTTCTTTCACTCCCAAGAGAAAGAAGCAGGAAATTTCTCTTGATGACTTTGATTATCAACAGCTTAGGCAATCAAGACCCAAGGTTGCTAAAAGAGCCAAGACGATCTCAAGGGTAACTGTTGACAGTAACAAGATGAAGGTGGCTGAAATTGTCGAGCCTCTTGTAGACAAGCCACATGAAGAAATGCAAGCTACTGATTACAGGGTCACTAGGGTAGAATTGGGTAAGCAAACGCATGATGCCTAGCAGTCTATATCTTCACTAGTACAATGATATGATGAGCTTCTAGCAAAGAAAGACAAGCTTGAAGAAGAGAATAGGCAACTTGTTGCAGCTGTTCAAAGGATTACAAAATCTGCTAGTGAAGGGAGCAATCCTTCAAATTCTTCCGGTCCACAAGAATCAATTCAAGGAGTTGAGAGAGCTGCTCAAAAGGTACAAGCATTGGAATCTTGGGTGGATCAACTTTATGATTTATGTGCACAAGTCTTGAAGGAAGTTTTTCAAATGAAGCTCAAATTGAAGACCATTGAGGAACAATTGAACCAGGTTTCTGACGCTTTCAAACAGAACTTGGAAAAGGTGGAAGATAGCTTGACCACATGGCTCAAGATTCCTCAACAAAATTTGAGTGTTCTTCTAGAACATCAGGTTATTCCTTCGAGGGTTGTATATCTAGAATACCAGTAGCTCTTGGAGAACAAAGCCCTTGTTCTCAAGTCACTTGTTGAAGACATTGATGATTCTATGAGACTGCGATTGGAAGTATTTCGGGATATTGTTTCTCGTTGAGAGAAAGCTTCTTGCAATATCATGGATCACAATGGGGAATTATTATCAGAAGAAAGGGTTCTCTTAGATCTATAGTTGAAGATTCATCATGAGTGGAGGAGTGAACCATTTTCAACTGCATCTATTCAAGCTTTGGTTGCCTATCAAGTCTTCTTGCAGGAAATTCAGTCTTCCTTTGAGAAGAATAATGCCACAATCCTTCGTTGCAGCGATGTTATTGTGAAAACCATGATCATGGCAAAAAATACCCATGAACCGAATCTCGATGAGCTGCAAATGATCATCCAGAAGTTCAAAGGATTCATGTCTTCACATGCTGCAACCTAAGTGTTTTTCAACACTTAGTTGCATTTTCAGAATTGTAATCTCTTAGTTGTAGTTTCTCTTTTGACATGTTTACTTGTAAGAACATTTTGCAAATTGCAAGTTAAGTCATTACTTGCACTTTTGTAATTACAAGTAGACAAGTTACAAGTCAATTAAGAATTGGACTTGTGACTTTGAATAAGTCATAGTTAGTTATTGAATAAGTCTTGGTGGTTGAGAGAATTTCTCAAGTTAGTTAGGATCCTCCCACCTTTTTCTCAAGACTCCTCTCCTATAAATACTTGAGAGGGTCTATTGTAATTTTTATATTTTAGAAAGCAAGCAAAAACTCTGCCAAATTTGCAGCAAAGAAGTCTTTGAGCTTTTATGTGTAAATTGAAGAATTGAAAGGAATAGAAGAAGATTACTCAAGTGTTGAGTTTTTGTGCTACATTCTTGAGTTTGCGTTCCATATTATCTTTCTTGCAAGTGTTTCTTAGAGAGATTAATATAATTTGATTTGCAGTCTTTGTGTTGCAAGTATTGGAGGTTAATATCAAGTAGAGTAAACATTCTTTTAGGAAGAGTTGTAAGACTTTGTGCTTACACTTGTTCTTGAAAGAAATTAGAAATAGATTTTGTGATAAGGAATAGTTGTGAGTCTTTGAGCTTATACTAGTTCTTATTGTTTTGTGTAAAAGAGAATAAAATATTTTAGACTTTGTGTTGCTATAGTTTGTTCTTGATATTATTAGCATAGAAAAGGGTAGATAGGACTTCGTATATTCAAGTCTTTGAGCTTGATATTGCTGTCCCGTCCCGAAGGAAATGACATAAGTCTTTGAGATTTCAAGAAACTTCATTTCCTTTCTAACATCTTATTTCAAGAAATTGTTATTGTTGTTTTGAGTTAACTTGCTATCACTTTTTTGTTTGCTATCACTTTTCTGTGAAGAGAAAAGGATATTGGCTTTCTTAAAGAAAGAAGAAAGACCGTTGTCTCATCTTGTTTAGTTTTAGATTAGATATAGATAGGGGGAGCCTTGCCTTAATTAGGAGATTTTACTCACACATTGTGGTTGAAGCCACAATTTTGTATATTTCCCCAAGTGTACAAAATTTTCAACCAACAGTTCCCTATTCCAAACCAATGTTGGCAGAAGATTTGTGGATCTCATCACAAGGCTTCCTAAATTTTAAGGTAAAGAGATTATTCTTGTAGTGGCGTATCATCTTTCAAAGAACGCTCATTTCTCTCAAATTCCATCTCGTTTTGAATCATATTGTATTGCTAAATTTTTGTATGAGAGATCTATAAAGCTCATGATTGTTCTAAGATCATTATTACTGATAGTGATCCAAAGTTGAACAAAAAATTGAAAGGAATTCATCAACCTTGTTTAGTTTCTAGATTTTATTGTGCAAGTTTTTTGAGCATCAACGTTTTGGATCACACTCTATGATCCATCATTAGGATGTCATATAAATTCCTAGGGGAATCATCAGAGCTAAACTATGAAATGTGGTGCTCTATCACCACCATACATCCTTGATCTCTTTCCTAAAATTGTTGTCCAACATGTTTTGAAGTAACCTACTACTTCATACAAATTTAAGCCAAGTGGAGGTGTGTTTAAGGAGCAAATAGAAATATTGAGTGTGCTGAAATGTAATACTGAATTGCTTGCACCTTAGAAGAATTTGAAATATCAGTGTCAATTCTTGGAGGAGGATAACCATATAAATTCCTAGGGGAATCATTAGAGCTAAACTATGAAATGTGCTACTCTATCACCACCATACAATGAAAATCCAATCAGCCCACTAAAATCATTTATTAGTTGGAACATATTGAAGATAGCTCTAAAAACACTTATTAACCATCTATTTGTAGATGGTACACAAAAATCATGGAAAGTTAAGTGCTCTACAAATTGATGAATTCCTCGTCATTAAATTTCCACAATCCATGAGATTAATCTTGTTTTGTTTTTGGATTTGATTATATAAGTTTTTTGAGCATCAATATTTTGAATCACACTTTGTGATCCATCATTGATTTTAGCAGGCTAATTGGATTTCCATTGTATGGTGGTGATAGAACACCACATTTCATAGTTCCACAAATCTTCTGCCAACTATCTCGCTCCTCCAAAATTTATAAAGTAATTAAGAAGACATTTATTGTCTGGCATGTTCCTATTTAGATAGAACTCCTTGAAATTACACGAAGGGAAAACATATGCTTGAACCCAAATCTATTTTGAATACTTGTAAATTTGTAATCACTAGCTTCATCATCACATAGTCACACATTACCCTTTAAATAGATTTAGCTACTTGTTAAAGGTGCCACTTGGGAGGATGACACATTTCTTCAATGCCATCCAACTTTTAAGGCTTGAGGAGAAGGCCTCCTTGAAGAGGTGGAGTCTATTATACACCCACTCTTAGATATGGCTATTGTTCTTCTAATCTCCCTAGATCTCCCTTCTTCTCTTCCTTTCTCTTGTTATTTTTCATCCCACATTCATCATATTATGATATGTTGTATCCATACAAAATTGTTCATATGATGCCAAATCTCAAGATGAATCCTTATCTTTTCTTCAAGCCAAGAGTCATGTCATAGTCTACTATATTGCTCTTGTTGTCTTTCTTTCACATCTTTGTAGAGCTAATGAATGAAGCTTTCAGAATCCTTCAAATGCATCTACAAGACAAAGAATTGAGTTCAAATCATGAAGAGATTTGTTAGTTAAAGTAGATTCATCAAGGTAAGGTGATGATTTTTCAAGACAAAGGAAGGGAGACAAGGTGACCATTTTTCAAGACTAGCACAATGCATGAGGCCATTTTACACAAGTATATTGTTATCGGCTCACACATGCATAGTGACCAACTAGCAACAAGAAAGTGGATGCAACAAGATTCCATGTGTCTTACATCACTTGGTTCACTAACACTTACCCTTTTAGTGCATCCTAGCCAAAAGGGAATGTTGGTGCCTCCCATACTACACTTGGGATCCCATCCTTTTCCTTTGTTCTTTGCACTAGTTGTGATGATGAACACACATTCCATGCTTCTTGTGATCATCAACAAATAAGGTGAATTGCAACAAAACACATCACTTGAGGCCAATAATAAGATTTCCACAACTTATTAATCATCTATGTCACTATACAATAATTTAAGTTACATAATTAGGATGTTTATTGTTTTACCGCAAACCCAAGAATAGTTCATGTATATTATCAATCACTTCACTTGAATTAATAATCAAAACCATGAAACCATATCTTAGGTAGACACAACATAGGAGACATGTTTCTTCTAATACACCAAAGCCAATAGTGAACTTCTTAGATGGGTAGATCTTGGCATTTGTTGCTTGCATAACACTCAAAAAAGTATATCTAAACCTATAAAATAATCACGTTCTTGACATCTATTGGTTGAAAATTTTGTACACTTGGGGAAATATACAAAATTGTGGTTTCAACCACAGCACACAAGTAAAAACTCTCCTAATTAAGGGAAGGCTCCCCCTATCTAACTAAAACTGAAATAAAAACAGGATGGTACAATAGTCTTCCTTCTTTCTTCAAGAAAGACAATATCCTTTTCTCTTCACAGAAAAGGATAGCGATTGAATATGAACAGCAGTAACTACTTTCAAGTGAAATGAGAGAAAGGAAATGAAGTTTCCTGAAAGCGCAAAGACTTCCGTCACTTTCTTCGGAACGGGACAACAATATCAAGCTCAAAGACTTGACTATTGGAAGTCCTATCTACCCTTTGCTATACTAAATTTTACAACGAATAAAAGATAACAGTTCAAATGCTGGAATAATCTATTCTTTCAACACAAAGACAAGAACTAATGCAAGTTCAAAGACTTCCTACTATTTCTTATCAAACAGTAATTTTTCCTCAAGAATAGACGCAAACTCAAAGACTTGCTGCTCCTTCAAGAGAGTTTCCTATTTTAATTAATCTTCTCTACTTGTAGCTCAAAGACTTCAAATCAGATTGGACTAAGCTCCTTTAGAAACACTTTGCATAGAAGAAATAAAGATTCAAACTCAAACATGTAGCTCAAAGACTCAAAACTTGAGTAACCCTTCTTTATTATTCTTCAAAACCTTAAATTCACATACATAAGCTCAAAGACTTCTTGCTATAAATTTGGGAGAGTTTTTGCTTGCTTTCCAAAAGATATCAATTACAATGAACTCCTCAAGTATTTATAGAAGAGGTGCCTTGGAAAAAAGGTGGGAGGATCCTAACTAACTTGAGAGATTCTCTCAACCACCAAGACTCATTCAATAACTAACTGAGACTTCATTAACTAACTAAGAGATACTCCAACTAACTAAGACTTATTCCAACTACAGACCTAACTGGACACAACTTGTAGTTGCCTTACATGTAATTACAAAAGTGCAAGTAATGTGTAACTTGCTTTTTACAAAAAATACTTTTACATGTAACTTGTCAAAACTAAATTACAACTAAAGATTACAAAAAAGGAATATTCAACTAAGTGTTGAAAAACACTTAAGTTGTATTTTATGAAAACAAATCCTTGAAATTTTTGGATGCTCGCTTGTAGTTCCTTGGGATTCAGTTCATGGGTGTTCTTGGCAACAACCATAGTCTTCACAATAGTGTCGTGACAGCGGAAGAGGCATAATTGTTTTTATCCAGGATAGACTGGATTTCATGCATAAACGCTTGAATCGAAGCTGCCGAGAATTGTTCGCTCCTTCATTCATTACGAATCCTCATCTGTAAATCAGCAAGAACTTCTTCTTTTGGAATCAGCTCTCCATCCTAACTTACTATGTTGCAAGAGGCCCTTTCACAATGTGAGACAACAGCTCGGTAAACTTCGCCCCGAAATCTCTTTGCATCACCGATCTCCTCAATGTGGGATTTAAGAACAAGGGTCTTGTTTTCCAGGAGTTCTTCAAATTCCAAGTACATAACCCTGGAAGAGATGATGGCATGCTCCTGCAAAATACTCAACTGTTGTTGGGGCATGGTACGCCAGATTGTCAAACTTTCTTCAACACTTTCCAAGTTCTTTTTGAAAGTATTAGAAGTTTGATCTAGTTTCTCCTTGACAATGTCCAACTTAGACATTATTTGAAAAATGTCTTTCATTACCTCTACACATTGATCATGAAGTTGATCAACCCAAGAATCCAGTGCTTGTACTTTCTGAGCAGCCCTTTCCACTCCATGAATTGATTCTTGGGAACCAGAGGTACCTATGGAGTCACTCCCTTCAGCAGCAGGTTTTGTAATTTTATGAACGACCGCCATAAGTTGTCGATTTTCTTCTTCTAGCTTGTCTTTCTTTGCTAGAAGATCATCACACCTTTGCACCAGTGAAGCAACAGAAAAACTGAGCATCATGTTTAATGACCTCATGCGTTTGCTTGCCCAACTCTATCCTTGTAACTTTATAATCAGCAGTTGACATTTCTTCAAGTGGCTTATCTGCAATAGGTTCCACAATTTCAGCTACCTTCATCTTGTTGCTATCAACAGTTATCCAAGAGATAGTCTTGGCCTTCTTAGCAACTTTGGATCTGGACTATTTCAGTTGTTGATAGTCAAAGGCGTCAGGTGAGATTTCTTGCTTCTTCCTTTTCGGGGTGAAAGAGCTAAGCCATGGAGGCAAAGTCATCAACTCCCCTTCAGTAACAACCGTAGGCAAAGGAGAAGCAATTTTTGTTTGTATCACTGTGGTCATCCTAGGAGGAATATCTGTTTGGACAACAACCACAAATTGCTCAGTTACCAATGGGCATGAAGATTGCCTCATGAATTCTTCAAAACCAGAAGTGGAAGTATCAATTTCTAATAACTGGATGCAAGTAGGAATATCCTTAGGAACTTTCAACACACTTTCTTGTTGATGATCAGGAGATGGCTCGTATGCTAAAATGAGAATTGCATTCTGAAGAGACTCATCCACAAGCAAATCGGGAGGAGAAAGAGGCGTCTCAATGGAAACTGGAGGAATGACCTCATGAGGCGAGTCTGAAACTGGAGACTTAGGAGCATTATCAGATTGCTTTCCCTCTTCTGGATTATCCAGATCAATTGCCTGTACATGGAATCATGATTTTTCCTTCCCACGAACAGTCGTCTCCTCAGAAGGAAGCACTACTGCACGATTGACTCGTAACTTGATCCTTGTTCTCGAAGGTGAAGCACCTTCCTTGTTGTCAATCTGAATCTCATATTTCCATCCAAGAGGCCCCGCAGAATCATCTTCTTTACCAACCTTGATTTTTATAAGTCTAACAACATTACTTTTCAGCCATGCGTTAGTGTTGGCCAAGATAGGCTGAAATCTGTCAAGGATGGATATGCACTCCTTGTGCGACCATTGGATCAAAGGAAGTGGAGCTTCCTCAACCCTCTGTGAAGTGTATTCAGGATCAAGTATATGCCCGTCATCAATCATCCCTTGTGGGATATCCGCCAAGTTTAAATAAAAAATTTGCTCAACAGTGAGCCTGCAGTAATCCATCTTCAGAACTTTGGCTTCTGTGCGGAGATCTACCCAAATGTCTTCAATGCGATGAACATGCACAAAAGATTTCTTGATCTTCTCTTTCATACCCCTATAATCAAAATCAGCTCTAGGTTTGAACCTTTTGAGCTTGATTTCCTGCAATTCAGTTTCCATGGCCTTAGCTTTCACAGATGTGACAAGGGAGTATCGGCCAATTTTCAATGGGTTTGTGGTAGAGATCCCCATTCCAACCTTGTGTCTGGCAGACTGAAAAGTGTGAACAGCCATGATCTGTCTTCCCAACTCCATAAGAATTATCTTATCGGTTGGGTATCTCGGAAGCATGTATGGCTGACCATCATAGCATCTTATCCTCATATAGGTGAAGGTGGGAAATTGCAGAAACAAACACCCATACTCAGACACCTTGACCCGTGCCTCATCTGATACTCTTTTGTTCCTGAGATTTCTGTCAAACTGACACATGAAATATCCGAAGAATGCATCTTGGATCCTTCTAAAATGCAGTCTGCTAGGTCTCAATGGCAACTGGTCATAATATTCCCAAACTGGTATAAGCGAGCGATCACCCTTGGTAGAAAGACTTGAAAGTGTCTAAGTGATGCTGCTAAATATACCAAATAAGAATTCATGAAGAAGGTCATGGTGGTAGGAACTGCTGCAAGTTGTTCGCACAAGGCATCGCTGATGACTTCCCCCCATGAAATGTGATGTGACTATCGTATGAACATAATGAACTGATACATCCATGGCTCAAAGACATTGGAATTCTCAAGGCCCATCATCCTGCTGAGAAGAGTGATGGTGTCTCCTATCTCCCATTTGAAATCACAATGGTACAACTTTGCCCACCTTGAGAAGGAAGGTCGTGGCTCTTGGATCCACCTATTAATGTGTCGCTTGCAATCTTTCTCCCTCTTCACGTAATATTCCGCTACACTTTCTTTGGTGATTTCCATATAAATAGGTGTAGGAGGTATTCTGAAGACCTTCTCGATTGTATCCGCATCGAGACAAATTATAGCTTCACCATCATCATTTTTGATGACTCTTGATTCCTTGTCAAAATGATGGGCGCATGCAAGAATGAACTCATGTTCTAGGGCAGCCACCGGGAAGGAAGATGCATGATGGATATGGTTGTCCAACAGCCGCTGCAAGTTATTATCTTGTGGATCTTCTACCTTGTTGACGAATTCTGCCATATCAACGTGCCCTATCTCCATGTCTCTGATGCGATCCAAAGGAGAAGAAACCTGGGAAGGTGCAACCTCATTCTAATATTTATCATATTTGTATTTCATTTTCTTTGGAGTTGGAGATGCCGGCAAATCTGACATTGATTGTGAACCTGGAATGCTTTCTTGAAAATGCAAATGTTTCTCCAATAATGCAACAATCTTTGGAATGAAGAAGCAAAATCAATCAATAAACCCAAACCGCAATCCCAAACCCTTAACACGTTTTTGCAAAAAACGTCTTATATTGAAAAAAGTGGCAGCAAACAAGAGTAAAATGTCATAGAAAATGCTTGAATACTTCTTAACCCTCAACGCCTTGGTACTCCGAGCCAAAACAATTCATGTCCTTGAAGATTCATGGTATTAAACACTTCCAATATGCAGCCATAATGATTCACGTGGAGGAAAAAACGTGGCAACTATTGCGTATTGGAGGGCATCATTAAATAGCTTGAAACTCCTCCCAAACTCCATGCCTAGGTGAGAGAGGGAAAAACGATTCAGGAGTTTGCAGTTTGTTGAAGATTTAATCCCTCAAAATGTGGTATTAAAGAAAAATGTGGTTGCTGATTTAGGGCAAAAAACCAGTCAATGCATCCTCCAAATGTCACGAAAGGTGTCCAAGAATGCATGAAAATAGGATGCAAACCAAAACGCCTCCTCCCTCCAACAATCTCTCCACAAAATTTGCCTTGAAATTGTCAAAAATCACTTTTCCTTGCATTTCGGGTTTTTTGGAACAAAAGACAAGTTCGAATTTGCATAAGGGAATGCAAATCGGGTTTTTGGGAGATAATGACAAGTTTTAATTTCACTTTTTCCACTTACAAGCCAAAATCGGGTTTTTTTGGAGCAAACTGCAAGTTTTATTTACTTTTTCACTTGCCAAGCCAAAATCGAGTTTTTTGGAGAGGAATACAAGTTTTAATTACTTGTAAAAGGGAAAGAAAATCCCTACAACAAGTTAGAAATACTTGCACATATGTAATGGGGATTTAAAATCCCTATTACATGCAAAAACCATTAAAGTAGGGGTTTTTTGACCAAACTGCAAGTTTACTTGTAATTGGGCGAAAAAATCCCTATTTTAACTAAACAAGACCAAAAAACAATAAAAAAGACAAAAACAAGAAAGGGAAATTTAAAACAAAGTGCAAGTAACATCTTTTAATAAAAATGCACATGTAATAAGCTAAAAATTCCCCTATAACAACCAAAACAATGAGTATCATTAAAACTTGCAGTTTGAAGAAAATTCTCCACCTACAATCGAGGTTTTAAAACCTGAAATTGAAGGAAAGATATAACAAATGAACCCAGAATTTGACATAATTCGAAACGCAGTTCGAGGATAGACTGAGGATTAAGCCAGTCCAAGGATTCGTCAAAATTCTGCTTCGAGAAGCGTGCCATAGAGTAAAAAATCTCATTTTTCACAAAAATTTCATGTAGTGGTCCTTCATTTTTGGAAACAAAAATGAGGACAACAACATCTATTACATGCATGCTATTGGTGAAAGCCAACTAACCTTATGATATGGCCAAATATTTCTTTTGGAAAAGCACATTTGGTGGCTCTTGTCACACTTGAGCAACGATAGGCTTATCTATATGCATACCATAGGTTTTACAATTTTGATGATTGCCTCAGGATGATCAATAGGCCAATTATCCTCTATATATGCCCTCATAGTCCCTTGATCAACCATATTTGCGATGCCTAGAAGTCAACTCCTATACCGACCCTAGTTCAACATTGTGACATTAGAGGGTACAAGAACAATGATCTACAACATATTGTTCAAAGGTTTACACCTAGCCTACTTAATCTAGTTACATTATTATAAAGAGATCCATACGTAATGTCTTAATTTTTGTTCATTCCAACATCTTTGCTAGCTCCAATTTTGTTGGAGAGTGCTAGTCTTTTTGGAATAGAGTTCAGTTATTGGCATTGTGTCTGAGGGATCGAGATGAGTTTGTTGATGCTTTCTAGAGACTATTTCACCATTTTAGGTGCATTTCAAACTTCTTGGAGGGATATTCTATTTTTGAAAAGTGTGAAATTTTATTAAGATTGATCTCTAGTCAACCTCAGAGTGTGTTGGCGTATTTAGAATTCACCTTTGGGCTATTTTTGTATTTTTTGTAACTTTGGATGGATCTATGAAAAATAATTTAATAATTAATTATAAGACAACTAGTTTTAATTATTTAATAAGGTGAGTTATAAGTGACTAAAGTGCTAGAAAAATTAATAAAATAAAATAAACTCACTTCAACTAGAAAGAAAAGGATTATTACTGAAAAAGTAATTTAAAATCATTATTTCCAAAAAGTTTCGAAAGTGTTATAGTTGATGTGAAACGTTTCTACATTTATCAAATCCACGCTGCGATGAAACCTCAATTGCAATCATCCTTCATGAATTTGGTATGAAACCCTTGGATGTCATGCTTAGCTATTTGAAGATCAGATTGTTATTAATGAATATGCTAATGTTCGATCACAATGAGTGCCTATGCAGGAACAAAAATGAGAACCCAAGTCCACAAGAGTTCAAACAATTCAAACATCATGTGCCCTCTTCAAACAAAACTTTTGCAAATAGACGAAAAGATGCCAAAACCAAAATTGAAGAAAATAATTAAAAAATGTTTTTGGGTGGCGCTGATTGCTTATCTGCCCCGGTGCTCCTGCCCTAGACACACAGAGTAGGAAAATTTACTACTCTTTTAGGTTGTTGGCAACCTGCAACAAACTCCATTGCTGACGTAGACAGAGATAGTTTCTTCCTCAGCCTCTTCCAACACTTAGCAGGGACACTTGCCATCCCCCACCAAGTGTTCACCAATTTCCTCTTCACCCACGTGGATTCACCTCCACCATAGACTATCCTCCTTTGCCAAAGGCACTCCCCTTTTCTTTCCATCTTCGTGGAATCTTGCTCATAGAACTCATCAAAATTTACCTCGTGCTTTTCTACTGCTTCAGCATCCACTTCATGCTCATCTTCATCATCTACAACCTTTTCACAGTCCACCGCTGCAGTCACATCTTCTTCATCCTCTTCAGCATTTATTGCTGAAACGTTTTCTTTATCATTGCTCCTTGCAACTTCTTCAATCATTTTGATCTCCTCACCACGCAATGTGCCATCTTCCTCAAGCAAGTCTCGCTCTTCATCAAGTTCTCAATCAACCTCTGCACAACCTCCAAGTCTACCTTCTGAATTTCATCCTCTTCTACTACCTCAATATGTGAGGTAACTTCACCTTCATCACATTCTCAACTTTCACTCACCAACTGATGGTCCGCCATGACCATTTCCTTTTCTCTTTTCTTTTCATTTGTGTGGGCTCCTTTCACTTTTCTTGCCTTCAACGAGCTTCTCCACATCCCATAACTCTCTTCCCAATATCACTCTAAAAATGAAATCAAAACAGTACTCCTCTTCAAAAACATCCTATTGTCTACTTCAAAACATTCACCTTTGCGGCTTACTAGTTCTCAATTGATCGAGACTTCACACACTTGCAATGATCCTTTTGAGCCCTCCACAACCGCTTCACACTCTCAAGTGCAAACTACCTCATGGTTGGTGATCTGTTCACACAACTCCACTCTTCACCTGCAGGTCCAGTGTAGATTGCCTCACATTCGGCTATCTATCTACACACTCAAGATCTTAGTCTCTGATACCAATTGATGCAAGACAGAAACGCTTGCCTGTAAACTCAGATTTAAAAATCACCAAAACAAAGCCTCTAATTGCAACAAAGAAATAAGATTTTATTTATTTTAAGTCTACAATACAATATTGACAATCATGACCTCTTGATGGCCTTGCAGTCTGCATAGTTCTATCGACAAGCAATTTTCTATAAAATTACACTACTCTGCCCCCACTAGTGCTGCTTACTCTCCTTGGCCTCAACCTTTCCTACGCAGCCGAGGGTATCACCTTCTCATGTATTCAAACCTTGGCTCTATCCTTGGATTTTCTTTCTCCTCACGCACTTGTCTTCCACATTTTGCAGAGTTTTTCCCCAATCAACACTTTCACATGCCCTTCACAAGCCTCACAAGCTGCTATCTCTCCATTGGTCCCAACTTAGGCCTCTTTTCTTCCCAGTCGATACCTTTCACAGTGCATTTTTCTGGTCGATGCTTCTCCTACGCATCCCCCCTCTTAGCGGCACTCCACACACGCATTTGGTCGATGCCTTAATATATATCTCCTTCCTATATCCATCACACCTTGCAATTTCATCAATTCGTATGATTCACATTATCGTTGTCTATTCATATTCTGCAGTAACATTGTTCGATGCCCTTACTATGTAGGCTCCTCTATTCAATGTGTCGATTCCTCTATCTCATTCGACCCGCCTCTCCTCACTCACCCCCTGGGCGCAACCTCCTTTATTGAACCGCCTTTATACATTCTCCGACTTCACCAATTAACCTCGAATTCTTTTCTTGCCAGCCGTTTCAATCTGTACGTTATCAAGGCTTTAGAAGTTGAAATGGTTTTAAGCCATGCCTCATTTTCCGTTGGAGTCGAACCAACTTTGTCCTTTTGATCGCTGCTTCGAAAAGAACAGCTTCTTTTGTTTTCTTTCTCTATCAATGGTCCAGTAGTGCACTGCCTCTTAGTCTCCTTGGTTTTGCCAGGGTATGTTGACTTATGATTTGGTATTCACCATGCTTTGCAAGGCAGTCACCTATGTTCTTCCTCATAGCACTTTCACCTCCTCTTTGCACTAACATTTCCCTTTTTTCTTTGTATTTTCTTTAAATTTTTGTGCTTTTTGCTTTGACTTATGAATTATCATCACTCTTCTCTTGTCCTCCACGTATTACGCTGTCTTCTCTATGTTATAATTGATGTGAAACGTTTCTACACCTATGAGATTCATGCTGCGATGAAACCTCAATTGCAGTCATCCTTTATGAATTTGGTATGAGACCCTTGGATGGCATATTTAGCTATTTGAAGATCAGATTGTTATTAAAGAATATGCTAATGTTCAATCACAATGAGTGCCTATGCAGGAACAAAGGTGAGAACCCATTTCCAAAGAGTTCAAGCAGTTCAAACATCACATGCCCTCTTCAATCAAAAAAATTGCAAACAGACAAAGAGATGCCAAAACCAAAATCAACTAAACCAAAACTGGAGAAAATAATTAGAAAATGTTTTTGGACAGTATCAATTGCTTATCTGCCCGAGTGCTCTTGCACCAGACACTCTCCAAAAATCTTTTCAAACACACCAGAAGCCAGAAATAACTTCAAAAAATGACAGAGAGTCCTCTAGACCATCTGAATTCATTGGCCACATCAAATAATTCTTCTGACAAGGTTGACACTCACCGAGATGGTCAAAGCTAATTGCAACACAATAGAACCCCAAAGTGGGAACATTACAATCCTTCTTCCCCAAAGATTGCTTGTCCTCAAGCAATGCCAACTCAGCCCCAAAATCACCTAACTGATCCAAACTGAAACCAAATATGATCCCAAGGTCCCAAGTAAACCTAAGAGGCCTGTAGCTCCATCTACTCAAAGCACTGTGTTGCTGGGCACCTGCACAAGTGATCTCTTGAAATCCGCCTACAAGAAGAGCAATCAAATACTACAAAAACTTGATCAACTCCTTAAATAATTGCTTTTTGAAGAAACTACTCCAAAACGTCATAAGAGTAAGCTCAAAAAAGTTAACATTAACTCTCTCATTTCCAACACTTTGCAATCCCACATGATAACTGTCACTGAAATTTAATATGTTGTCCCAAACATAAGTGCAAGATGATTATAAGCAGTGACAATTATTTGGTGCCCAAACAGCCAACCAACACCGAAATCGGTTAGCCAAGCCTGACATTCTCTCCATTGGCCAAAATGAAATTTCTGATCATTCCCCTAGCTAGAAATATCTTTCCAAAAGTAACCAACTTAGTAAAATACAAGTTTTGCTTATAAATTTATAATCCTCTCTAGTCCACTTGCAAGAGCTCAAATGGACTCATCTGATAACTGAGTAAAGAGGTAACATTATCATCACTTTTTGGGTCCATAACTTCCCATGGTATGCTTTTTCCATCATCATTAGTCACCAATAGCCCATGAAAACAATCTTGTGCATGGATACTAACTAAAAAGTTACTCCACCATGCTAATAAGGCCTATCCTTTGTCTATCTGCTTATTTTACATTAAATGTGCTTCCAAAAAAATTTCCAAGGAGAGGATCAACCATAATATTGAAGTAATCTGATGGGTTATTAGTATCACTATTTTGTATAGAGGGATAACAACACTAATTGTCCAATCTTTCAAGAAGTCCTCTTGAATAACATTATTGAAGAAGCACTTGATGCAACCTGCAAGGACTTCAATACCCCACTTTATATGCTCTGCTTGCAGCCCATCGATATCATGTGCCTTCCCTCCTGCCAACCTTTTTATGCCATGATTGATATCTTCAAAAGCTCAATGATTACATTGATTATCGGGTACCTATTTTATCTTGGTCACGCCCATATAGAAGTTTCGCATATTCAAGCCATTGCAAACTTGTTATATTGTTTTCTATGTTTAGATGGTTGTCATTTCTTTTTTCAATGGAGTGACAAGTTGCTTGATTCATGGTGCCCATGCCTTGCATTTAATTTGTTTCCTCTAGTAGGCTCAATGTAAATTAATGTTGTCCATATTTGTTTCAATCTCCTCATCTGCCCCTCTCCTTCCACCAACCTTCTAATTTATTTATTGATGTGCTTATCACATCTATGACAGGGATGTGACAATATCATGATATCGGATGCACTAGAAGTATTGCACATCGACACTGTGAGGGGTGCTAACCCTCAAACTTGTTGGAGGTTGCTGGCCCCAAACCTGTTTTCTGATTTAAAAAAGCAAAACATAAAAATTGTTTTGGGATATGCTGGATGGAAAACTAGAGTTTTTTCCTTTATTTGGCTTGAAATAACAAAAATTAGCATTTCCACCTTATTTTATGATTTTTAAACAATTTTTAGTCTTCCAATTAAATCCTAACTAATTGAATTTCTTTTATACTTCTGATTTGCCAAGTCTTGATTTCAAGTAATCCTCCTATTATCAAAATGGACTTTATGTTCTAGACATTCATTCATTATGTATCTCATGCATTATTTTTATTTTTTTGTATTTATATAATTTCAAAATTTGTTTGAGTCCTGAATCTTAGTCAAAATTGTGGCGTGCTGAGCTTTTGCTGAGTCCTAATTTTTATACTATGAATGGAACTAGTTAGAATGGAGTATGTTGCATGTATGTTTATGTTCTTGGGAGTTATACGCCCCTGAAAATGGCTTGTACTGGAGGTCGCACCCTATTAAAGTGGTTTCTGTTAATGAAGGTAGCAGTTATTGGATGTTTCCAGATGGTGCATAACAGTGGTTTCTTTTGGATTTAGTTCCTCTCTAATCTCCATTCACTCCAGTTGTTTGTGGTCACAGAACCTTCATTTACTAGCATGCTCACTCTTGTATGGTTTGAATTATAAGTAGCAGCTCTTTTAAAACTTTCAAGTAAATTGGTAGAAGAGTCTCAACCAATACAGGGTATCATATATGCTACTTTTCACCTTCTTGTTATTATGCATTCCTAAACGGTCAAGTGGAACACAATTTTCTGCGAGTCCAACATGCAAATTATATACCATGAAATTAATATACATGAGTTTCGCGACATTAAGTTGTTTGCTACATTGATCATTTGACCCAAAGGATTGGAAGGAAGACTTTAAATACCTGAAAATTTCTATCTATTTTCTTCTCTGTTCATTTTTTTTTAATTGGTTCATTTTTCTACTTTAGAGCGTTTTTAAGATAATAAAATTGGCCGAAGCCTTACATTATCATTTTTAAGAGTATGCAGGCCCCATCCAGACGAGTGTTCTGGTAGTGATTTGGATGGTGACCTATATTTTGTAAGCTGGGATGCGTCTCTTATTCCATCTCAACAGGATAAGCCAATGGACTATGCGGCAAAGCCAGATGAATTATTGGACCATGCGGTTACAATTGAGGTATGACTGGTACATGTAGTTTTGAGATTTCTTGTTCTGGAGATTATTCCACTGTTTCCGTCATGGAATTTACAGATTGCTGCTTTTGCTATCATTTTCGTTCATTTTCTTTAAAGCTTAGAACAACTGGCGATAATTTAGGCTGTTGGTGTAGGCTGGCCCACCTTCTTGTCTTTTTTCTTAGTGAATTATGTATTTTACAATGTGTTTTGTGAAAGGCCTCATTGTTCAGCTGATTTTTCTATAAATTTTATAATGAATAACTTTTATTTTGTATCATGTTAAAAGTAGTGCAGGACTAGGGACAATCAGTCCTGACACTTTTTATTTCTGTATTTTAATTTTTTTCTTATTGGAAATGATGATGAGCTCCTTCAACATTTCAATAGTCTTTTATGTTTTGTGAAAGGCCTATTGTTCAGGTGATTTTTTCATAAATTTTATAATGAATAACTTCTAATTTGTATCATGTTAAAAGTAGTCTAGGACAACCAGTCCTCACATTTTTTATTTCTGTATTTTAACTTTTAATTTTTTTCTTATTTGAAATGATGATGAGCTCCTTCAACATTTCAATAGTCATTTTATTAAATAAATTGTATGAATAACCATCTATCAAGATATTTATAGACTTTTAAATTTTGAAAAGCTTTAAGAGATTTTATGAAAGGATAAATGAAGTGTAATCAACACTCAAATCTTACTTTGAGTCCAGAAAATTTTAGGGCTTTGGAAGTGGTTTTCTTTTTCTGTGCATATTTATGAACATAGTTTCATTTTCACAGTTTTTAGACCCACTGAACCATTTTAGAAATCTGTGACTTCATGATGTAAAATTTCTTTAAAATCAATATATTATTCTAGCTTTGCCTTTTATGGATCCAAAAAAAAAAGATATTTATGCTTGTCCTTAATATGTCTGAAGATATCACGCTCTAATTATAAAAAGCTCTTCTAATTTTAATATTCTGAAAAAAAAAATATATACCCTTTCTTCCTATATTATTCTATGATAATGGTTCTGGTTTCTATGCTCTGACTGCCCAATGCTCTATTTCCCATGATTCTTTTGGCACCTGTTTGGCTACGTACTTTGCGAGACAAAAACCTTTCCGACCCTTTAGTCCTTACGCTTGAAATGTTCTCAAGTGTTGTGCTTGACAACATAGAGAAGTAGCAGTTTCTATCACTTGCCTGCTCTGCCCATTTTTCTTCAGAATACCAGCCTATTAGTATTTGTTGAAATAGAAAATAATGATTTCTTAAGGGCAATAATTCTACACTGCTAGTTAACTTACCATTCTATGTTGCTATGTAAAGGACTTTGCCTAATCCAGATTGCTTCACGATGCAGGAGATTCAAGAGTATTTTGTCAATTATATGGTAAATGACACACTGGGAATCATATCTAATAGGTATACTGTGTATGCTGATCTTGAGTCCCGCATGGCTCGGAGTCCGATTTGTCTAGAGTTGGCCAAGCTCTTTTCAACAGCAGTTGACTTCCCGAAAACTGGCATTCCTGCTCATATTCCTGCTTATCTAACTCCAAAATGTTATCCTGATTTCATGGAGAAAGAGGATAAACCCATGTATGAATCAAAACGAATTATTGGAAAACTGTACAGGTCTATCAAGGAAGTGGCAACAGAGGCTCTTTTCATAAATTCATTCACAAGGCAAGTTGCAGAGAAGGCATATGATAAGGATATGGAGGTATTGGGATTTGAAAACTATCTCGAGGAAGCATTGATGTGCAAAAACTGGTATGACTCCAGATTAGCTATTCTAATGTACCATTATGGGGTTAAGTATGAAGCAGAGATTGTCAGTGGAAACATCTTCAGTTTATCAAAGTTGCGTGGCTCTAGGCTTGGAGATCTTAAAGAAACCATCATGACAGAAATTAAGACTCTCAAAAAACAAGCAAGGTCATGGTTTGATGATGGGGAAAGTAGCTCCAATGGTGATAAGTTTGCAAAAGCATCTGCCTGGTATCATATAACATATCATCCTAAGTATTGGGGTCTCGGAGATTATGAAGGGAAAGATGGGAACAACCCTCATTTTATAAGCTTCCCATGGGTTATATATGAAAAGTTATTGCGAATCAAGCGCAAGGACTGGTTTTAAGGAAGTAGTCAGTAAAATAAGACAATTAAGTTGACATGGTAGGGGTGTCTATAATATCTTTATTTGTTTGAAAGATTGATCTTATTGAACAAAAATACTTTAAAATTATATTAGATGTATAAGGTGTATTTATAAATGTGTTTGTACTTGTATTTAAGATTATCATATCTGATGTATATGGTGTATTTATAAATGTGTTTGTACTTGTTTCGCCGAGAGGCGACCTACAATGATATCAATATTGTCCATAAACAAAATCTCACTTTAAGAAAAAATTGACGTGTATATTCCAGTTGAAAATCTCAGCTGGCAGAGTAGTGGCCTGCAGTGGTATTTAAATTTGTCATAATCAAAATCTGTCAGAATTAAAGTTTGACAGAATTCAGGCAAGCAGTGGAAGAGTAGAACATGCTATGAGTAACGGACATGAAGGAAAGTAACCTAAATATTCAAAGCATGACCAATCATACTGTAACGCCTCTTACGGAAATGAAGGTATATATTTAAAGCTTGGAGAAGATGGTTCAGGAAAGTTGAAGGGGACGGCTCAAACCCTTCCTGAGTTTTGCACCAGAGCACGATGGCCATGGAGGCATGATTAGTGAAGATGGAATGCCGCTGCCCCCCAATTCTTCTACACCATCAACATTCAATATTGGAGTGATTTTATCTTTTTTTCATTTAAAGGTTTTTTTCAGCTTTTGAATTTTGTCTGCGTTTTTCTAAGCCAGATCCCTAATTGCAAAAGTGAAACGCTATATTTTTTTGCACCACCCAACAAACTGTGTTTTGATGTCTAGCAGGTGAATGGAGTGTGGAGAGCGATTAAGGATGCAATCCAGGTGACAATGTAGAACACTCAAGCAAACAAAGAAATTGAGTCATGAGAGGAGCCAAGGTGCTAAGCAAGGTACTCACTACATGGAATGGTGTCGGCAGTAGAGGGAGGTTGAACATCTTTTCCAATGCTCAGATAGAGGGAGGTTGAACAGCTTTTCCAATGCTCAGATAGCATGGTGTCTCTTGTCCATAGGTTTTTTCAATAGATTTCTTTAAATTTAGAAATAAATTTCATGTAATTGAAAATCTTCACCTTTAACAGTAGAGAATTTTTAAACTATGAATTGAATAGAGAAAATTCAGCATCTTATATTATTAATATGTAATTAATAATATATCTTTAGCGTAACGCGATTTCCAGGTTTTAGATTTGATATGGTGGCTTGCTGGGGCTGACTCCTATGGCATTTAAAGATTTAAGCACCTCTAAATAATTTTTTTTTTATTTGTTTTTCAAATCAACATATTTGAATGTAGAGGAAAAACTTGAAAATCTCTAGATCATAAATATGATCTCAAAGTCCTTGGAAGGAAGAACTCATTTCGTCAGCCTATGATGCTTCAACGATTTATGCATTATTTTTTTATTATTCTATTTTTACCATATCTTAATCAAAGAATCTTCACAGTTTATGCATTATTAGTACTTACAGTTAGGCAATACTCTTGTAATGAATTTTTTTTTGTTATGTTTAAATAGTTATAAAAAAAATTATTTTGACCAATTATAAACAAATATTTTTCTTTCTTTTAAATTTTTTAATTTATTTTAAAGTATACATGTGTATATTTGTTAACTTTATAATTAAAAAAAATATTTCTCTTGTAAACGATTGGCTAATACTTTTTTTCCTGTTATACACGGGTTTCTCAGATGCAACATAATAGATTTCTAGGAAGCAACATAATATTTATTTGTTATCAAATAAATACACATCTGAAAAAAGGAGGAATGTTATTTTGAATTCAAAGGTTCATTTGTAAAATTTAAAAAGCTAAGGTATCAAATTATGTTTTTGGATTGATATGGCATTCTAACCCTAACTCTAAAGTTTATCATAACTTTAATTGTAAACCTAGCCCTAATTCTTTGATTAAGATATTGTAAAATATAATAATAAAACAACAAGTGCCACATAGTGGCTAGTACTTGCCTTGTTTTTAGTATAGTTTTAATAATAATTATGATTTAATTTATTAATTGGAAAAAATTAAAAAATTAAATTAAATTAATAAGAAAAAAGAATAAGTAACTCTTGAAATGAAATGTCTTCGAAAAGCTATATTTTTTAAATTTTTTTAAAGAATAAGTGATATATTTTTATATTTAATTTTTTCTAAAATAGTAATATAATAATAATAGTAATAAAATAGTTTATCATAACCTTGATTGTAAACCTAGCCCTAATATTTTAATCAAAGAATCTTGACTTCTTTATTACATGTATTCCATTAGATTTTTCATGCAATCAAGGTTATGTATATTATTTCCTTATCACTTAATGGAATAGGTTGAGGTTACAGATTTATCCCTTTTTTTTCCTTAATGAAGTTTAATCTATTTACAATCAGGTAATAAATCTATTGGCTCATATTTAATATTATATGCTATAAATTGGTTTGTCTTGATAGCCACTTCCAGTTAGGGGCAATGTCTATCCAGCTATTAGGATGCACATATAGATGTTGGATCATGTTTAATTTAGTCAGTAGGAAATCTTCCTACTGGAATAAAAAGAGGGAAATAGGCATAAGATAATGTGGGTGAGTAGCAAGGTTCCCAAAGGACATTAGACACCCTTTCATGTAATTTTTTTTGTTTTGAGAGCTTTGACAAAAACTTTAATAAGTGTTGTACAAGTAACATAAATATATATTTTTCTATTGGAAACAAAAGATTTTCAATTATTACATTATTGTATTAACAAATTTAATTTAATATTTAATATGAATATGAATGAATTGAAATTATTACCATCAGATTTTTAGTGATGTATTTATGGTAATGAAATTAGTTTGATGGTCTGTATTATTTGTTAGTTGATTTATAACCAATTTAAAAACAACTATTTGAAATAGGAGATTGATTTTCATTAGAAAATATTAAATTTTATTGTATCAAAATTCTCTTTGGAAAAAGGATGGAATTATGAGATAAAAATTTATGATAGAATTTTAGATTTAAACTCAATTGAAATTTTTTTCTAAAAATTAGATTTTCTTATTAAAATTTAAAATATCTTTTAGCTTAAAGAAATACTTAGGTAGTATTATCATATATTTTTTTGAAATATAAGATAAAAAAAAAAAAAACTTTCATACTTATAGAGTTATCCAAATTAGTTTCTAAATAAATAGTAATTATCATTTTAGTTTAATTATTTCTACATATAATATCAAGAAAAGACAAATAAACCTTTCCATACTTATGAAAGCAATCCAAATTATTTGGTCATATATGAAACTAATCGAAAATAGATAATAGATAAACTAACCATCTTATCTTAATTCTAAAAGTAAAATACAAAAAACAAATAATTATAAATTTTATAATTCAACAAATGAATAATATAGAATATTGGGTACATAAAAATTATAATTAGGATTAGGTTTCATTGTGAATCTTTTGAATGTTGTAAATATTTTGAATGTTGTGAATATTTACTTGCATAGCTCTCATTTGTACATAGAAGGTAGGTTGGTCTATTCATATTTATGAATGTTAAATATTTTGAAATTTGATATCTCTAGGCGAATTTTACGTAGATTTTTTGAAATATATGTATACTAGTATTTAACATTATCATATCATCTATCTTGATCTAAAATTTCATATATTAAGATGTATTTATAAATATTTTTTTACTATATTTAACATCATTATGTATTGGTTAAATTAGAAAGAAATGTGTTTAGTCTTATATCTTATTTAAATATGTTTATGTTTACATTTGTAGAGAGTTAACAATGTTGTTGAACTATGGCTAATGTGGACACTAAGTTAATGGGTCTTTGACATTATTGGCGTAACATGTTTGATCTACTTGAACTAATTGCCTCATTATTAAATCATGAAGTGAAAAATGTATCAATAATGGATGATTAAATAAGATTTAAAAAATTTCATTATCTAGGTTCTTTGTATGGGTTTTTCTTTGGTTGGAATACATTATTTGATTTCATTATCTAGGTTCTTTGTATGGGTTTTTCTTGTTATGATAATTTAAAGAGATTTTGTTACTGAAGAGCTCAATTTTATAACTCTCCTAATAATTATTTCTAGTGATAACAAGGGTTCATCTTATAATTAATTAATTCCAAAATGACAACATGATAATTATTTTTGGTTTTATCCCCTGTGATATTGATAATTGCATTAAACTCATTTCTAGTTTAGGTAGGGTGTCAATAACTTCTCTAAGGGTTTTAATTGGTTCTCACATAGGGTTGCTGTCTAAATGTTCTATCTCATGGGGACAATAGAGTTTAGTCATCATTTTTTGATGAGCTTTAAAAAAATATGATGTGGCACATATGTATAGGAGGTGGTATTTCTTCATATATATTGGGGTCTTATGTGGGTTTGATCTAGTTTTATTCAAGCAATTTGCAAGGTCGTAGAAGGGTTGAAATATTATAATTGTAATTATAATGTAATTTCATTAAAGTAGTATGCATTAAAATATGGATAAAAAAATTAAAATAGATAAGGAAATTTTTTTTAGTACTTTATATTAGAGAACAAACATTTAATTAGTATGTATTAATGATATTTTATAATATTAATTTAAAAATGAGGCATGTATTATTTAATTCTCTTAAAATTTATATGTATTTTGTTTTTGACATTAGAAGTAACAAAACAAGGGTGTTGACCCTTTATAATAACAACCCATAGGCAACATTAACAAATTCACAACACACAAACAAAACAACATATCAGAAATAGCTTAAAAGCCTTAACAATATATTTAAAGTGATAAAAATTCTTAGCATAATATAATAAATGACTTTAAAAACTAAAGCTAGCCAGCCAATGGCTATTTTCAAATTATATTAAATTTTTAAAATCAAAATTTTATATATAAGATATATTTATAAATGTCTTTATAATTATATTTATTATCTTTATATTATTTATCTTAATTCAAAACTTATCTTCAAATATCCTTTTAATTATATTTAGCATCATTATGTATTGACTAAATTAGAAACAAATGTGTTTAGTCTTATATTTTAGTTAAATATGTTTGTCTACATTTAAAGAGAAGATAATAATATTGTCGTACTATGACTACTGTCATTCTAAGTTCATGGGTCGACATCATTGGTGTAACATGTTTGATCTACTTGAAGTGGAAAATGTATCAACAATAGATGATTAAACAAGATTTAAGAATTGAATTTTCGTTATTCAGATCTTTTGGATGGGTTTACCTTTGGTTGAATATAGTATACAATTTTATTTTTTCACACTTTTTCCCTAATGACAATTTGTCAAACAAATTGCCTTCTTCTGAGAATGATATAGTGTTTATTGCTCAAGTTGCAAAGTTTAAATTCCACACTGACAGAGCATGACATACTTGAAATGAAACTACAATATTACATTCATCTAATAAAACATATATAAGCAAATATTCGTTGTTACATGAATAATTCAAAGGAAATCTACCATATAAAAAATAGAGGTAAATCTGACCTCTTAAACAATCATAACTTGGTCCATTTGAGGAAATATCAACATGTATAAGGCGACATTCCAAGTAACAAAATGTAGCAGATATATAAGGCATCTTTTAATGCTCAGACAAGAAAGTACAAAAACTTTGCCAAACTGCTAGTCTTTGTAGCATAGATGTATTACAAATGCAAATCGACCAAGACAAAATATTTTCCTACGTCACCATGGAGTATGAGATTGTCCAACTTCAATGAGGAAATTGTTTATCATATGGCAATTTTCTTATTATGGCACGACTTTATCTATTTTATATCCTTCATAAAGAGGACAACTCCTTGTTATGGTGTGATTCTTATTATCAAGAGGAGGAGTTCTCTATGCAGACATGAAAAGGGAGTCCAGGTGGATAGTATTTTATTTGATAATTAAATTAAAAATTAGAATATAATTGTATTTTGATTTTTTAATTAATTATTAAATGAAAAAAATTGTCTTTTTTGCTTTCTTTTGATATTTATATAGACAATCTTTTAAGATGACACTCACCTTATTCAAATCTCATTCAAATATTTTTCGAAGCTATGAAATTCTTTATATATGTTTTTGATTAAGGAAAAACAAGTTTTTAAGGGACTAGAAACCTTAGACAAGATAGGTTTTAGAAGGACCCGCAACCCGATCCGAAAGATAAACTTGAAAGACCACTCAAAGAAACAGAACACAAAAGGGATTTGGCACAACCAATCAAAAGAAGGGGGACAGCAATAAAACCCCCACCAAAAACTAACAGGCTGCAATAAACCAGCAGCCCAAACCCAACCAGGAAGGATCAAGAATTTGACCTACCCTTGTGGGATCGAAGGGTCATATCAAAAGAGGACTGGGACAATTTAGATTTTTTACTTTTAACAGTAATCCATCCCTCCTCAACCCTAGCAGCAGCCTTTTGCCAAGAGGATGGGTCCAGAATAGAGGACCTCCCATCATCAGGAGGAACAGAGCCAGCATCCAGAGAGGCGGAGATAGCAGCAACAACAATTTGAGATGCGGGAGGGTCATCCATCGAAGAGGAAGATCCAACATTTTTCAAACGATGACTCGGGATGCCACCGCAGGCATCCACACATTCCTAAGGCAAGGCAACATCAGAAACAGAGACAACAACTAGAGGCGCACCCTCAGCCCGAGGAACCTGTGCCACCACTTGGGAGAAGTTTTTCTTTTTAACAAAATAGTGTTCAGAGGATGCACCCTTCCACCAAGAAGCAGATTTTTTTTTCTTTTTACCTGTTTCACACCCTGCAGCAACATGTCCAGTCTGGAAGCACTTTCGACATCTAAAGGGGATACCTTCAAAGTCGAGTGGTTGGACCCAAGATCCCAAGGAAGATTCAATCTCTAACTCAGCTGGAAGCCCTTTAGAGACATCAGTGTTAACCAAAATACGAGCATAAGTAGAATGATAAATTTGATAAGATTCCTTATCAATCATTAGGAATTTTCCTAAAGCCTCCCCCACTTCCTCTAGTAGAGAGTCCGTCCATAGATGAAGGGGAAGGTTAGGGAGCCTAACCCAAATAGGAATCTCATTAAATGAATCAGTAGATGGGTTAAAGCCTGAGAACCAGGGTTTAACCATCAAAACATATTTGTCCTCCCAGCTGAAAGGATTAATCCCTAAGATTTTCGATCTGTCATCTGCGTATTCAAATTTAGCAATGAAAAAGCCCTTGGCTTAAGGAAAAATGTTAACTGAACCTTTTATGATCGGTTCCCAGCCTTGGGAAATCCAAGTGTGCAATTGAGGAAGTGATGCAGAGCATCCACACCCACACACACAAGCCCTACACCTTTTAGGAATCTACTTCACATTGTTGAGGTTTCACAATGATTAAACACTTCCCCTTATGAAGGTTTTCCATAATATTTAATAAAACTCCACACATATTGCTCTTGCCTATGAACTCTATCATACCTTCTAGACCAACTAGGATAGGTTTCTTGGCATTGAGGACAGCCATAAACCAAGGGAGTTTAAGTTTGTTTGAAGGATACCATAAATTCCTATAGGGCCTTGAGAATTCCACACACACTCTCAAAACTCATATCAACCCTTAATTATCAAACACCATGTACTCTGATCCAACCCTCAACATGTACAAAAGATTACTATTAAACAAGAACTTACTGGCCTCTTTGACACATGCGCACTCAGAGATAAATAAATTTTTCAATTGGACATATTTTTCAGATCCCTTTGGTGGGACTCTATAAAACTTGGTTATGAAAAACATATAAAAAAATCAGAAAGATCCAACGGTTAAATATTGAGATATTGACCCCGTATCGGGACTGTATTTTCTTATGACAGTCAAACCTTCTTGAGACAGGTTTTCAGTCACTTTCATGCCTCAAACCACGTGCAAACCTATCATGAAACCCTGAAACAACAATGGAATGATAATATACATAATATTACATTTTTCCACCAATATTTTTGGCTTGATCAACGAGGAACAAAAAGATATAGCATTATCTTTGTCTCGGTTTGCCTCAATTCTGGGTTTTGACAATTTTTAGAAAACTTATTGTATCTTTGCCAAAACAATACCAAATGACATGAAACCTAAAGGAAATGAAAGGTAATTTAATATTCTTAAACCCTCAAACCATTTTAATGAACCTTCAATGCATAGCAATGGTGAAAACTAACAAATTGCAGACTGAATGTGAGGAAAGTTCAGGAAAAACACATAATGTGCAAGGAAACCATTTACTATTATTGCCAAAAACTTCGATTTCAAAAATTATATATTTTGAGGATTTTTTTCACCATATTTATAGAGTTATAAGGATTCCCAACCGACTAACCAACTATAACTACCCAAAACTAACCTTTTTGTAAATGTTGTCAAGCAACTTTGAAAAGTTGCATCATCATTTCTTGCTTTTTGACAAATTTTGGTTTATTGTACTTCTTGATCATCCAATACCCCAAATAGGTTAAATAAAATGTTCTAACATTAAAAATGACACAAAATACTCCCCACAACCTTGATATTGCCATTTTCACTTGTTTTGACCACTAGGCCCTATTTGAGCAATTTGACAATTTTTAGGACATATGACTCAACTGACTCAACCTTTATATTTTATCGGCACTATTGGCCTTATTACATCATGTTGGGTCTAAATAGACCTTATTTGAACAAAACAAAAACAAACTAAATCATGCCCCACATATGGGCCCTTGAAAGGATGAGGTGCTCCTGCACTAGGAAGGCTTGGCCAAAAACCCCGAAACCTACAGATCAGACCATGAGCTTCAAACATAGAGGAAGTGTGGATGATCTCCATATCAATATCAGCAGACACCTTGAAAACCAAAGGTTTGCACATAGAAACAGCCATAGGCCCCAAGCCATGGACACCCCGATCAGCAGCAGAGGGCGTTGGATGCACCGTATCACCATCCTTTGAGGAAACCCCCACAGAGCCCCCATTCACAGCACCAGGAAAAGTCTCACCAGCCACACCAGGGGGAATAGGGGGCTGGATGACATCACCAGACATCCTTAGGGTAGATGGCTTCGCAATAGCGGACGTCCTTAGGGCAGCGGCGGTGGCAGCAGCAGACGCAGACGGCCTTAGGGCGGCAGACAACATCGCGACTATTTTTATAAATTCTTTATATATGTTACGCCATCAAAAGGATCACAAAAAAGGATATCTTGTGCTTGAAGAAGAATTAAAGCTTCCAACGAAAAAGTGACTATATTGTCTTTTTCCTATCCTTCACCGTGACTAGTGACCTCAGTCCAAAATGCTTAGAGTTTTACTTTTACATTAAAGCCAAATATTTGTATGCCTAGGTGATTAAGAAGAGCAATAACTACCTACAATGAATCATTTTGCATGCCAAAGAACAGTACTATAAAGTTCAAACACCTATGATGAGTCATTTTACATGCTAAAGAACAGTAACATAAAGTTCAAACGCCAAGCTCACATTTGAAGTCAATCATCCAATAATGTGGAAACTTCTTTGATCCAAACCCAAAACTCTTTTAATATTTTTAGGAATACTCTTGTTAGACTCTAGAATATTCAAAACAAACACAAACCCTGCAAATTAATCATATATGCAATATGCAATCTGTTGTGCCCAAGTTGAGACTCTAATTGAATGTCGTTCTATTACCATTGTAGCTAGTCTTCTTTGAGAGGCTTTTCGTCCTCCAAAAGGTTGAGATGAACCTAGTTCAATTTCATAGATCCGCAAGGTTTCACCATAGAGAAATAACACAATTGCATTAGGCCAAATGCGTCCCTAAATTGTATTTGATGCTTTTTCTACTTAACCTTTAGAAAGAACAATTTAAAATTCACGTTTTTAATTAAAACTCCATTTTAACTTTGGAAGACCTTTTTATTAAAATAATAATAATTTTGATATACAAGGTCCCTAATTTATGCATCCAAGATTAAAAAAATTTCATCCTGGTTTCAATGAGCTATAATATTATGGTGCTTTTAAAATATTTTAATTAAAATAAAGCAACCTTGGTAAAATAATTATAATAAAGACATTAATGTACTCATTCTACGAAAATTGTTGGAAAGTATTGGAATCAAAATTTGATTGCATTGGAGTGATTTAGATGATAAAAATGAGAAATGAAACCAACTGAGTGACTTACCATAAATAAATACTATCTCCAAGATTATTGGAGAACACCAAAAACTAAAATTGACTTTGAAAAGTGGCATAAGTGTCTTCACGACTAACTAAGCTCACTGACAACATCAAATAACCCCTTGGACAAGACAAGCACAAATTGAGAGGGTCAAAGCCAACTACGATGCTAAATAACCCTAAAATGGGGACATTATAGTCCTCTCCCTAAAAAATGTTTGTCAAGCAATGCGTGCACAATATCAAAAACACCAAATTGACCTAGATTGCAATCACATGTGATTGTAAGGTCCCACATCAATCTCAAAAAAAATCCAACATGTTGACATTGAACCATTTTGATTATAATTGTAAATGTATTGTGTCAAATCTCTACTCTTCTCTCCCGTAACCTAATACTATAACCATCATCAAAACTCAAACTAAAATACTTGGAAGGGCTAAAATCTATACCATGAAACATCTCCCATTGAAACATCACTAGTAAGATCTATATTTGCAATCCCGCTATCTAACATGATCCTGGGAAATAAAAAGATAATTTTCTCAACCATAAAACATAATCCTCAGCATATCTCTTTATAATGCCCCATAATTGAGACAAATCAGTCCTGTCAAGTGGCTCGTATAGAAAATGTTAGCAAAATTAACTCTTAAATTAGCTATCCTAGGAATGCCTCTACAACCATAAACTGGTAACATATCATCGACAATTAATCTTCAAGTGTCAAAGGGGCAATTCTAAGCGCATCAACAAACCCAACCCACTATAATTGTCAAATCATCATCTAGAGATATGTATTTCTAATTTCTTACTCTCACAAGATGTATGTATTTTTTATTTCTTACTCTCAAATTCTGATTAATTCTAGATTAAATTAGGTTTTTAAAATTTATTTTAATTTTTAGGAATTGAGAATTTGTCTGAGAATATTGAAAACCTGCCATCACCTCCTCATCAAGAGCCTTTTGAAGAAGAGGCATAACTAACCCCTCCTTCAATTCATAGATATCGCCTAGGCACACATGAAAACATATTAGGACACATTAAAAATAATAAAAAAATAACTTGAGGAGTCGATCAATAGGCTTAAAGATACTGTTTCAACAACCTATCATATGACAAGCCTTGCTAACTAACTACAATCTATCATGGCCCATGTACGTTCAGTGAGTGGATAAATTAATATGTCATCCAATAAAAGAGAAGAATAAAAACAACTTTATGTAAACAAGTTATCATATGTTGAAGTAAAGAAAAAGAAAATAAACAAAGTCAACTTGTGTGCACTTTTCATGGACCATCGAACCAATCAACCTTTACACCCTAGATGTAGGAGGTTCCCTATCCATTGGTACCACCACGAAGGGATAAGAAATAAATTTTGTATAGGTGGTGGATGGTTTTCAATTACCCTCCGTGCAATAATCATGAGGTACCTCAATACTTTTTGAGGAAACTCTATTGTGAGTTTGTCCTCAATGAGATCTCGAACTATTTTGACTACCAAAATTTCGAAGGTAGGAGTGGGGACTCCTCACATGACAAAGTAGGGGCACAATGTGACCCAAACCTACCACCGAGACTCTTGGCCAGACCTATGGTGGAGCATGTGATCGTTCCTTCCATTGTGAAGGAGAACACATCAAGGTGGTTATCTTAGAGTCCATTAGCTCCCTAACTCAAACCCTCATATAGTATGTTGCGCCTCTAGTGCATGGTGATGGGGATGAATCTTGTAGGCCTCAATTTCTAGCTCACTATTGCCAATCATGTAGGTCTCTTTGCACTTATGACCTTGATAGTAGTCAACATGCACCTACATAGCAATCATCTGCTACAGAGAATATGGTTATGAAAAAATCATTGTTGAATGAGACATTCAACATTGATAGCCAAGTAAACTTCTACAAGTTCATTTAATTTTGTTTTATAAATTTTATTTTGAAATGTTAGAATAACTAGATTAGTAGAAAATTATGGTGAAAATCCAGGGTAAGAGTGTTTTTTAACTACTTGTGATGTTCCCCTAGCCCTATTTTGCATGACACCATCATTATGTATTACAAATGAAGAGATATTAGCATGTCATTAGACAAGACTCCAAGTAAGAAGATGTAGAAAATATAGAAGGCCTCTTTCAATGCTCGGACAAGGAAGTTACAACAGTAAAGAAAGTACAATTTTTTTTCCAAACTACTAGTCTCTATAGCATGGATGTATTACAAATGCAAATCGACCAAGACAAAATATTTTCCTACGTCACCGTGGAGTACAAGATTGTCCAACTTCATTGAGGAAATTATTTATCATATAGCAACTTTCTTATTATGGCACGATTCCTTTGGACTCCCACAACTTTAATTCAATTTATATCTTTTATAAAGAGGACAACTCCTTATTATGGTGCGATCCTTATTACCAAGGCCATCAAAAGGGAGTCTCATAAGATAGTTTTTTATTTAATAGTTAAAATTATTTGATTTTTAGTTTAATTATTAAATGCAAAAACATATATCTTGTGCACTTGAAGAAGAATTAAGCTTCCAACAAAAAGTGTCTATCTTTTCTTTTCCTACCCTTCACCCTAACCAACGATCTCACTCCAAAATGCTTATATCTTGTCTTTTACTTTAAAGCCAAATCTTTGTATGCCTAGACGATTAAGAAGAGTAATAACTACATAGCTACAATGAACCATTTCACACGCCAAAGAACGGTAATATAAAGTTCAAATGTCAAGCTCATAGTTGAAGTCATTCATCCAATAATTTGGTAACTTCTTCGATCCAAACCCAAAACTCTTTTAATATTTTTAGGAATACTATGTTAGACTCCAAAATAGACTTCAACACAACTTTACTTGTGAATATATTGAATTTGCAATCTATTATGCCTAAGCTGAGACTTTAATTGAATCTCACCACATTGACTAGGTAGGATTGCTTGTTAGGATTTAGGTGTCATCAACCTTGTAAATCCTTCAATTTATTATTTTTCTAATGTCATTTGTAATTTACAAATAAAAGGTTAAATCATTTAACCAATGGTAGTGAAAGAGACCATGTAAAGGCAAAGTTATTTTTATTGTTTGTCCTCTACGAAAAAGACAAATATATAGCTAGGTAAACCCTCTTGGAATATTCTATTATAAGGTGATTGGACACTTGTCAGGAGTTATAAGAGAATATATAACATCTATGACAGTCATTATTGCTATGATAATATTTATGGCACAAGTGCACATACATGAGAGATTTTGTATGATAGTTGTAAGAGCATCTATAAGAGGCTTTTTTGGAGGTGGGTGTGAGTTTTTACAGGTGGTTTTTCTTCCTATTGTTTGGTGATACCATAGTGGTATTCATCCTCACAAACTCATATAAATTGGTGCCTTGAGATAGTGTTCTTCATTCGGTCTTGTTCTCTTTGCGGGGTAACATGGTGTTGTCAGGTTTTATAGAGATCTACAAAGAAGTGTATTACTATTATATTCTTCATTGGATTAGTAATATACTTGCCTCTCTTTCTATGATATATTTTTTTCTTGAAAGGGATTCTCCATGTAAATCTAGTATTTCATGTGCAATGGTTTTCTTGTTCTTGTTTTGATTCTACAATTATTGCATTAATGGTGAATATTTAGTTTCAGATTTGCAGTAACTTTGAGTTTAAGTTCATATTGCAAGCTTTCTTCACCTTATTTTACAATTTTAATAAATAAGATCTAAACATTGTTGTTGGGTTTTTCCTCCAAGGGGGAGGTTTTCCCAAGGTATATGTGTGTCATGTGTTGATTTTGTGGTTGTTTATCTTGCATCTTGATGTTTTGGTCCTTAATGCTTATCTGATTACTAAAACTAACATGGTATTAGGCTTTAGGTTCATTCTAAGTAATCAAATTAATAGTAAGCTTTCACCTTAACTGTTTTATTTTCAAGATGGTGACAGGTCTGAAAGTAGAGGACAGACTTGATGGGGCTCTTAATTTTACCTCTTGGAAGGTTCGTGTTCTCCTTGCCCTTGAGGAGATTGATCTGCAAAATTTTGTAGAAGATAATGATCTGTCTGAGCCCTCGGATCCATAAGAGTTAAAACAGTTCAAGAAGAATGCTCTTAAGGCCAAGAAGTTCCTAATTGATTTTGTAAAGGATCCTCTTGTCCCAATCATCTCCAAGCTACCTTCATCCAAGGAGATGTTCAAACACTTAGAGGGAATGTATGAGATCAAAAACATCAGTCAGGCACTTACCCTAAGGTAGCAACTACTTCAAGCCAAGATGAGTAAGGGAGATTCAGTAATGTCTTTCTTCATGAAAATTTGAGAATTGAAGGATCAACTCAGCTCCATTGGAAATGAAGTTGTGAACAAGGACATTGTCATGATTGCACTAAATGGACTTCCTGATTCCTGGGATCCTTTCATTCAAAGCATAAGCGAAAGATCTGAATTTCCCACATTTGATCGCCTTTGGTCTGATTGCATTCAAGAAGAATCATGCTTAGCTGCAAGAGGAATGCTCAAGGGCACTCATGGAGGTGACCATCACATGCTTGCATCTGAATGTGTCAAAGGAAGGGTGGTCATTGGAAAAGAAAACCTTCAAAAGAAATAGAGATTTCAGACCTCCTGTTGTTTGCGATTCAAGGAAGAAGCCAATTGATCTTTCACGTATCTGTTGCTTCAGATGTGATAAGTTTGGACACTATGCTAAAGAATGTCAGAATCTGCCCAAGTAAGGAGAAGCAAACCTAAATGAAGTTGCAGATTTGAAGGATAACGAAGACTTCCTCTTCATTTATGCCTTATCCAGCAATGTGCCAACTGACAGCAACACTTGGTTGATAGACAGTGATGCATCCAAGCATATCACGGGATATCAGGAGCACCTCTCATACTTAAAGGAGAAAGAGTCCAACCTTCATGTGGTAATTGGTGATGATGCTCGGTATTCGGTAAGAGGTTTTGGCAATACATCTTTAAATTTAGAATCTGGTATCTCCTTGCATCTTAGTGATATTTTATTTGTTCTTGTAATTAAAAGAAATCTAATCTCCATTTCTGCTCTAGAAGATAAAGGTTATCAAGTAGCATTTTCTGAGGGTAGAGTACTTGCATGGCCTAAGAAATCTAGTTTTAAATATGCTCGTGTTATTGGAAACAGATATGATAGTTTGTATAAGCTTTCAGTTCACCCTGTTCAAGCACTTATTCATAAGGCTCCCGAATCTAGCGAGCTATGACATAGAAGGCTTGATCACCTTCACTTCTAGGCACTTCCCTCACTTGAAAAGATGGTTAAAAGTATGCCTAAACTTAGCCATTTTCATGATGATACTTGCAAAGGTTGTGCATTAGGTAAGAACACTAAGAGTCCATTCCATAAAGTGAAAGTAGAGCCAAGGAAAAATTAGCATTTGTTCATTCTGACTTATGTGGACCTATGTCAGTTCCTTCTCCAAGTGGATTTCTATACTATGTTACATTTATAGATGATTTTTCTAGAAAGACTTGGATTTACTTTCTAAGATCTAAAGAATCTAATGAAGTACTAAGTAGGTTCAAAGAATTTAAGGCTCTAGTTGAAAATATATCTAGTAAAAGGATTAAAGTGTTAAGATCTGATAATGGAGGTGAATACACCTCAATTAGTTTTCATGACTTTTGTGTAGAGATAGGAATTAAGAGGGAGTTCTGCGTCCCCTATAATCCTCAGCAAAATGGTGTGGCTGAAAGGAAGAATAGAGTCATTGTTGAAGCAGCTAAAGCTATGATTCATGATCAGACTTGCAAACTTTCCTATGGGCTGAAGCATCTAAGACTACATCGTATATTTAGAATAGATACCCTCATCGTGTCCTGAAGAACATGACTCCCGAAGAAGCCTTCAGTGGAGTCAAACCTGATATTAGTCACCTAAGGATTTTTGGAAGTCATGTCTATGTTCATGTGCCAAAAGAAAAGAGATCTAAGCTAGAACCATTCGGGAAGAAAGGTGTCGTTGTTGGATACAGTGAGTCCTCCAAAGCATTTTGTGTCTACATTCCAGGACAAAGGCACATTGAGGTAAGTAGGGATGTTACATTTGAAGAAAATATTGCTTTTAAGAAATCTAAAGGTTCCCTTGTCAATAATGATAGAGAAGTTAATGATAATCAAGATATGGATATTGATACTAACCCTGAGATTTAGAGGGAGTCTATTGAGCCTCCCGAACCTATTGAGAATGGTGATCCTCCTGAGCCTCTAGATCTAACTGATGTACTTAGAGATATTGTAGTTAGCAAGAAAAGACCACTTTGGGTTAGGAGCACAATTCAAGAAGCAGAAAAGTTTGCAGCTCCCCGAGCACTAGTACATTCGGGTTAAAATTTTGACAGCAAATCGTCGGAATTCCGACACAATTTCATCGCACTACCGACAAAAAAGTCATCGAAAACTTTGTGTCAGAAGTTCCGACTATCCTTGTGGTCGTCGCAATTCTGACATCAACTCCAACCTTTCCAATGGCCGCCATGGATGCTCATACCCCGAAAGAATACCGTCGTGATCTCGGCCTATCGTCAGAATTCTGACTCCAAAGGGTAAAATTCTGACAGAGGAGTGTCGTCGGATGCACAGCATCCTCGTCGGAACTCTCCTAGAGGCCGACGTTGGAGTCAGAATTCCGATGATAGGCCGATTTTTTGGAAAAAAAAAATTTTATAGAAAAAGATTGACATTGGTATCTCTCTTCTATCTCTCTTCTCTATCCCTCTCTACTATCTCTCTTCTCTCTCCCCTCTCTAGGTCTCTTTCTCCATCCCTCTCTTCTTCTGTCCCTCTCTACTTCTCTTTCTCTACCCTCTCCAGGTCATTATCTCTTCCTCACACCCTCTCTCTCTCTCTCTCTCTCTCTCTCTCTCTCTCACCTCTATGGGTCTCACCTTCCATTCCTCCATCATTACCCATGTTGTCAAGTTGCAAGATATTTCCCAAAGTACTTGGTTGTTAGGGTTGATTTGCTTAAGTGTTGGAGTCGGAGTTAGATGAGACCTGCATGATTAAGCTGTATTAAGTGATCAAGTCACCAAGATCTCAATTGTAAACATGACTAGGTTCTAGGGTTTTAGGATATAACATAGGTCAAGATTGAGGTATGGTGGTCAATAATTACCTTCCAATGACAAAAGACATCCAAATGATGAAGAATGAAGGCGATGAACTCATAGAAGTTTGGAGGAGATAATTTGACTAAGTTAAAATTTTGTTTAAGTCATGGTCATGATACTAGCTTGCTCATCAAGAGAAATTTGTGCAAATGAACCCTAGAAATGTGCCCATGCTAGAGAAGCAAGAATTCCAATAAAACCTAAGGCAATGCTAGTAAGGGGTCAAAATTAAAGAATTAGGGTACAAAAAACAAAATTTGGCTAAGTCGAGATGTTGCTCAAGGATGACCTAAATCATGGAGTGTAAATCAATCATGAAACATGAGAATGGATAGGTCTTGACCCAAGCAACGTAAGTCCCCCTTGTGATTCCAGCAGATATCACATCACAATCATTGAGTCTATCTGCAATATAAAGTCAAGACCTGACTATTGGAATCTTGGAGTCATCCCATTTGATCACGTAGTTTAGCACTTGGGAGGATTTTGTTCAAGAGAGGATATAATACTTAGTATTTTATTTTGTGTTGCATAGTGCATAAAAAACACATCAACAGAAACCATTGAAAGGTTTGGTTAAAGCCTTCGAATCACAATCTCTACGAGAAGCTATCAAGAGTGCCCAAAATTTGGAAACCTTAGTATCCAAGAACATAATTCATAAGCCACCACTTTTAGAGCAACCAAAGAAGCCTATCAATGTAATATTTTATTTACCTTGGAAATGTTTTATCCTAAGTGTGATATTCCACTATTAAAAAGCTTAATTAGGTAATATTTTTACTTAGGTAGAATAAGATAATGAGTTGCACATTCTCCTTCTTTGATTGAGATTCTACTTTTTCCTTGTCACAAATTTGGAAACTTGGATAAGCAATTTCTTTTTTTGGTTTTCTACCTCTTCATGATCCTCATGGATTTGGAATTTTGGAAGCTATATATTGTAGGTTTTTCCTCAATTAACATATCAAATGAAACTATTGTGAGCTTTCATATCTTAACATACCAAGGGCTTAAGTCTGGGGACAACAGGGGGATGACGAAGGGGGCGGGGTGGGATGCAAACATATATACAACTTAAGAAATTAATTATAAAAGGATGTGTATAGAATAATTATAACAACTATAAATAAAACTTTGCCACACTATGTAAATTTTACAATAAACATTAAAAATATGTCAATGATTGCATTGAAATTTGAACATTAACAATGGTGGTAGAGTTTTGAAACTTTGGGAACAAACTAAGAATAAGTATAAGAATTGCAGATGAAACTTTGGCATACTAAGTGTTTAAACTAGTCAACATAAAAAAAATGGAAACGATTGCATTAACAATAAGAATGGTGGGTAGAGGTTTGGGGTCAATGGGTAGTGCCCCTTGTGGGGGGTTTGGGGCAGAGCCCCCATCAAGGTTAGGGGGCATTGCCAAACCTTTAATACGGATGACATTTTCACAATAATTTCACCATTTTTGTTTAGAATTGGAGTTTCTAATTGGGGGCCATGGGAGACTCATAGGCATCCTCAAGATGGTCAAGAGACTCCTTGGAGTCCCTAGGGTGTCCCTAAGTGGTGCGACAAGGGGATGTTTCCCCTAAGTATTGCATCCTAAAAAAATAGGGATTTTGGAGGGGGGGAAGGGGTCCCCATGTTTCAATGGTTTCAAAAGATTCTAAGTTTTTTTTTATCTTGTCATAACAAAATATACTCCTCTTGCATCCTTGGATGATTTGAAAATTGAAAACAATTTGACAAGAAAAAACTAACTTCTAAAGTTTAGACTTAGTTTTCTTTTTTTATCCAAGTCACTACAACATTTCAATGATCGAAGTAGCTTTTTTTTGGTGGTTTCGAAGCATCCAAAAGCCTTGATAAATTCAATGTTATCTTTCATTCCACCAAAATTGGAGATCAAGAAGCATGCTCACAAACAAGGATTTGTTTGTAACTTAAGGCAATCGACTAGTTTTTGGGGCATTTTCAGGTCTAAAGAACCTACCATTGTGTCAAAAAGGCCCATAAGACCCCATTTTCATCTAAAACTTGTCTCTTTTGGTCGTAGAAGCATTTAAGGAAAAAAAAAATCACACAACCAATGATATGCCTATACCATACATATTTGAGAAAATAAAAATAAAAAATTGACAAGGTTTGGAGACCATTGAACAATTTGGGAGATTGCTAATACATACACTCAATTTATAAAGTCTCAATTTGATGTACTTAATCTTCGAGAGGCCTATACAAAAGCATTTTGTAATTGTGAACTAAGATAAATTTCCATTTTTGGCAATTTTCATCATGGATTATGGTATTAAATTCCGACATTCTATTGTCAAGATAAATTCAGAGAACCATTTGTACTCGAAACAAGGGATAGTGAAAAATTACATTATGTAGGATCTCCTACCCTATCTCATTGAATTCATTGCTACACCAAGTGACTATGAACAAAAGCGTAGGTATTTAACAACAATGACATGGTCCATGGACTAGTGATCCTCCTCTTGATACTCCATCTACAAATAACATCTGTTATACACGTTGCTACTTCAGAATTAAAAGTTGCTTCTTCTAGAACTTTCCATGATTCTTTGCAATAGGATTATATGTCTTCTAGATTCACCCCACTAGGACACATTCCTATCAAGCATCTTTACTTTTTCATTTTCTCTCTTATGAAATCAACTATGTTATGCTATTTTGATTTTATTATCATTTATATTTAACAATTTTAAAAATGTTATCACTTACATTGATTTCTAGGTTAATATTTATTTTGTAGATTCTAATAGAATTGAATACCATACCCAAAAAATATCTAGTATGAACTAGTTAGTTACAGGCTAGGTTCCAAGCGTACTTGGTAACATAATTTTTGAGCTTGTGTTTGTTTATGATTTAGCGATTGATGCATCTAGCTTTGCTATGCATCTACTTTGAATACAATGAGAGGGTGATTTTGTCTAAGCCAAGAGACCCTTCTATCTAATATCACCCAAGAAAGATACTAATATTTTACCTTGGAAATATAAGCCTTTTGTAAGTATAATTCAATGAATTGTGATAATAACTTAAAACGAAGTGAATTAAAATTTGATTGAGTTCCCCATTGTATTTTAACAAATCACCTAGGAAGATGTTCGTTCCTAACAATTTCCAATTCTCTTTCCAAAAGGATGAAAAAGAAGAGAAAGGAACTAATTAATGTTGGGACAGAATTTAGAAGACCTATGTTTTGTGTCTGAAAGCTACTAGCCTAGAGAGCATGGAAACAATCTGAAGTCATGGGAGAGAGTTTCAGTTCTATCTCCAGAAATTATGTCCAGTACTCTTGTATTGAATTTTTAAATCCTTCTAAGTTTAAATGTTCACGAGGAAACTCTAAAATTTTAATAAAATACATAAATGAAAACCAATTTTGTTTTCGTCGGAATACTTTTGAAAATCACATCACCTCAGTAATTGAACTGTAACAATAAGATTGCATACAAAGTGTAGGTTTGCTATGAAACATGTTAAAAGGGTTAAACTGTTTCAATTAATACAAACACTAGAACTATTAAACAACAATAGCTTGTTGATGATCAAGATTTTGGACTATACCCACATTTTACACCTTTTCATACAGTTACAAAGAACATAGAAAACATGTATGTGGAACTACAGATTCCAACATATGTAAAAATACAACAATCTAAATAAGAATGGGAAGCATGTGGAGAATGGTTAAGACATGCATAAATAAAAGGAAAACAAAAATCTTTCAATGTGTATCACAAACAAATCAAGGAAAAAAGCTTTTAGGCAGGGACCGATATGATCATAAAAATTTCAAAACTTCCAAAGTATAGAGCATTTGAGATTTTACAGAGAATGCGCTAATTCAGCTTTATTCATGATGAGGCATATTCACAACTTTTGTAGTCGCACCATGGTGTTGTTCGTGTTGGCTCTGTTGGACCCTGCAATTAAGATTCAATATACGTACATTATTCAATAAGATTAACTGTGCAACATAATGAAATATTGAAAAGTGTGTTATCTTATTGAGCTTCGCTTTGTTTCGAGAATAGTTTAATATTCTCTACTTAACAGGGCCAACCACGTGAAGGTGGAAGCTCATTTGGCCCCTCCCCTCCCCCCCCCCCTAACATCACTCTAAATTCCCCATTAACATCTAACATTCATTCATTCTTTCATTCATTTTTTCATCCATTATTAAAATATAACATTCATTCATTATCACATAACGTTCATTAACATATAAAATTCATTAACTTTCATTAACACGCAACATTCATCAATAATCATCAACACATATCATTCATGAGCATTCATTAGTACATAATTACATTCATTAACACATAAAAATCAGTCATTATGAAATAAGGTAGATTACAATCATTTCTTTCTTTGTTTTTTTTTGAAGCTATGTAAAGTCTAAGTGGAGCATCATCTTCTTCATCATTTCCCCCATCTTTGGATGTTCTGCCCTCTTCTCATGCTCTTGATGTATGCCTAGTCCTATACAAAGGACGAGGATGCTGAACCAAACGGGGGTCCTCTGCAATAACAAAGAATTGGGTTAAATTCAAAACATTTTTTTATTATTGTTACAAGTATTTCATTAATTTAAAGAACACAACCGTTACACTCTTTACCTGATGGGGCCACATCATCTTCCACATCATTTTGTCTAGCCTCAACCTCGACATGCTGAACACCCTCTAGATCCTCTGGAGTTGAAATACGAAATGTTACATTAATCAATACACCAATTGCAATTAAATTTTTTTAAAGGAATAACAGTGGTCCTCTTTACCTAATTGGGGAACATCACGTTCCTGATGTTGTCTACCCGGATCATGCTCCACTTGGTCACCACCGACTACATGCTCTAAAATATTAACAATAAAGGTTACATTAATTACTAAACCAATTTTCAATTTAAGATGTTTAATTGTATTAATAATTACATGAAAAAAATTGAATAGCAAATGAATACCTGCACTACTAGGATGCACATCCGGACCTTCATGTACAAGTTCTATTCCACGATTATCATGCTGCATTCCAATGTCACGCGCAATGTTATCATTGCTTGCTTATTTAAAAAAAATATAGTCACTTTATGTTGAAACTTAACATCAAATAGATTATTGGTTAAGTATTCAATTTGAAATAATTTTCATTTAGCTTATTTACCATTGTGACAGATGCATCAGAATCTCATGTTTGCCCACTCAATTCTCGTAGCCGTTCAGCCACGGCTATATAGCCTTGCTGGTAGCCAATTCTCTTGTCATCTTCTGTGGGCGCTCTATTGAATTCAGAGCCCTGCATTTTTGCTTAGTATTGTGAATTTTGCTTGTATTGTTTGATAAAAAAAAAAATGTTTACAATTTATAAATATTTTGATGTGATACTTAATTTACTGATTCTTACAATTCGTGCGGCAAGTTTCATAAAACCACCAGAGCCGAGTTTGTGTTGCCCATGCTTTTCTTATCTTGCCTTGGTTGCCTTTGACGTGTCACTCAATCTATGAAAAGTTTGAAATATGTTAGATTATATAAATATAATGAATAATTAGTACATATTCACATTCTTAATAGTATCACATACCTTCTTCTGGCGTCTGGTGGTGTATTTCCTTTTTTCCTTTCAATTCTCTCCTTTGCATCCAAAATCAGGTCCTTCCACTCCCTCTCTAGAATCATGGGGGGATGCTCATACTTTATGTTCTTCTCTAAATGTGTCATATATTGGTCCCTCACATACTTTAGATATGTGCCAACTTTTTCCAAGAGCTTAGTCTTGTCGAATGTATCATTTCCAAACAACCCTACCATATGGTTTGTGAGTTCATCTTTTAACTTTTTTTCTTGGTCATTCCACCTTTAAAGCAAAAACAAAACTGTTAGATTTAGAAAGAAACTGAAGCTACCTTTGATATAGTTCAAGAAATAGATAAAAGGAAAACTATTCTAGCAATGATATGAAATCAAAATAGTGGATAAGGGTTAGTTCACGTATGATGTTCCACCTTTTATGTATGGTGGGCCCAAATATCTGCAATGTAATGTCATTAAGATTGTTATAAAAAATATCATTTCCTGCAAAAAAAACATGGGATCATTAGTCCAAAATGAGTGATCAGTAAGTAAATTACAATTAGACTATATATAATAATAATTTTAAAGTACCTGGAACCTTCTGTATCTTCAAGGGAATCAATTCTTCGTCGCTCACCACCAATGTGGCTTGCAACGTTCCCATACTAGCAATATGGGAAGATCCAGGAAATGATGGTATGTTATCACCAGTAGTCACCTCTAGCGCATCCTCATGTGCATCTCCTGCCACAGTAAATGAATCCACTATGAAATGCCTCCAAGAAAGAACACTTCAAGGGTAATAAACACATAACGAAAGAGAGAGAAAAAGAGGGATCTACCACCAGTGGGCGGGTCAACACGAGCCGGTGCAACAGACGATGTCTGCATGCTACGTGTTGTCGACATTGTAGTCGGCAATACAGTTAGGGTCGACCTCGGACCCATGTCAGCACCTGAAGAGTAATACATTAAATATATAAAACATTAAAAAGGCAAGTTCACAAGTCCAAAGGAGTGGTTTTAATATATAGAACATGGTCATCACCTGAACTACCCACAATACCTTGATCATCGCCACCAGGATGATGAGCTCTTATAAATTTCTGTAAAAACAACACATACATATTTTAGTTAATGACATAAAAGAGAAAAAAATATAAACCATTATTGAACTTTTGTTATGATTAAAGCTTTCATTACTACTTACTTGCAAGTTTTCCACTGTCCACAACAATAGTTGCACCCTCTCTGTTATCTCATTAGTCTGAGGGCTTATGGTTGCCAAATCAACAATCTCTTAGCCAATTTTTCTAATATTCGTTTGTACCAATTGTATAGGGTTTGTGCTAAGTGTGATGTCATCAACGCATAACACTGTCGAGCGCCCCACATCCCTATGGAGATGCTGAGGTACTGCAGGTTCCTTTCCCTTATCCCGAACATCCGTCTGTGACAAGAATATAATTAACACTATCAAAATTACTTCAAAACACTCAAGAAAAGATCATAATGTAATAGTTTGCTTCTATCTAATTTGTACAATTACAATGAGGTTTACCTGCTCCGTAGAAGTGTCAGGACCTACACCCCTATCTGTGCTATGTGGTGGATCCATGTGGCCCTGTGACAAAGAAAAAATATAAAAACGTTAGCGAAATGAAACCAATAGACTTCGCAAAAAAACTTAATAATGCAATGGTTTATTAGATTCATTAATTGGAAGTTGGCTTAAATGGTATATATATAGTACATACCACCCCCATGATAGTAACTTTGTTTGTATCTATATGATTCAAATTGTAATCGATTAGCAGCTCTTCCCCTGCACTTATTGATTTTATCGCACATACAAACACACAATTTCCCTCACATGCCTCAAATATGCAATTGGGTTGCTTATTAGTTGACCCAGGTCGTGTACTATTTATAAAACCTGCAATATTCCCTATTGCTTTTGGCCTTCCATCAATGTATACAGCCACTTGTTTACTTTGATCATTATCTTTTTGTTGTATATAATTGGCTGATAGTGCATACCTACGCATACTTTTTTTTATATTGAACAATCTGCATCCAATCATTATAATTGTAACAAGGTCCAACAAACTCCATCAATTCAACAACTTTGTTGTAACAGACCTTTATGCTGTCCATGGAAAATAGGCCCAAACCATGTAACGACGAAGGTGCTATGCGATATATCCTCTCATTAACACAAAAATCAGTGTTTATTGGAGGAAGTTCCTTGGGTACACATTGTTTCAATAGATGTTTGTACCTCAAGGGCACCTCAATGTCGCCTTTGGTCTCATCATCATAAGAACATGACCCCCCTTGAGCAAGAAAAAAATCCATGCATTTATTGAATTTTCTTCTAATCTTTTGACCTCTAGTTGATCTCCCTATTTGAGATCTACTACATGTCTTACTTTCCTCTTCTATTCTTGCATTTCCCTCACTCAAGGAAGACACATCTGACAAATACCTATTTGGTGATACCTGTGCACCATCAAATGAGAGAGTTAGTTGGTAATGAGAGAGATATTTTGCGAATGAGGGTAATATTGATGAAGAAGTCGGCCATAAAGTTGATGTTGAGATTAAAATTTGAGTAAGTCCAACTGGGGCCTCAAGTGTTGATAACTGTATTAGATTTGTTGCTAATGTTGAGGTTTAAAAAACTGAGGAAGTTTGTTTTTCTTGTAATTTTTTTAAAATATATTATTTCTATAAGGTGTATTGACTTATACCTGTCAATCCATGAGACTGTGCAGGATCCTCGTCAAAGGGGTTCAGGTTCCTGCACCAACAATTGAGCATCATAAGCATTACATTTGTAATTTGATAAACAATAAATACTCCAGTATCATAAGCATCATAAGAATCACATATGTATCATCATATATGTAATTGAGCATCATAAGAATCACATATGTATCATAATCCATCACATACGTATCATAAATCACCATCCATCACATAGCTAATAAGTAGTCCACATTCCATAAATAAACACAAAGTTCAAAAAATGTCACATGTATCATCATAAGCATGTAATCCATCACATATGTATTTTGAATCACCATCTATCACATAGCTAGAGGTGCATCATGAATTAATTAAGTAATGGCATTAGAATTCAAAACATATGAATTATTTATGTAACCATATAAGTCAAATCAATTTCTATCAAGATATCAATATTAAATAGATAATATAATAATCGCATCTCATACATTTCATTCATGTCATTGATCTTCTTCTTCATCCAACTCATCATCATGACCATCATCATCATCATCATCATCATCATCATCATCATCATCATCATCATCATCATCATCCTCATCGTCGTCGTCGTCATCGTCGTCGTCGTCGTCATCATCGTCATCGTCGTTGTCGTCGTCGTCGTTGTCATTGTGTTCATCATCGCCATCGTCATCACCATCACCGTCACCATCACCATCACCATCATCATCAACAGCAGCAACATCATCATCATCAGCTTCTTCTTTGTGTACATCGACTAACTGTCGATCGTGATCATCATCTATATCATCTTCTACTTCTTTGATATCTTCTTCTTCCATCACATTATACATTATCGGCCTTCATCTTGGATCATGTCTAACAACAAATGACCAACCCGGTTTATGTGGAACCTCCGAGTAAAATACCTGCTCACATTGACTTGGAAGAACATAGGGCTCATCCCCAACTCGTTCAAACGACCTTGTATTAACCATTGTAAATCCATTATCATGTTCGATAACAGTTCTATCAAGATCATTTTTATTCAGTCGTAGCCTATACCATTTGACGATGAACAGAACTAATTTGAAGGAATTAAAGTCACACTCAAGTATATCATCCAAAATGCCATAGTATCGATTTTGAGACTCTTGAGGATGTATGTCATTTCTAGATGAAATATTGGTCACCTCAAAGACTGCAGTTATCCCAGAATCACAAGTTTTCTTCGTGTCATCCAACTGTTTGATGCGAAATTTATGACCATTGCAGCACATAGCCTTGTGGTGTTTGACCTGCAATATGTCTAACATATTAAAATTATTGCATCATGAGTTGATAAACATACAGGTGATTAATAAAATTATACGTACCTGTTGATCTCTTAAACCATATGCTAAATCAATTTCCCTTGGTGTAACATTGGAATCTCCATTACGATGAGCTTCTTTAACCAATGAAGTGACATCATCCCATGTTAATGTGCGACCAGAATGTTGACATCGTTCAATCCACACCGTCATCCAATCAAGATTGTTTGCAATATACAAATGTAGAGCATCCCACTCCCGACCAACTGTACAAATAATTAATAGACCACTTACAACTAATTTATTTAGAAGATGAATAATTAATTTACTACAATAACATCTTATAATTACCTCTCACTTTCTTCAATCTACCTTTCCCCATCAAGTGCTCCCCTTCAAATTTATTAATAGGGTTGGGATCCCAAATGCGATCTACGTGGATTTTTGCTGCAAACTTAGGAAGATATTCAGTAATGTACACCATAGTTTGGTATACCATATATCCCTCCACCATAGAACCCTCAGGATGTGCTCTTTGTCGAACCAAAGCCTTCAAAAATTTCAAGTGCCTCTCAACCATCCACATTGACCTAGTGTGTACAGGTCCACACAATTTGATCTCCTCAACTTGGTGTATGAGGTAGTGTTCTTGTGCATTGAAAAAAGTTGAAGGTAGACACTTTTGCATTTCACACATTAGATGAGGGATTTTTCTCTTCCAATATTTTATATCTTCCTTGTGGATTTCTTTAGATGACAACCACCAAAAAGAGATTGAAGACGCAAAAATATATAAACAAGACTTTACAAAATAATATACAATATATTGCATAACAAGTAAAACAAATGGCAAATATAATATCTATACAACAAATTGAACAAACATCACTACTTACCTCATGTATTTTCCAAGATCATATATGACTTGCTTGATATTATTGTCGAAGTGGTCTAGGAGAGATAGAGGTAGAACGTACTGCAACAATTATAAAATGATCTTTTCATTGTTTTCTAACATAATACAATGAAAAGTACATGCGCAATATACAAATATATAGTAAATACACAAGAACGTGAATTAACTTAATGAAGGTATGCCAATCATGCGTTTTCATCCCTGGCCCAAATTCACTCTTCTTTGATATGAGATTGTTTATGTTCGCAACAAATCCTGTGGGAAATTGAATTTTTCGTATGACTTCTTTTATAGAATTGCTTTGCTGCTCCGCTAATAACCAAGGAAGGGCACTTATATTAATCTGATCTCCATTGCTATTTGATTGAATGACATTTTTCATTGCATGATTGGATTCCACAATGTCACTACAAATTTTGACAATTTTTTCTTTGTCATGCCTTCCATCCAATATTTTCCATAATGTCTCTATTATATTCTTTTCAATATGCATTGTATCAAACAAATGCACAATTTGTAGCTGCTCGTAGTAAGGCAACCTACTGAATTGTCTGGGATAACTTTTTAGTCCCTTTGGAAGGTGGTCATCCATGCCTTGACAACCTTCAGTATCATCAATTACATCATCAGTAAACAAAACACGATAGAAAAATTCAAATTCCAAACATAAACCATTAGATGGAATGACATTACCTTGATGATTAATTCTATTATATTCCAACTTCCATAAGTGAGGAGTCATTCTTCATGGCTTTGATGTAGTCTCTTCTTTCCCAATGAAAAGATGTTTTTCAGTATTCTAGTACTCATGATTTTTGTGAAGGAAGTGCCTATACTTATCAAACACCTACTTTCCTAAACTTTTTGAATGACAGGATTTCATCTTTAGACCACAAACTGGACATGCAAATTTTCCCTTTGTTTGAAGACCTACAAGATAATGTATAATTCTATTAAATCTGTTAATTTTTATAATTATAATTATCATGTGCAACTTGAACACTATAACATACCACAAAAATGTGTTAGCCCTGGGGCATCATGTATTGTCCATACAAGCATTGCATGGAGTTCAAATTGTCTTTGTCCTATTGGTCTAGAGATGTCATACATGGTCACACCATTCCATAACTCCAGCAACTCATCGATAAGAGGCTCAATATATACATTCATATCTTTAACTTGGTACTTGCCTAGTGGAATGAACAAAAACATTACATAATTATTATGACCATTTTACTGCAATTTTTATAATTAAATGTAGATGACTATTAAATGATAAAATACCTGGAACAATCATTGCCAACATTATGTGCTCCCTCTTTATTGACATCCATGGAGGAATATTATTGTTGATAACAAAAATAGGCCACACCAAGTAAACAGACCTCAACTCTCCAAATGGATTGACACCGTCCGCTGCCAATGAAAGCCTGAGATTACGAGGTTCTTCTTTAAAGTGTGGTCACTTTTCCTCTATGTCCATAAATGTTGAACCATCCGCAGTCATTTGAATAATGTCATCTCGACTTCTATTGCATGCATGGTAATCCATAAATTGTGCCAAGCTAGTGCACCTGAATAATCGTTGCATATGTGGAATAATGGGAATATAACGAAGAACCTTGCGAGGCACCTTTTTTGTTATTTGATCTGTTCGATATCTACTGATATGACATTTAGGGCATTCAGTTCCAAATTCATGTTGTTTATGATATATAATATGATCATTGGGACAAGCATCTATTGTTTGATACTCCATTCCAATATCTTTCATAATGGCAGATAATTATCGGTATGAGCGAGGTAGAATATTTGATGGTGGTAAGAAAAACTCACCTATCAATCTACAGCGAAAAAAAAAAGTTTGAGGTGTTAATATAAAGAATATTAATGGTACATGATTCACCATTTATTAACTGTAATGACATGTATGACACACCTTAACATACGTGAGATTGTTATGTTGGATAAACCATTCATAACCTTCAAGTTCACCAACAACAATACAACAAAGAGAAGAGTTGTTTGGGAGCATTTGTAAAGGGGCTCATATGCCTTCTCAAGAAGAGGTAAATCATGAACATCAAGGTCATCCTGATCATCATGATCAGTTGTGCTAGTACTAAATGTGTCATGGATCAATGTATTTGTACCATCATCTTCAATTGTGTTTTCTGGTGCATGATCGTCATCTTCCATGGGATCATTATCTTCAGCTTCGATATTCACACCTCCATGTTCCTCCACTTCGAAAACCATATTCTTCGGGTTGTGTTGGTCCATATCATGTGCCCTGGGGTGCTCGACCTATATAAAAATGATCAACATAAATAAACCATGATCATGATCTCATTATCAAGTGATTTGTTATGTATATAAATTGTTAAAACGATATAATGAACAACTTACCAGTGGATGATAATCATGTCCCCCTTCAATGTGACCATGCTGCCTACAATGTTTCTTAGCTGTTTTTATTAGAAGTCTTCTAGTCTGTAAGCCCTTACAAATTTTGTAGGGACAATAACATTTCCCATCAACTTTTCTTTTCAAGTTAGACCATAATCTAGCAATTGTCTCCTTATTTTGTTCTTCGCTGATATTATCTGACGTGGTCTTTCTTCACAGGCAAAAAAATCAGGCTATGGAAACTTCAGTGCAAAAGCTTCACAAAAATTGCAAATCGAACCAAAACCATTTAACTCTTCTTTTTCATCTTAAAACATTGAACTTAATAGAGAACGTATTTAATGTAGCTGATTGTGTGAATTTCTGAGCATTGTGTCTGCAAATTCTTACTAAAAGTTTGCCTGTTGCAGACTTTCTGAGAGACATTTTTTAGTATTCTAAGCCTTGGTTCTTGTATTTTCACTGATGATAAGTTGGAAACTTTATGGCAAACTTGTAGCCAATCGATCTAATTTTGACAAGTTATACACCAAGCAAACAGGCATCTAGAACTAGCATTGTTTGCAGGTCACCCCTACCCTATGCCATGGGTATATGACTACCCAGAACTCCAGTTTAAGCATTAAGTTACATTATTATTGACCTTACTTTGGGATGCTATGTATGAGATTGGAACCTTTTGTAAGGTGTGATCAATGTGCTATCATAAATGCAAAGCCAAAACCATTTTGATGAGATCATGATCCCACTAATACTATTTTGCCTTGTTAATTTTGTACCCACAAAAATGATAGAACCGGATATAATATGCCATCAATGCCCATATACCGACAATGCTCAAGATGAGCCACTTAGAGGTAGAGTTTAACCACTTTCCATATAGGTAGATTATCTCTAACCTCATTTTCCCTATAGGTAACTGATTAGGTTCATTTTAGAGTCTTATTTCCAAATATGTACCTCTATGTTAGCTTTTTGCTTTATTATTTGCCTGTTTATGCTTAATCTTGTCAATTTTGCATAATTTTACTTAGTTCTTGCATCTTCAATGAAATTATATCTAATCATATCCAATCACATCAAAATGGAACAATTAATCATATTGTTGGTCTCTCCTAGAGGAATTAAATTGAACCAAATTGACTATTCCCCAATAAAATGTTTTGAAATGGTGAATGTATAAGTTTGTAGTTTACTTTCCTAGACTAGGACCCCATTTCGTCAACATTTCACTATGAAAGCATAAATATTTTTTCTTGAAGAGAACATCTTACAGATTATGCTTCAATGTATAACACATTTTCATAATCAATCATTCGACTTCACATGGATAAAAGAATTCACATATTCTAAATCATGATCTGATGATGTGAACAACTCATATGCAACTATATGGCATGCAAAGCATTTATTTTAACATACACTTATTCATCCACATTGCAGGGATAACAATACAAGGCTCACATATTGGTATAAGAGGATGCCATGGTCTCACAAAGTAACCAAGAACCATATGAAATGATGGTCTTGAATCCACACACAACTAGGGAGGATCCATACGATTATGTATGACTTCCCCCTTGTTTGTTTAATGGGATTAGCCTCCAAGACATAGCTGTCAATAATCACTAAGAATGTACAAGTGGATCGTAGCTACCCATACAACAAACACTTACCCCTATCCTCAAATTTTCCCAATGTTTGATTCCTTATATACACTCATCCAAGGTTATCTACGTCGATCTTGGTGAGGAATCACATCACAACAAAGAATGCAACATTTAAAAATAGCAAGAGTTTCACTAAACTACCAAAGATCATAAATATTGAAAGAAATAAAAAATAGTACCAATAATAAGTCAAATAAATGTGTTCAATTCCAATAGCAAATCAAACATAGCCACAATAACTACACAATAGAGAAAACTCACAATAGTGATTAAACTAATTCAAACAAGATAAAATAAAATTGTTGGCCCATGCAACAAAGATGAGAGATCATCAATAATTGAAGGAAACTTCACAATCCTTAAAAGTGCACATTACATAACTATACGACTAGAAATTGTGGCTAAATAGAGTGAAGATTCATCATGACTCCAATAATAGTCCCTCATGTGTGCATTTGTGGCATGAACACAAAAACTCCCACATGGCATGGCCATGTACCTAATGGAGAAGACATGCCTAGGCTACATGCCCAAAAAACATGACTGTAATAATAGTCCCCAATGCATGCATTTGTGGCCTGCACACTACAAATCCTAACATATCATGGCAATACACCTCATAGAGAAGACACACCTAGGGCCACATTGCACATAGCAACGTGCCTCACAAAGAAGACATGCATAGGGCACATGCCACATAGCAATGTGTCTTATGGAAAAGTGTGCATGCATGTCACACACCAAAGCTATATGTATACATCATGAGGCACATTCATATGTTATCAAACACAACCTATTGTATCTAACATGAGTTCCTCTCTACATGTGTGCAAATCTTCCAACACTAATCGCCACTAAGAAGGAATAATATAAAATGCCTCTTCAAATATTTGTGTGTGTGTGTGGAATTGTGTCTTTGAACCCAAATCGCTACCATCAACAACATGTAACCATCACCTACACTATATCAAAACATAAGTATGGTGTGACATCATATCTATTTGCATAATGTCAAAACACATGCAAACATGAAAATCATCATAGCATGACAAAAATCAATCTCCACATGTTGGAACAAAGATATAAATAAGATAATAGGGTAAGAGGAAACCCGTACCAAGAACCACATACCAACTATCGGCAATGCCATCAAGATAAATGTAGGATAGGATACCACTATGAGCCATCCAATGGTCCATTCTATGAGGAGAACTAGGGGATACTATCTTTGAAAGGTGTGGTCAATAGAGATAATCCCTACTAATGCCACAATATGTCACCATATCTTCTTGAGTTTTCCATTCTTCTACTTAACACAACATTTATTGAGTTCCTTAACAGCGAGGTTGGTTCTCAATAGGATGCACAAACATGTAAACACACAAGCATGGTTTCATCATACTTGTACAACAATACAAATTCATTTTTCTAGTTAATTACTTAGTGTAAAAATAACTCCATTACATAACATAGGGCAATACTCACCATAAGTTTTCAAATAAACTGCCCAAACATCAATTGGAGTTACCCTTTCTAAGGTACAAACATAATTTTTTTATAACTTCAAAATTAAAATAATCACAATACATCAAAATAAGTTCAATAGTGCATGGAAATAGACAACATGATCCATAATTAAACCCATAAATTACCCTAATTGGAAATGCTAATAAAATGGTGTCTCAAATAATAGAGATTATGTTGGACCTATAATAGAGATCTGGACTTTGTTTCATCATACACAAGCATGGTTTCATCACACTTGTATCCAAATATACCATCCATAGATAGGTACTCAGTACCACAATCTCATGGGTACCCTTTTAGCTGAATTCACCCTATATTTAGGTGAATCTACCCTTGTATCATTCCTTGATCTAGTATGTCATTCCACCAATCAATAATTTTTCCATATTCTTGGGAGAATACACTATCCCTTAGGTGAATATGCCATATCCTTAAATGAATCCTCCTTGTCATCATCCTAAGTCCTCTTTTTGTTAAGTCTTATCCCTTCATCTTTAGGAAAATCCACCTATCCTTATGTGAATCTACTTTCTCTTAGGTCAATCTATTTCACATAAATCATTTATCTTATCCATCTTTCTTACGCAAATGGTGAATTTTTCCTATCCTTAGATGACTACACTCCCAATTAGGTGAATCTATCTAGTTTTAGTCTCCTTCCATTATTTTGTCCAAATTTGTATCCTCTAGTTTACATGAATCTACTTGTTCTTAGGAAAATCAACCCTATCATTCTAAGGAAAACTCACCTTGTCATCATCCTTAATCATCTACCTTTCAAGTGTATAGTCCTTCCATCCTTGGGAGAATCTAACATATTATTGGGAAAATCCACTCCCTCTTAGGTGAATCCACCTTTTCCACCTTCTCATTAATCTATTATTTTTTCTAAGAAGGACACAAAAGTGGATAGAAAACAATAGAGGAGATAGTACTCAAACAAGTACTAAGGAATTGCATTAGTGACATGTCACAAATGTGAGTTATACATGTTCCAAATTGATTGATTCCCATGAAGGAACTAAGTTATCTACAATAAATAGCCACCCAAGAAACCCATTTGCTTTAGGCAAACTATCTTCTTAGTATTAGCTTAATTCTTGAGACACTTGATTTAGATATGATCTTGTAAATGGTGTTAAAAAGAGTAATTAGTCACCAACCAACCACACTCTTCATTTGTATATTTAAGAATTAGTTTGGTCAAACCTTGATTGTAACAAGCATAACCAAATCCTCCATGATAAAGTTAACAACAAATATGTTATTGCATAACCAAATCTTTGTGGTGGGTGTGTTCAACAAATATATTATTGTGTGAATTGCTTTTGTCCAAAATGTAGGAACTTGATCTACATATCCATGAAGGCATGATTAGGTCTCTATACAACACTGTTTTGTTGATGCATATATGTAGTGGTTAGTTGTTTTCTTTTAGTTGTGGATAAACCATTTTGAGTGAATTTCTCATTTACTTGAGCATTTTGTGCATTTAGAGAACAACTGGATGACCATTCAACAAGGGGTTTAAACTCTTTGAACTTCACAAATGCTTGAGCTTTTCTTGTCAAGCAATGTACCCACATCTTAAAGACATCAAATTATGAAAGATGATAGTCCCAAATCTGAAAATGATTGTCACAACATAGTGAATAAGGGAAATCCATAGATACATTAATGAGTAGCCCTAGATCAATACAAAGGGAAATACAGTCATGTTTATCTCAATGAAATACAATCATGTTTATCTCAATGCAACGTTTGCCAGCATCCTCCCTGTGTGTGCCAAAATAGGAGCTTTGGAACAAGGTATGGACATCCATCAAAGCATAATCGAGAGAGCATTGGAATACAGGTCGATTCTTGTCCAACAAGATTCAGGACATAGGGCCCCCACTAATAAGAGAACCCATAGTGGGCATGGGAGGAAGTCGGGTCTTATGTGGTTCAATGCAATCCCCATTCCGTTCGTTCTAGTTACTTCATTAATGTCTTTCAAATTCTCAGAGCGGTTTTTTTAATCCAATAACAAAAATCGCAAAATGGGGTAGCATACACACAGCATGTGAACTGTATGACGGATGTTGGATTTTGCCAAGATCAAGGGGTCAATGAAATGTACAAAATAGAGACACAATATGGGACAAGAATAAACTGTATTCTCATCAATAGAAAATGATCAACAATCAACTGGATTACAATGAATAGAGGCCTGCTTATATAGGCAAGGCCATATGGATGTATGAGCACACAAACATGACATGTGGCTCAATGAGAAACAAGGGTAGGTAGGAAATAGGTATGGGTAGGTAGGAGAAATAATATAATATTCCACATGAGGTGGATCACCCACCGAAGGTGGAATTATCACTCCACAATAAGTGGATATGATAGTGTAATAACAAGATCAACACCATAAAAGGTGGAATTTCTCCTACACACACTATCCCAATGTGGCACAAACACCCAAGTGTCTCATATCCAAACTACTATGAAATGCATTATCCTAAGTAAACTTAAGTAAGTGTAATAATATCCATGATGAATAATTATTTACACCAACAACGGAATACCTCAAAGAGATGTCATTTCATGGAATTTTAAGATCGCAGGATATGCACAAAATGGATTAATTCGCAAAAAAAAACCAGTTGCCCTTGATTGCGAAAAAAAATTAGTTGCCCTTCATTGAAAAACAAAGAGTTCCTTTGATTGCAAAAAAAACCTTACCTTGCTTGTGCAGAGATCGCTCCGGCGGGGGGGGGTAGGGAGGCAAGACGGTCGCTGCTTGTGCTTTCAAAATGAAAATGCGTTGTGTTTTTTTTTTTAATAAAATGCCCGAGGTCATCGAAATTCCAACGAACACGGGCATTTAAAAAAAAAAAAATCAAATTTTCACACAATGCTCCTTGTTCGTCGGAAACCTCCGTCGGAATTTGACCCCAAATGTATTAGTGAAGGAACATTTAAAGAAAGTCGAAGACCTCAGTTATTCTCAAACTACGTTGTAATGATGTACAATATAATTGAGGCTGAAACATCAAGCATAGAAGAAGCAATGAACCAGCAAGCATGGAAACTAGCTATGGACGAAGAGTATCAATCTATCATCAAGAATGATGTCTGGGATATTGTGCCTAGACCTAAAGGTAAGTCCGTTCTTTCTTCTAAATGGTTGTTTAAAATTAAACATGTTGCTGATGGTAGTATTGAGAAATATAAAGCTAGATTTGTAACTCGTGGTTTTTCTCAAAAAGAAGGCATAGATTATGAAGAGACATTTGTTCTTGTTGCTAGATATACTTCTATTAGAACTATTATAGCTATTGTTGCAGCTAAGGGTTGGAAGTTACATCAGATGGATGTAAAGATCGCTTTCCTTAATGGTGTCATTGAGGAAGAAGTCTATATTGAGCAACCAGAAGGATATGGGACTCACAATAGAGAATCTCATGTATACAGATTGAAGAAAGCTCTTTACGGCCTCAAGCAAGCTCCTCGAGCTTGGTATGAAAGAATTGATAAGTATTTGGTTAGTTTAGGGTTTTGTAAGAATGATGTTGATCCTAACCTTTACTTTAAAGTATTTAATGGTGAAATGCTAATTCTGGTTTTATATGTGGATGATTTATTTATAACTAGTGAAGATAGTCTCATCATTAGATGTAAGAAAGAATTAGCGACTGAATTTGAAATGAAAGATCTAGGTTTAATGCATTACTTTCTAGGGTTAGAAGTATGGCAAAGATCTAATGAAATTATACTTAGTCAAAGAAAATACACCAATGATATATTGAAAAGATTTGGTATGCTGGATTGTAAACCTATGCTTACTCCTATGGAAACTAACTTGAAGAAATTGAGTTTATCTGCAACTAACTCTGATTTTGCAGATCCATCGGAGTACAGGCAGTTGATTGGATCCTTGATGTATCTAGTTAACACTAAACCGGATATTTGTTATGCAGTGAGTGCCCTCAGCCAGTTCATGAACAAGTCGAAGCATGTTCATCTTGTTGCAATCAAGCATATCCTGAGATATTTGTGATGCATAGTTGGCTATGGGTTGAAGTATCCAATCAACACTATCATCACCTTGGAGGGCTACTCTGATTTTGATTGGGTGAGAAGTGTAACTAATAGAAAGAGCACTTCAAGAATCTGTTTCAGTTTGGGTTTTGTCGTGATTTCTTGGGCCAGCAGGAAACAGTCCTCGGTTGCATTGAGTACTGCAGAAGCTGAGTACATTGCATCAAGTGTGGCGTCAAGAGAAGCAGTATGGCTTCGCAAGCTTCTTGTTGGGTTGCTTGGACAACCTTGGGAACCCACAATCATTCATTGTGACAATCAAAGTTGTATTAAAATGTCTGCTAATCCAGTGTTTCATGACAGGTCAAAACATGTGGAAACTCATTATCACTATGTTCGTGATATGGTACAGAGAGGTGCCATTCAACTTAAATATGTCAGCACTGATGAGCAGATTGCAGATGTTCTCACCAAGCCTCTAGCTTGTGTGAAGTTTGAATACTTTAGAGAGAGACTTGGATTTGTTGAGAACACAACTCTTGTTGAGAGGGAGTCTTGGTCTCAATGATGCACTAAGTTGCATCTACCACCCTCTGCGGACAATGCAAGGTGGAGTCGCCCTTTGCGGGCAATGCAAGGTGGATCCATCCTCTGCGCGCAATACAAGATGGATTTCATGGAAAGGTCCATGATGTGATTATTACAATATGTGGTTGCTTGCTATAATCCTCCCTAGCTAAGAGGGAGTGTTGAAATCAATAGCTAGAATCGGATTATTTAAATTAACCTTTTAATAACATATTGTAATAATTTGATGTAGCTTGTAAATCATGTGAGGCTGGCCCTATTTGGGCGTATAAGCAATGTGTAACGTGTTCTAGGGCAGGACCCAAATTGGGCAGTTGAGCAAACAACATATAACGTGTAATAAATATTGTTTGTATTTTTGGCGGCAAGTGTACTTAGCTGACCTAGCCTATAAGGCAATGTAACCATGTATAAATACAAGATATAGTGATGCCTTGTTATAACACACAAGCAATAATATCTTCTTCAGCGAATATCTCTGCAATATCAACGAACTTGTTTTGGACATCAACAAACACACATTAGAGACCAGCGATCACACCTTGGAGGCTTGCGATCTTCATCTGAGTCTCAACTAACATCATCTCTGCTCATAGTATCAAGTTCTGAGTGTATTTCATCTGTCAAATCTGCCCTACTGGTGATTGAAGGATATTTCAAGTTCAGATCAGAAGTTACAAGTCAAATAAGTCAGTCTTGCCTTTGCCCTAAGAGGGTGAATTGTATTTGATCAACTGGTGATATTCATAAATAAGATCTGAACATTGTTATTGGGTTTTTCCTCCAAGAGAAAGGTTTTCCCAAGGTATATGTGTGTCATGTGTTGATTTTGTGGTTGTTTATCTTGCATTTTGATTTTATGTTCCTTAATGCTTATCTGATTACTAAAACTAACACTATGAAGTAAAGACACCCAAAAATGGTGAGAATGTAACTTGTAGATAGGAGAAAACAGTCTAAAGCTATGCCATAATCCAATGTCTAAAAGAGTTAGAAACCCTGATCTGCATAATTATAACCATTAGACATACCCTCACAGACCGAATAAGAATGCACATGTAATGCAACTTATATGCACATTTACAGTGAACCAGTAGTCCATTTTCAATGCCGAAAAAGGACCAAGAATAATTACAGTTAAAAAAGGCTAGAACATAACAGAAAACAGAGGAGGAATCTCTGACCAACTCCATACATGCAAAATTCCCGTGTTGTCAACCTTTTGTGAAACCTAAAACCTAAACCAAATATCTGATGTTCTCTAGTTTTCAAAACCACTTTCCCACGTAAAATACACAAGGAAGATAAGAGAAATGCAAAGGAGCTCATCAACAATACCGGTTTACTTAAATATCACATATCGATTAGTACCATGCCTAGCCCAGTGATTCTTCAAGTCAATCGGTTGAGACAAAATATGGCCTTCAGAACTCAGCCTCCTCAACAGTTTCCTGAAAGCACCTCCACTCATTTTTCTACCGGGCACACGAGCTCCCTTTTTCTTGGGATTCATTGGCAGAGGGTACATGGATTCGTTGTTCGTGCAACAAGCAGACTGCCAGCCACCATTACCCCTTCTGTAACATTGGGCCACCCTTAAACAGCACACACTAAGCTTTGACTGCTTAGGTAGCTGTTCCCATTCCTTCCCCTGACAGTTCATTCCCATCCGTTTCCGTTTAGGAAACAATCGCCGTTAAGATTTTGAATTTTGAATTTTGAATTTGAACATGTTCCCGCGTGCTTCATTTCATAGAATAAAGCGCATGGGAGAGGGCACTCTCATCTACCTCGCAACTTTCATGGAATACCTCGTCACTGTGATATTTTCACGACTTTCTTGCTTTATGCAGCGGACAGAAGACATGGGTATCCTCACAACGCAGTCAATGCAGCAAACAGGCTTCCATTCCGATCAGTCTTATTTGCCATCGTACTCTCTGCCTATGCCAAAATGGGAGCTTTGAAACAGGGTATGGGCATCCATTAAAGCAGAACGTAAGGACATCCATTAAAGCGGGACGTAATGGCAATTATTATCAGATGCTACAATTGGAAATACTATGTTTGACATGTTCGCAAAATGTGGGAGTATAGACAAGGCATAGGAACTGTTTGATCGGATGCCTAAAAGAAACATGGTCTAATGGAATGCTATGGTTGCAGGATATGCACAAAACGCATTTGTTGAAAAGGATTTACAACTTCCAATCAAATGTGATTGGCGGGTATAAAGTCAGACTCTGCAACCTTTGCCAGCCTGTGGGAAAATGAGAGCTTTGGAACAGGGTATTGACATCCATCACAGAGATGATGTAGCTGCAACTACCATGGTAGACGTAATCAAAATGTGTAAGCTTAGACAAGGCACGCGAACTGATTGACAGAATGCCTCAAAGAAATGTGTTCTCATCTGATCGCTCTTGATTGCATACTATTAACAAAATGGAGTTTGGGTTATCTTCACGGATTGCGAAAATATCCAAAGATGGTCTGTAAAAACACACCAAATGTTTGAAAACCTTAAATCTTTACTTTAAAGATGGTCTGTAAGTGTTCCTGGATATCATGCAAGAGAGATGGAGATGGTCTGTAAGTGTTCCTAGATATCACGCAAGAGTGGACTGAGGAGACATTTCAAATTTATCATCGTTGAAGGCGTCTAGACTTAACTTGGATCCTAATTTATAATTTAAGGTTGCCTAAGGTGTCAATCAAGAGTAATTCTCAAACATAAATTAACAATTTTCAATCCATTTTAAATATATTGGTATGAAATCAAAATGCTACAAATTTTTAATCTTGGATGTTCAAATTTGTGACTATCATCCTTGAAAATAAAGAAACAAATGATTAGGAAAATCTGATTAGTGACACCTTACATAAGACATTGTTGCAAATTCAAGATGTCAAAATTCTATATGACTTGATATCGAGTTTATCTAATAACAAGGAAAGCTCCTTACCTTGGACTAGTTAAAGTTGGAATTATTTCTCTAAGTAAAAAAAGATTTATGAATCGTATTCTTAATTAGGCAAGACAAAAACATTTTAAAAAGGGATAAAAATGTTATGTTCTATTTGATCAAATTGATAGAGAAAATATAAATAAATGTCCATCTCCGGAGGATAAAACTACAATTGCAAAGTTAGGAAATTGTTTCATCTAATTTCTAATGTTTGCATATAGTTCCCACCTATTTCTTCTACTCCCCTACAAACTTATGTGCAATATGTTCAAGATGCTAAGAGTAGGGGAAAGAGTCAAAAGAAGTCAATTCATCTCTTGTTGAATTTTTAACATGGTCTAATATCACTACCAAGAAAATAAAGAAGGTTTCCAAATCTTTAGTAATAGATTTGCAAACAATTTCAACAATGTTATACAAACCACCTCAAGCAAAGAAAAAAATAGTTATTTATTAATTTATACTAATACACCATAGTCAAGGATAAAAAAATTGGTACTCTAATTGTGGATAAAGATAAAGAGATCTCCAACCATCTGATTATCAAGTGTTGAAGGTTAATTTGGGAGTATGGATAAGACAATTATAAATTGAGAATAATCAATCTATCATTACTTCCATCATTTGTAAAATGAATAAGCAATTAGACCAAGCATAAGCTAAAAGAATAGGGACTTCAATTGACCTCTTATATTAAACACCTAGTTATACCTCTTCAATGTTCTCAAGTCTTGCTTTATATACCTACTATTATCTCTCATGAGCATGCCTTAGCAATTGATGAGATGAAATATATTGCTAATGTAACAAAGCAATGACTCAATGAATTAGTAGCTCATGGGTCCATGGTTATTAAAGTTTCCACAACCATACATTAAAGAGTGACAAGTACGACACTTTGGCCAAAGTTTTAATTTTCGTAAAATTCATTGTTCGCTCACCTCTTACTCGACTTCGACAGTACTCTCTTCCTAGGGTTTGGTAAAAAAATTACAATCACAAATACTTAATGGTATGAACTTCCCCGTTGCATCTACAACCTAGAATATAGAGTCACTTCTCCTAAATAGTTATCGTTAGAGCCACCAATTAGCAAGAAATTCCTAGGCATAAGGAAACTCATGTTCAAATTTAAACTCGTCATTATTCTCGCGCGACTGTAATAAAGTGCTTGATCACATAAAAAAGGGATAGCCTCTGATCAAATATGATTACTGTAGTGCATAGAAGACATTATTTGTGATAAGTTTAGCGCAAATATAGGCACACAAACTATTCTATAGGATGCCTCGAATAAATGTGATCTCATGGAATGTCGTGATTGTAGGATATACACAAAAGGGATTTGTTGAATAGGATTCAAAAACTTTCAAGAATATGAAATTGGTAGGTGTAAACGCATAATCCAAAACCTTTTCCAAAATCCTCCCTTTCGTGCCAAAATGGAGCTTTGGAACAAGGTATGCAATCAATCAAAAGATAAAAGTTAGAGAGACTTTATCATATGTATGGACATCCATAAAAGCTTAAAGAAAGTGCCAAAATATTTGTCAAATATTATCATTTGAAATGCTCTAATAGACATATATAGAGAATTGAGAAGGATAAGCAAGGAACACAAACTATTTGATAAAATACCTCGAATAAATGTGGTCCCATGGAATACCATGATCACAGGATATGCAAAATTATGTGAAATATTTGATAGAATCTCTTGAAGAAAAGTGTGCTCATGGAATGCACCCATTGCAGATTATACACAAAATCAAATTTTCAATAGTCTTTAGAAACTTTCAAGAAAATGTAATTGGTAGGTGTAAATCCAAACTTTGCAACCTTTTCTAGCATCCTCATAGCTTGTACCAAAATTAGATCTTTAGGACATGATATGGACATCCTTCAAATCATAAAGGATAGATCAATTTATTAGATGGTGTGGTTAGAACTACCCTAATAGACATTTATGAAAAATATGGAAGCATAGACAAGGGGTGTGAATTATCCATTTACAAGGAATTATCCATCCTTATTCTATTATTTGTTTCATTTAAATTTTTAGCATTCTTTGATTGTTGTTATCTATTCTACCTTTTTCTAAAATAATGTACGTAATATAAGCATGGTTGCAATCTACATGTGTACCAACATCCTTATATCAAAACTAGACTACTTACACACTCCTTAATAAATAATGCGTGTAAAACTAGGCATGGTTATAATCTACAGGTGTGCTAACATCATTATATCAAAATTAGACTACTTGCACACTCCTTGACAAATATCACCATCACTTTAAGATATATCGTTTATTAAATCCACACTCATGTCCCTTTACAATCTAGTTCTCATACCTTCATCCCTCTCTTCTACCCAACCTCTTTTATTTTTCCCGTCACTCAATATTCCTCCACCTAAATTTTCATGTCTACTTATCCAACCCCACCCCCCCCCCCCTCTCTCTCTCTCTCTCTCTCTCTCTCTCTCTCTCTCTCTCTCTCTCTCTCTCTCTCTCTCTCTCTCTCTCTCTCTCTCTCTCTCTCTCTCTCTCTCTCTCCTCTCTCTCTCTCTCTCTCTCTCTCTCTCTCTCTCTCTCTCTCTCTCTCTCTCTCTCTCTCTCTCTCTCTCTCTCTCTCTCTCTCTCTCTCACCCTTATCCTTCACTTGTCTTTCTTCATTCTCTCTTTCCACTTTTGTCACCATCCATCCTATCCTACCCTAAACTTCACAACCCTTGACATACTTTTATCATATAACAAAATAAATAATGTCTCTTACCCGAGCATATTCCCAGCCTATCCCCTATATCTATCATTTACCATCTAGTTCAAGAAATGCTAATTATCTATTATCTCACTATCTTATACCTTGGGGGATGGAACCTTAAACCTCATCCACAAAATAATATATTAGGCTATAATAAATCATCCACAAGAGTTGTATTTCATCATGCTAAACATTGACATATGTTTGTATTTAATTATATAAGTGATCCTAACATACACATTCAATCCTTTATAGATCAATGTGCATTAATTACTACTTTGATGATCAATTTATAGCTAATCATTTCCTCACTTCATTGATGAAAACATCTTAAAATATTTCTACTCTTTAGCTACCTATTAAATGGGTTTCTTTCTTTATCTCACTTATCTTTTCATGGAACACATTCAAGTCAATATAGGATTGTAGGTCAATTTCATCAACGATGTACTGTAATCAAGGCATAAATGAGGATGTTATGGATTTTATCTTCTATTATTAATGCCCTCTTTCATAGATCTCGTATGTTCTCTCCATACACATCCAAAAAATTCTTCCCTAGGCAATCCATGAACTATTGGTTCATATTCTTCTTCTTCATGAAGTAACATTGGACACCCATTTGTTTCATCTTTGTCCCACTTTATACCTTACAATATATATACTTTCTATCTTTCTAGAGAATTTCTCAAGTTCTCTTACTGTGGTAGCCCTCTTCATGCCTCTAATTATCAAACATTCATTCCTTAGATTTTTTCCCTAATGCAATTTTCAAACCAAAACTCAAGTACTTCCTCTAGGTGGGGGAGAAGTCTCATCTTTCTCACCTTTCATTATAATTTATCACTTCAACATTACATTTATGAACTCTAATTAAATTGATCAATTTCATCCTTTCTTACTAAATCATTCTCCCTTATCTTTGACTATGATTCTATTATGGCAATCAATTGTACTACATCCTTATATCAAGAGAAAATCTTCTCACCTATTTCTACTATAATTTGAGAGGTTAAAAAATCAATTCATTTCTTTTATGTGAAGGCATCTTCTATCTTTCTAACCACACTTTAAAAATCATTGTTCATAATATTCTATTGATTCCTCAGTTTTTGTCATCTTATATTTTTTGTTCATACATTAGGTGAATGGAAATGGGTTAAGGATTATAAATGCGGTGTATCTATTGCTAGAAGAAAAAATGGCAATGGAAATAAGGTGGAAGACTTTCAAGGTTTAAAGATTGGCTTTACCACATACTTTATACCTTTTGGGTATGATGGTATGAGTAATCCTACAAGTAAGGGTTCCACAAGAAGGAAGGGAGAAGGGAAGTGGGTTGAGAAAAATGAGTAGGGAAAATAAACAAACCCAAGTGTTTTAGGGCTAAAAGAAAAGTGAATCCACAAATTAGGAATCATGGTGAATACTTAATGCTAAAGGATAGAAATCATGGAAATTGTAAATGGAGAAGGCTCGTGGATTTGTCTTTTAGCTTAATAGGTACAAAAATACATGGAGACATAAATATTAGTGCCAAAGGTAAAGCAGTGAGTAGAAGCATAAGAAAATCCTTGATAAAGTACATAGGTAATGAGGAGTTTAAATGACTAAAATAATCAAAGGTCTTAAACAAAAATGTAAATATTTGGTTTCAAGGAATGGAGGGAAAGAATATTGGCAAGAGGAAACTTATAAGCCCAATAAAGGCTACAAATAGACACAATCACCTCTAATACTTATAAATTTCTATAGGTTAAGATATTTAGGCATGTGACAAGTATAAGAAAGACAAAACACTACAACAAGAACATTTACTGATAAGGAGGTCTATTGAAGGATTTCTTAGATTGGTTATAGATAGTAGCCAAAACATGGTTCTATTAAGAAAGGAAGCACTTGCCTTAGATAAATTTGCACTTCCTATATACACCCCAATATCATCTAGAAAGGGGTAAGACATATATCACATAACTATAGGGACAAAAAAATAATTTTTTGATAAAATGTCAATGATGAGCTCCATAGATAACAAAGTCAAACTAAAAGAAATGAGAAGTACATTAGAGTCCTTTCAATAGGAATGATATAGAGAGTAAAGGCTTTAAATGACCAAGATCAACAAAAGGTTCCTTGATTTTATCTAAAATTAGAGATGATGTTGCAAGGTATAAGAATATTAATCAAATATTTTTTAAGATCCAAATAAAAAAATAGCATTGCTGAAATACTCGTAAACCTATATTCACATGTGATTTGCAGACGGCAATAAAACAAATGCACACATCTACCTAAAGTTTAACTGACATTTTATTGATAAAGTTAAGAGTATCTTCAAGATAAGCAACACAAACAAGTAGTTCAACCACATACATAATGATCAACTGAAAATGTAATGTAATAAAGGTTAATCATGTGACTAAAATATGTACAACTCACATTCACTAAACCTGCATGGCTGCATGCACATTTAGCACAAAGTTTAGTTTCAGAATATGTTCCAAAGTGCCTCACTAATTCAAATATATTTTGAGAGCATCCTTGAAAATTTCATTTTGTGCATATCCCACAAACACATTCCATTCTTGAGACCACCTTCTTTTTAGGTATTTTGTCAACAGTTTTCATGTCTTGTTTACGCCTCCACATTTTCCATATCTGCACATTTTCCATATCTGTCTATTGGAGCATTTCCAACGATAATATCTGATAAAAATCTGTCTTCAATTAAGCTTTAATATGTTAATTAAGCTTGTGGAGTCTGGCTCTAGATCTGCTGATTGTATTTTGTTGAAAGTTTCTGAAGCCTTTTGAACAATCCCTTTTACATATATCTTGCAAGCATGGCATTTCATGAGACCACATTTTTTAAGGCACTTTTTGCATACATATATATAAAAGCAGTTGCAACTATGATATCCCACATAATTCATTATCTTTCACTTGTGGTGGATGACCGTACCTTGTTCCAAAGCTCCCATTTTGACACAGGCAGGGAGGATGGCTCCCATTTTGACACAGACAGGGAGGATGATGGCAAAGATTGCAGTCGATTAGATCTTCCTGAAGGTTTCTGAAGCTTTTCCAACAGACACATTCTGTGCATATCCTGCAATCGTAGCATTCTAGAAGACCAGGTTTCTGTGCATATCCTACAGATAGTTTAGATGCGTTGTCTATTCTTCCATTTTTGCATACATGTCTACAAGAGGATTTCCTGAGGGACGCCCATACCCTGTTCCAAAGTGTCATTTTCGGCACAGGCCGGGAGTACGCATGAAAACTGTTTGGTCTGAAATGATTTTTGTCACGTATGAACATAATATGGGCGGCAGGATAAAACGATTCAAAAAAATTTAAAATTTGCGCCGGCTTGAAAACCAACGGAAACGGAGATGGTGAACCGCAAATGGGACGGTTGAAGAGGGCCCACTAGCCACCTAAGCACGGTAAGCGCTTAGTGTGTGCTGTTTAAGCCAGCCCGTAACATTGCTGAAGCACTCCTGTGCAAGAGCAAGCTAGAATAACCATGGTAGAAGTATCAATGAACACTTCACTATGCCCATCAGTCATCATCATGCCCCTTCCACTCATGTTTGGCAACTGCAAGAGGTGATTTTAAATCATCTCCCCCGCACCCAGTTGCTTGTTTCATTTTCTTCACTGGTCTAGGATCTGTTCGTCTTTATCCTTCCTCTGCTTCTGGGGTTCCTCCAGGACAAGAGCAGTTGAGGTCGGTACAAAAGGGTGAAGATTTTGGTGGACTTCCCTTAATGAATCGGCTGAATTGTGAGCTAATGCCTGCAGGAATTTAGCACTCACATCTGTGATGTAATGCCTGCAGGAATTTAGCACTCACATCTGTGATGTAATGCCTGCAGGAAGCGATATGCAAAAATTAATTATGCTAGATTAGCTACAGAGCCAAAAAATCGAATACAAGAGCAGACTGGAAATCAACATTTCACATACAAGAAAAGGATGACAATAACAAGTAATGAGAGTTAAATGGGGTTCCTTCATTAATTACATGAGCCTGCAATGCCAGTTGCATGTCATGTCCCTTTTGGCTCCATATGCCTGGCATCTTGTCTCTTTCACTCTTTGTTTTTACTTTTCATCTCGATGTGCCAAATTCGTAACTTGGCATCAAAACATCAGCCTCAAAACATTAGTTACAACTTGAAATGATCAAAACATAAATAATTTCATATGCGGAAATTTCAATGAGCAGTAATGTCATTCTTTCAGTACTGTTTTTTTTTATAAATTACTCTTCAATATAGTGTTAAGAGTTTTGGCTTATATCTTCATTGTTCACAATGATCTAGATTTTTATAAAGTTTCCCAAATCAGAATCTGCACTAATTTGAAAGTAATGACAGTGTGACGGAAGCCGATTACAATCTTTGTGAGAGGAACACGAGCTGGGTGTTTCAACAAATAAGGGAACGAGGGTATTTCAATAGACAAGGGAAGGAGGAGATTTCATTACAAACACCAATCTAATCTTATTCCATAGAAATAAAATAAAATCCAATTAAAGACTAGAAAAATGAGGTTTAAATCAGATGGAAAGGGCGGGTAGCAGAGATGACCACGCTATCAAAATCAACATAAAACCATTCTCCCGAAACAGTTATGGCACCGACAATGGTAAGTGAGACATTGATTACTCTAGCTCTATGAAGAATGAATTTGATTTGATATATGTCAATCACGCTATCTGTCAATAGAGAGAAAAGTTAAAAAATTGGTGAAAAAGATCTAGGGGAAAGGACCCAGTAGTTGAGCATGTACCAATTGTTGTGAAGGTTGTTGATACCTTTTGTTCCAAAAATTGAACAAATAAAACCTATTGTTTGAAACAAAAAATATCATTTTTTGTTAGAAAATGTACCAACAGTTGTTAGGAAATGTACCAATAGTTGTCTAATATTGTAAAAAGTAACCAATCAGGTGATGCCATGTCAGCTGCACAACTATTGGGGTCTCTTTTGCACGCCTATTGGTCTCACTTTTGGGGGGGGCTGTTTTGGACACCTTGGCAAAAAGCATGCTGATGTGGCATCATATTTGATGATGTGGCTCTGAAACCTTAGTTATAAGCAGGGGACTTGCCAAGTAAGCTGCTGTAAAAAAATCGAAGTGTTTTGAAATTTCCAAGTAGGATTTTGAGAAGCGTGAAGTTAGGGTGCACAACTATTGGGTCCTTTCCCCTAATGGTTGTAGACATTGCAATTGTCTTGCACTGTTTATTCATGAACGTCAACCATAGATTTTGGAAGCTAGTCCATGTGTTTCATATAAATAAATGTCTACGACATAATTAACATAGCATGTTTGTATAATCACATTTCATATATATCATTAACTAGATAAAAGTATGGTTCGGGGGTATAGTTAAAACATATAAAAGTCTCATAAAAGTAGCAATAAAGCAAGTGAAATAGTGGCAATCATGGACACACTAGAGATATTTTTATTTTATTTTATTTTATTTTATTTCATGGACAAGAAACTATATTGCACAATGCTCTTGTTCATTAGCAAGTTGAGCTCTATTTGTGTGTGTTGTTGGTGTGTTTATCAAAGAATTTTTATGGTTTCAATTAATGACACCTACAAGGATTTGGGCGATGGTTCTATGCACTCTTATTGTGGTTGTTGCTAGTCTTGATGACCAAGCATCTCAAGTTAGCATCAATGTCAATCAAAGTGTGAAGACAACATGATTGTAGAAATAAAAATCTATCTACAAGACAAAACAATTACAATGGTTTGTTGTTGACCATGGTGAGAAGGGATTTATAAAAAATCTCCAAGTGTGTTTCTACATGAGAATTCCCTAACATAATTTGATGAAGATAGAAACAAAATGACCTAATTATTACCCCATCTCTTATCTCCTTTAATGTAAGTTTAGAATTGAGGCTCTAATTATTGTAAAGCGGAAAAATCGAACCCTAGTTGTTCTCCCCTCCCCAACTCCAAGGAGAGAGAAGGGAGAGTCACTAGGGTTGATGGTTTTCACTTAGGAGAGACTTTACATTCAAAAGAGGGGTTGAAACCCACAAGATCCAATCCCACGCAATGCAAGATTGGATTCTATATGAGTTTCAAGGGTTAAGACATCAAGGATACCCTCTTTTGTAAAGAATGTAGATAGAAAGATTGAACTAGGAATGCATGTAAAGTAGGAAAGATTCGCTTATAAATAGAGATAGGGATATGGGATGAAGCTGTGGACCTGGAATTAGTAGTAAAATGTCGAGACGGTGCTGTTCTGCAAATTTGAGCGAAAGTTGACGGGACGATGGTGCCCGGCGTGCACACGGTCCTCCGAAAAATCCGCGAAACGAAGGGGGATCTGTTCGTCTCTGCACAAGGATTCTAGATCTTCAATTACAGCCGCGTACCTGCAACCTACACACAGAAAAGAGAGGACGATTGGGGGGTTAGGGATGAGGGGTTTGCCTTTAGGTCAAACCCCGGTTTTGGAATTAACCAAGAAATGAGAATGTTGTAAATGTAAATGTTTGTAATGTAAACAAGTACTGATACCTTGTTGTAAGAATGTTTGTATTCTTACATGCGAAGGTGTAATGTATGTAGTATGTTGTATGTTTTATGTGATCTCCTCTTCAATGGTTGAATCCTTGTCTTGAATGCAACACTTAGCCTTGAATGGAGACTTGGAATGCTCAATTGCTTGAAGGAATGCTTGAATGCTTGAATGTTTGAATATTGCTTCCGCGTCTTGCACACATATGTCCTTCCTCCTCCAAATGGGAGAGGAAATGTAGTTTATATATTTGTCAATTAGGGCTGATAGACTGATTTTCCTGACCTTAGGCCGACCAGGAAACATTATTTTCCAATTTGCAAACTTAAAGACCCGAAGCCCCATAAGAGACCGGGCCCAAAATAGGGCCAGGGACCAGGGTGCTGGGCGCCATGGTCCTGGGGGACCAGGGCGCTGGGTGCCCTAGTCCTGAAGGAGCAGGGCGCTGGGCGCCATGGTCCCACCTCCCGGGACAGCAGGGTGCAAGGAGGATCAGGCCAGGGTGCAGAAAAATGCAGTTTTTGATGTCATGAACAAGTTTCGGGGTCTCCATTCAGGTTCAACGTTGCGCTGCCATCGTGAAGACCCAAATGCAGTCGAAATTGCAAGTGTCACAATTTTAGGATGCTACAATTATATATCATTAACAACAACACAAGCAACATCCTAAATATCATTACCTCCAGTGTCACATAACACTATCCTTAGTGACTAAAAAACTCCCCTAATGATGGATGTGACAAAATTTTGAATTGTAACACCATTCTCAAGTAAACAAGATCCCACACCCATATTTGAGACTCAAATCCCTTTGGTAATAACATATATGCCCTTGGTCTCTCCTCTAAAATGCTTTCATGACAAAAGAAAGGGAAACACAATGCCAAAGAAAAAATGGTAGACTCGTTGCTTTGAAACCAAGTGTCACCATAGAATCTATTCTATTGAGAAAAACCATTTACTCCCTAATGAGATGTAAAGCACAAAGGAAGACACTTCTTATTCAACCATCTCAAGCAATATAACTTTTGCTAAAAAAATCTTGGTCTTGCCTTGAACCTCAAGAATTTTTTTTCCAAGAGGCACTAGGAAACATAAACTTGTGGATTACCTCCTCCTTGTATCATATAATATTACTTTTTTCTTTCAAATAAGGATTAAATAATTATAAAACATATTATATTAATAGAATGGGAATACCCGCACAACTATTGGGTCCTTTCCCTAATTACTATGAGCAAACTATATTGCATTTTTCATCCATCAACCTATATAAAATACCACTTTAGAAAATTAAAGAAAAATATTTTTGTTCACTATCATTAAAGCCACAATATTTTTGGTATCTAACACCAACTATAATGCATTTTCGATCAAGTGATGGCCCCCAATATCCATTACAGTTTCTTCCTCATTTTTTCAACCACAAATATAATCACATTCATATAAAAAAATACCTATTAAAGTCAACTAGGTCTTCTATGATATCATGAGTTCAGGTAGCACCATACCAAAACTATGGTCATCATCCCCATCCACCAATAGTCTTCACCTTATTATCTTTTCTTCTAATGAAGGCCCTTTGAAATCCCTAAATTTTGATTAAGATCAACAACCTACTCGTAACAAACCTCCATCTACCCCTATTCCCAACAAACTTTCCTCTACCATTCCCATGAAAACCCTTCTATCTCTCACTGACCTCATTCTCCCCTAGTTCCCTATCCTACAAGGTATTTATTCTTGAATGAAGTCCCTAAAAAGGGTAACGATTCCCTAAGAACCCTCTTTTTACTAACTTGCATGACCTTACATATTCTTCTTAGCTCTCAAACACAATGAGAACACACTTCCAATATTTCTCTTAGGAGTTTCTTCTTGAAGGAGTTTTCATGAATTCCACCATCTTCATCTATGAAAATTAGTTTAATGTACTTTAGCTAGACAATAACAACTTGCCCACACTTCTCCGATGAAGTATCATGTGCATCATGAAATATAAGACCCACCTTTATATTGGCTCTCATAAGCATTAAATGATAAATTCTATTTGGAACAATCTCACAGATATTTTCATGCTTCAAGAAGTAAAAAATAATACTATCCACTTGGGTGTCACTCTAGATGCTATTTGTCATTAAGTCCAATTCTTCCACATTAATCATATGGAGGGAAGTGGTGGATCCACGTTGGTCCTTGCACCTTGGATTGCTAAATCTATTATTGATTTCGATACTAACCCAAACTATTGCTAGATTTGGACTATCTTGTAATATTTGGGTAGACTACATGGGTTTTGTTCTATGTATACTTTGAATTCCCTATAAAATAAAAATTAGCTTTAGGAATGGATACATTTGCATGTAACCATGGTGGAATAGGTGGTGTGTGTGACTTTAACATGAGAAACATCATTCCAATCATAGTTATAGTTGGGAGAACCACTCCCACCTATCTCAATTTAAGTATGAAATGTGGACCTTAGCACTCAATAGCTAGGAGCATGATGATTATGGATAGTAAATTATGATCTAAACCATTAATATGATAAAGCCTCACATAATTATATCCATTTTTTAGATATTAATAGTATAAACTATAAAAATATTATGTAAAGTTTGACCCCCTTAGGAAAAATGGATCTTCACAAACCATATTGATTTACTTGAAACAATTGATGTAAAATATTTTTTAAGAAAATTAATAAGACCCCCTATGGTAAGTCTAAAACAACACATATCAACACCAAGTTAAATTCATGTTCAAACACAAAAAACAATGTGAAAATATAACTCCAAACACCAAAACCATCAAGCTTGTAGACAAGCAAAATAATAGCTAAGAAACTAGACGAAAAAAATATAACATAAATAAAAATCCGTCATATAGAAAAAAAGAAAGTCGCATAAACATTTCAAAAGCACAATATATTCTAACTTTGAAATGGAAGGATCAACTACTAAAATGTTGCTAAAATTAAGGGACAACATCTTGAACACAATCCAAATGCTTCTCCTTTCCTATCCATTGCTCCTTTTGAAAGGCAAAAAGGTTGGTGTCATATTTAGTGAAACTAATACAACTCATTAGATCCTAAATTTGATGGTTGTATGGTCATATTTAGACATTTTTATTGTAATGTAGAACAAAGATTTAAAAAGACTATATCGCGTGAAAAGAGAGATTTTATATACACTATTATATAGCATTATATTGATAAATATACTTAGTTTATTTGTAAATTTATTTGTAGAAAGATGTGGCTTGGTAGTTTAAGGAAACCTTCAAATGAATAACCATCATAAAAAATGTTGCTTAACAAATAAGATTGATTATTGAATTTAGAGCTTAGAAACGTTTACTAATGAGTCCTTATTTTTTTATTTGTTATAGATTTACCATAGTTACTATTGTCTATAATAAAATAAACCCAACAAATCTCCCTTTCAACATTATTCTTGCTAAAGACTCTACAACCTCCTTGCTAATTTGGTAAGTAGTCATAATGTTCAAAATATTATGTTTCTAGTTGGAAAAGCTCTAGTTCTTAGCTTCTCCACCTATTTTTAAAGTCTTTTAAAAGCATATTACTACCAAACTAATTTGGTAGTGTCACATCCCCAAATTTCACATAGAACTTCTTTTCAATTTTGGAAAGTTTACTTTTAACTATCTTGGAAAATGGTTAGTGAATTAGCAATGAGTATGAGCATAAGTTTGCTTTGACAAGATGAGATGTTATTTTAAATTCAATTATGTTCCTAAAGTTTGCGATGGAAAATCGTGGAAGGATTGTTGAATATATATCATATTATGCATGATAAAAATTTTGCTTATCTAATTGTAATGTTGAATAAGGTCTAATCACATGTTTGTGTTGACCAAGTGTTAACCAGGAGAAGGGGCGATTGAGACAACATCTCCAAAGAAACAGGGAGAGTATCATCAAGAAGAGGATTATAGACGAATGAGAATTGTGTAGATGCCATCTAGAGTCTTTATGAACACTGAACCAATTAGGGAGTGAGTAAGTACTTTGGCCATTAGTTTTGAGTCTTATCCTTATTTTGGGATTAAGTAATCATAAGAACCCTAATGTTAGGCTAGCATCGAGTCAATATGCATGGTCTAGAGATTGTCTTTGTTGGTAGGATCATTTCATCAAATTGTCATACTTTTTTATTAGAGTAAAATGTGTATGTTCTTTTATTTAAAAAGCCTAGCTATAATGAATTATGGGGGGGAGTTATTTTATTGTTGCCCACATATTGTGGTGGGGTAGGATTTCTTTGACCCTTGACCACCACGTAGGTGGGAAGGGATCAATTCTCTTTTTAATTAATACCACATAGTGGTAAGAGGTTGCAAGGAGTATGGGGGGATTGGGCACCCACCTTGGGTGGCGCACCCGAGTAAGTGCACCAAGATGGTGAACAAAAAGGGGGGTATAAGTGGCCACTTTTTTTCTTCTGAAAACAGGTAAACCTGAACTTCAAAGAGCTATTCAAAGGTCATGCACTCAAAACTAGGAGTTGAGAAAAGAATAAGAATTGTAGTACTCTGAATTTAGTTTCTAAACTACTAATTTTTAAAAAAATTGGATAAGATTAAGAGGGTCAAACCTTTCATGCACGAAAAAATGTTCCTGATTTTTTCAGAAAAATATAACATAGTTGTTTTTGTGCGCTGCATAAAATATATAGTTAGATTTAGTATTTTGCAAAACCCTTTGGTAGGATAATAGGTAAGAGTGAGATCTAGAAATTGTGTATTTTTTTGTAAGTTTCCGTTGAGTATTTTATTTTTTATGATTTTTGGAAGTGACCGCATCCTGAAAATTTGGTACTTGTTCGTGCGCTGGGCATAACTTGCATCAAAATAATGAAAAAATGCAATTTTTTTTAAAAGTGTATAGAATCTAGTGTAGAACAATAATATATAATTTATTTTGAATTTGGTCAAGTATATCAAAAGTTAATTAAAAAATGGTAGACATATGTCTGTGAGGACTGTTAAGGCACTGATAAAGAAAATTAAAGTTTACTATGCTAATGTTGTCCAAAAATTAAAAAATTTATATGATCAGAAAACTAAGAAGATGTGTGAGATTATGGTGGTAATTTTAGAGATACCCACTTCATCATTTGTAAACTTTATGATGATGAAGTCAATAAATCATGGTGGAGGATGAAAAAACGTGTAAAGGAACAAAAAAGGGGGGGAAATGGGCTTGCAAGCCTTAGGGTCATTTTCCAACCCTCTTACCAAGCCAAAACCCGCACGGGTTTTGAAGAACCAAAAGTACTGACGCCCTCCTAAATGGCACAAGGTTAGCTTAAGATCAAAGAACACAAAATCACAAGATGTTAGAGTTAATCAATCAAAAACTGAAACAATGAAGGCATTCCAAAAGAGACACTAAAAGAAACATGCTAAATATATCTAATAAATAGAACAAATGATCATGAGACATCTCCAACTGCCTCTTAGCATGGCCTTAGCTTCTTCTCCCTTGTTCCTCTCCTCTCCAAGTTCCAAAATAGTGTAGCTCTCAGCAGCTTTTTGCACTATGGATGCTTATGGAGGATTGAGATTTGTATAATAGCTCCAAATATGAAATGAAAAGCTAACAGTAATGCTAAAATGATGTATTTTAACTAAAAAGACAAGATTTAGTTATGCTATGCTAAAATGCTCTCTAAAATGGCTATAGTCTAAATGCATACAAGTTTTCAGGATCTGGATTATGAAGGAATGGGCTCTATTTATAGGAAAAATGGAGCAATGGATGGCCAGGATTGAATGGTTTAATCAAGGGTCAAGCTTGAAAGTTGGGAATCCATGTGCACAATTGGCACCAATAAAATAGTGACAAGTGTCAACACAGGATTGGGTTGAAAGAAGAGGTTGGAGGCATTAAAGGCCTGAGAAGACCTCATGGTTATCTAAAGGCTAAGGGTCAAGCCTAAATTAGGATTACCCACTGGATTAGGAGTTAATCCAAGGATAAACCTTTGTGCAAATGATTAAGAGATAATCATGGTCAAAGTATTAAATGCTTGATGAGACCTTTGTGGTTGGATAGAGGTTGAGTCAAACAAATGTTTTAACCATGTGGGAGGGTTGAATTAACCATTAATGGTTATTGAAGACTTTGGGGGATTAAGTGGTTGAAAGTTGGAAGCCTTTAATGGTTTTCAAAGACTTTGGGGTTTTTGGTGGTTGAAGGTTGAAAACCTTCAATGGTTATCCAAGACTTTGGGCCATTTGAGAAGTGACTCCATTTTGCTTAGGAATGTGACAATAATTAGGGGATGGATTAGGTTAATTAGGAAGAGGTTAGAAGAATCTAGAAGGGGATTAGATTTTGCAAGTGGATTTGGTGGGTGAGGGAAAATAGGATTTTATTAAAATAAAAATTCATTTATTTCAATAATGTGTGCAAGTTGCATTTGTAGGAAAATGCAAGTGGGGGGGGATAATGATTTAAATAAATGTTTTATTTAATTTATTTAAAAGAGGAAAAGGGGGATTTAATTAAATAAATTGATTTTATTTATTTAATTGATGGGAATTTGATTTAATGAATTAATTAAAATAAATTGAATAATTTATTTAATTAATAGAAGAATGTTTAGGGATGAATTAATTAAATATTTATTTAATTAATTGATGGCTAGTGGATTTTTAATCAAATAAATACGAAATATTCATTTAATTAAAATGGACAGATTTATGTGACTACATTTGCCCCTCTTTGAGACGGTGCAGTTTATCGCATCGTTTCAAAGAAAGAAAAACTGGTGTGAAGAAATGCCCCATAAAATGTAAATTTAATGGGTGGTATGCCCCCTCGAAAGATGGGCCGAAAAATTTCAAAAAATCGGGCAATCTCTCGAAAAAGAATGAAAATTGGCAGGGTGGTAGAAGAGAAGAAGTTAGGCATACTGGGGAAAAATAGAAGAAAACGGGGGAAACATGGAGAAATGGGGGGCTCGGGAAGTTCACGGGGACCACGGCGATGAGCGGGGTGAAGTTACGGGGACGTCGGGGGGGTATAAATGGGGTGAAAGGGGTGAAAATAGGATCATTTGTGACCGCGACCAGTTGAAAACTATAGCTCTGACAGTGACATTTGGAGGAGCAAGAAGGAGCAACGATGCCGTTTCCGATCACCGAGCACCGATTTGAGCGAGTCCGCCGGTACCAACGCCCAGCCGACTATGGACCAGTGGTATGCAAATTCGAAAACTTCCTTTTTATGCATTTTTGGTATGTTTTTAGCTAAGTCCAAGTCAAGTCGGAGCAAGAGCGCTGGAACTATGTTTTTAGCGCTTTTGCTCCATAAATTAGCGCTATTGTGCCGCAATAGCGCTTTTGCAAGCTAGTTTGAGCGCTTTTGATATTAATGAGCGCTTTTGCAGGCAAGTTTTAGCGCTTTTGTCAAATTAGCGCTATCGCAGGGTTAATTGAGCGCTATTGATGTGTAATAGCGCTATTGCATAGCGGTTTTAGCGCTTTTGATTAATTAGCGCTATGGCGTAGTTAATTGAGCGCTATTGCATTTTAATAGCGCTATTGTAGAGTGGTTTTAGCGCTTTTGTTTTTGTAGCGCTATTGTAGGGCTTTTTGAGCGCTATTGATATTGTTGTAGCGCTATTGCGTTAGGATACAAGATGCCCCAGTTTCGGACAAAATAAGACTCCGGATGCCTAACGATTGATGGATGGTGAGGTGAAGTGGGAGTTGTTTTGAACCATAGCAGCCCGATGAGACTTAGGTCATTTGTTAGGAGAAATGCCTGTTGAAGTCTAGGCGGCCATGATTGCTTACCTGTTGAGACTCGAAGATACTTGATCAAAGTATCTGATGATAGTCTAGGTTTAAACTTAAGAAAGTTTGATAACAAAACAACTGATGGTGGTTTGATGAATGTCTATGTGCAGGAGGATCTACGCGTGTTGCAGTTACGCGAGCGCCACCCTGCGACACAGGGGTTGCGAGATCGTTTGACTCAGATCGAGATAGATTGTATTGCGGCTACTGGGCTCTATGAGGTGATGCATATGCCCGTGATTCGGATGAATCACGGCCTGATTACAGCTTTAGCAGAGCGATGGCATAGTGAGACATGCACGTTCCATCTGGCTCAGGGCGAGATGACGGTGACTTTGGAGGACGTGTGGTGTATTCTTCGGATTCCGATTCGAGGGCAGCTGGTGACGTATGATCGATCCTGGGGGACAGTGTCTTGCCAGAGGATTTTTGATGAGGACGTATTCATTGATGATGGGTCGATTGCCTGGGAGGATATAGCGGCACTATATGAGCCCCTTCCAGCAGTTTTGTCAGGGATCGTGGGAGGGCTTCTGTGTCCAGACAGGCGGTCACATGGATTGGCGGTCGGATGGGGACAGGTGATTGAGATGATGGTGACAGAGGGGACTCGATATGCCTGGGGGCCGTGCGTATTAGCGCACATGTACCAGGAGTTACACGAGGTAGTGTACCGGGGGAGAGGTTCACTTGCAGTAGGCATGACGCTGCTGCATGTGTGGGCATGGGAGCATCTACCAGTGACTCGACCAGTGAGTCTGAGATTCCGAGCCGTGGACCAGCCCTATATGTTTATGTATAGTGGTATGATGAGCCAGCCCCACTTGGGGAAGCTAGAGTGGTGGAGGCGAGCATTAGATGACCTAGATGCAGTGATCTGGCGGCCATACTTGGAGTGTGAGCCATGGGAGGATGATGCAGAGGCACTACCTTATGTCTTCATGACCCGATTCCTCATTGGGAGGACTTCGTATCACGTGGAGAGACAGGTGCCAGGACGGGTTATGAGGCAGTTTGGACGGCAGCAGGGACTGCCGAGCGGATCAGGAGAGTATGCTCGAGTTATTCGAGAGCGGTATGCATGGGGTCCAGTGCTACCGTATGATCAGGCATTGGCAGAGTTCCGGACATTGCAGGCGAGGCCATGGGATCTACGACCGAGGGTCGTTGATGCAGGGGTTACAGCAGAGTATACCCAGTATCGGGCGGCGCACCCGATCCGACGGATATCAGATCCAGCGGAGCCGATCCCAGCGTTTGAGGATGAGAGGGGACGGGGACGGAGAGGAGGGCGAGGAGGTGGTGGTGGTGGAGGAGGAGGAGGAGGAGGAGGGGGTGGTGGTGGTGGAGGAGGAGGAGGAGGAGGAGGAGGAGGAGGAGGAGGAGGAGGAGGTGGTGGTGGTGGAGGAGGTGGAGGAGGAATGGGGATGCCGAGACAGCGGAGAGGGAGAGGGGGACTACCTCTGCAGATATCACATGGACCGTTGATGCAGGGAGGGGTGCAGCTGAGTGGGAGGGGGATGGAGAGAGAGATCCCGATGGATAGAGGTGCAGGAGAGGGTGGTGCAGGGGAGTGTGGTGCAGAGGAGTGTGGTGCAGAGGAGGGACCTAGTGGAGGGGGTGATACAGGTGCGGCAGCCATGGCCATGGGGGAGGGAGCTACTGGGGATCTGCGGGAGCACATGATAGGTTATTTGCAGACCCGGGTAGAGAGATTAGAGGCGGAGATAGCAGCTAGAGATGTGCAGCTATTTGCACGTGAGGCAGAGCTGACAGTGGTGCTGCGGGAGAGAGATACTGCGGTGGAGAGTTTAGCGGAGCTGCAGGAGAGAGTCCGGACTGGTGCGCAGGGGCCATCAGGGGAGATTATGAGAGAGATACGGCGAGCACAGGCGGAGATAGAGTACTGGCGTGGGTTATATGACCAGGTGGTACCGATTAGTCAGCGAGCTCTCAGCTATACCCAGATGCGGCAGGCTAGATCCGAGCGATCACAGAGGATGCAGAGCAGTGGGGGAGTGATGGGTCCTTTACGACAGGATAGATCAGGAGATGCAGGAGGGAGTGGGGGTTCGATGAGGCCTCCACGGAGAGATGGATCAGGTGGGGCCGGTACCAGCGGTGGAGCAGGTAGGGGGGGTGCAGGTACAGCATCTAGCCAGAGCGGCATCTGAGAGAGCATTTTTGCATACATGTATTGTATCATTGTCTATGTTTGGGACTGTATCTTGGATGGCTCTTGGTAGCCGATTTTGTAGACTTCATTGTACTCTGATATATGAGATGATATATATGAGGAGATCCCATATTTGTGATGATTATGCATGTGATGATGTATGGATGTTTATGCATGATGATGATTTATTGCTTAGAGGTATATGTGTTCATGGATGCATTTGATGAGATGTTTCTTTTATGCATGTTTTTATGATGATTTATGATGTGAGATACTGACATATGAATGCAGGTTTGATATGATTTTATGATGAGTTATGATGTTTTCTATTGCAATGTAATGATGAGCTGATTTATTGCAATGGTTGAATAAATGATATTATGTATAAATATACTAGGATGATATATGCTTATGTTTTTGATGGATGAACAAGATTGTATGATGTTTCCTTTTGCGATGTAATGATGAGATGATTTATTGCAATGGTTGAATAAATGATATTATGTATAAATATACTAGGATGATATATGCTTATGTTTTTGATGGATGAACAAGATTGTATGATGTTTCCTTTTGCGATGTAATTGATGAGCTGATTTATGTGATGATGTCAATGCAATGGTTAGATGAATGATTTTATGTATGGATATGCATCTAGATGTGTTTAGATGAATGTAATATGGATAAACAAAATGTTAAGTGAATGCATAGGGATAAACAAAAGGTTAAGTTCAAATGTTGATATGATGATGTCGAAATGAATGCAGATGGATAAACAAATGTAAAGTGCAAGTGTTTATATGATGATATTAAAATGAATGTAGATGAATAAACAAATGTAAGGTACAAATGTTTATATGATAATGCCTAAATGAATGTTTCTAAATGCGTTTTAAATATGTTGGTAAGTGCAAATGCTATTGGGATGATATGATAACTAATGGGGATAATAACTGCACCTTAATGTAATGATAATAAATGCAATGTGAATGAATTCTAAAATGAACATAATAAGATGCTTATTAATGAATGAATGAATGCACTGTGTATCTAAATGGATAAATGGATGTGTGTAATAATAAGTTGATAAGATGATAATGGATAATTTACACTGGATGAAATGTTTAGTAAATGATTTAAACAATCAAAGACAATTTGATCCCATGAATGAATCTAATTATTTATGATTGGTGCAAGGATGAAAATGATTTTGTTTAATGAAAACTAATGGCAACAATGAACTATATGCAATGTTTAAGTTTAAAAATGACATGAATGGTCGCAATGCCAGATGCACCTATATGCAAGGATGATATGATTATGCAAGGTTGTTTTAAGACTTTGCATAATGCATTGATGATGTATCAGAGTACTCGGTCGTGATTGTATCCAAGACTAGCTTTTATTAATCATTTTTACATGTAAAAGCCTATATATGAATGAATGGATGGGTGATATGCAACGGAATGCAAGATATAAACAGATGAGGTGAAATGACGATCCATAGTGCTCTATTTTCATCATTGAGCTTTAAAATGTTGGAAGAGAATACAAGCATCTTGACATAATGATTCAAGATGACCTGAGTATTTCTTTCATGGATTTTAATATAGCAAGTTAATACAAACGACTTGATATAAGGGTCAAGTCGACCAGAGTATTGTTTGCGGAACAGACAAGGATTATCTCCTTTCGTGCATGACTTGGATCGTCCTCCTTGATCTTAGGCTGATCAGATCCTGAGACAAGTGCATACCGTACTAAGAAAATAAAACCTTTAGCCAATTTGGAGGAAGAGGAATCAAAGGATGAGCATTGTACCTGCAACCAAACAGTATATATACATAAAGAATAAAGAATATGGATCCTTGGTAATGGTTCATGTTCATATAGTCGAGGTATACGCTGTAGTCAGCAAGCCGTAGTGATCTATGACTGCATTTTGCATAAGATCACGTAGCTTGGTGAACTTCCCACGTAGACACCATTAGTACATGCCCCAAAACTTCATCGGAAGTAATGCGCAAACGATACAAAACAATGCTGAAAAGATCCCGATACAGATAAACAAACGATTGTACTCACAAATCAACCAAGTATTTGATAGCCTAACATAATTTTCTTGTCAAAGAAAATGTCATCTTGTCTTTGTTTTGGTAAGGAAGGATGCATCCTTGGTTAAAGACAGGTTTGGATTGTTGATGTCGATTGTTTTGGTGTGATTGGTAAATGGTCATTTGTGTGAGTAGTTTGTCAATGTTTGTTTTGCATCTGATTGGATGAATATGTACAAGGTGTTGTCATGCTTTTGTGTGATTTTTGATGGGTTTTTCGATGTTTTTGGATTTTGTGAGTCATTTTTGAATGTTTTTGCATTTTGTGAGACATTTTTGAATGTTTTTGTATTTTCTTCAGGACATTTTCCAAATGTTTTTGTATTTTCTTCAGGACATTTTCTGAATGTTTTTGGTATTTTCTTGATGATTGCTTGAATGAAGAGCGTAATGATATATAAGACAATGTAGAATCCACTTCCATCACTTAGGATAAGGGTATTGCCCCCAGGTTTTAGACCTGAATATGAAAAGGTGGGATGCGAGACGCATTGGAGTACTTTCTTAATTGTAGATCAAAGAACAAGCCATGGTTGGGATGGATGGATGTATGTGTGCATGAATGTGATCACAACGAGCCTGAAAGATACTGGAGCCATTGCCTTTACGAGTGGCGCCTGTTTGCCAGGTTTTCACCATCGTACTTACCCAAGGTGCCACCGGAGTGGTTGTTCACCGTTTGGATGCATGATTTTTCTTTACTTTTTTGAATGTTTTTGTATTTTCTTCAGGACATTTTCTGAATGTTTTTGGTATTTTTCTGATATGTAGGGGAGCCTGATGCCTTGTACACCTTAGGTATAAAACCTTTTGAGGTGCATGCTGTTGATTGGATCTGCGAGCGGTTCTCCTTCTGGTGTAGCCAACTGATATGCCTCGGACCCGAATACAGTAGTGACAACATATGGGCCCAACCAGTTTGATTCAAACTTGCCTTGATGTTCTCTGTTTGGTTGGTTGCGAGGATTTTCTCGAAGAACAAGATCACCTACCTCAAATGTACGAGATCTAACTCGGTGATTGTAACTTCTACTCATGCGCTGCTGATAGGCTTTGAGGTGATTGTATGCAGCTTGTCTTTTCTCATCAAGTAACTCTAAGTCCTGAAGGCGTGAGACTCTGTATGCTTCATCATTGATGAGATTATGCAAGGAAACTCGTAATGATGGTATCTCAACCTCAATAGGTAAGATAGCTTCTGCACCATAGACCAATGAATAAGGAGTTGCACCTGTAGGGGTTCGAATGCTAGTTCGATATGCCCATAATGCTGGATTCAATTGAACATGCCAATCACGACCGGCATCATTGATTGTCTTCTTTAGGATTCTCAATATGTTTTTATTGGATGCTTCAGCCTGACCATTGCCTTGTGGGTAATAGGGAGTGGAAAAGCGATGTTGGATATGAAATTTCTCACAAAGTTCACGGACATCCTGATTTTTGAAAGGGAGACCGTTATCTGTGACAATAGACATGGGTACACCATATCGGCAGATGATGTAATTGAGGATGAATGAGGCGATCTGCTTGCCGGTAACTTGGGTAAGTGGAACAACTTCGATCCACTTGGTGAAATATTCAGTGGCGGTAATAATGAATTTATGGCCATTGGATGAAGATGGATGGATTTTACCCACAAGGTCAAGGCCCCATTGACAAAAAGGCCATGGTGTTGTGATTGGTTGCAGTTCCTGGGCCGGTGCATGTATCAGGTCGCCATGAACTTGACATTTCTTGCATTTCCTGACAAAATAGTAGGAATCCTTTTCCATAGATGGCCAATAGTATCCAACTCGCATGATCTTCTTGGCTAGTGATGGACCACTCGAGTGAGTCCCGCAAATTCCTTCATGTACCTCTTCCAGAACCTTTGTTATCTCATCTTGTTCCAGACATCGAAGGAGAGTACCATCAAGACTACGTCGGTATAGGGTTTCGGCAATAATGGTATATCGAGCAGTTTGGCGAATGAAGGTTTTTCGTTGGTTATTTGATTGGTTGGGAGGAAGGGTGTGATCGTGGAGATAGGTGTAGAAATCACCGTACCATGGGGATTCGGAACCGACAAGGCGACATATGATTTCGGATTCGGGGATATCATAAGCGGGAATCCAAAGCTGTTCTACTAAGAACTTGTAGCATGTTGAATTCTGTGGAAGATCTAAGAGAGATGCGATGGTAGCCATGGCGTCAGCAGCTCGATTCTGATCTCTTGGTATCTGCTCAAAAGTGATAGTAGTAAATGATGTCTTTAGAGTGTCCACCATTTGCTTATATGGCATGAGTTTATCATCCTTGGTCTGATATTCATTAGTTGCTTGTCGAATGACTAGTTGTGAGTCACCATATACTTGTAGTTCTTGTAATTTCCATTGTACGGCTAACCTGAGTCCTGTGATCAAGGCCTCATACTCTGCTATGTTGTTTGTGCATGGAAATGTGAGCCTGTAAGACTTCGGGATGCTATCACCTTGAGGTGTGATAAACAGAATGCCTGCCCCCGAGCCGTGCCTAGTGTATGAACCATCAAAATATAGTTTCCATGACTGTGCTTCTGTAATCATGAATATCTCTTCATCTGGAAAATTGGAAATGAGAGGATGATCACCTATGAGAGGTGCATCAGCCAACTGATCTGCAATAACTTGACCTTTGATAGCTTTACGGTCCACATACTCAATGTCAAATTCACTTAGAATCATTACCCATTTGGCCAAGCGACCTGTCAATGCTGCTTTGCTGAGTAAATACTTGAGTGGATCAATCTTTGCAATGAGTTGTACCTTGTGTGTTAATAGATAGTGCCGCAATTTAGTGGCTGCCAGGATTACTGCTAGGCAAGCTCGCTCAATAGGTGTGTAATTGAGTTCATAGCCAACCAGTGTACGAGAGATGTAGTATACAACACACTCTTTGCCTTCTGCATTATGTTGTGCCAGTAATACACCTAATGCTGTACTTGTCGCTGAGATATAAAGTAACAACGGTCTACTTGGATCTGGTGGCATCAACAATGGTGGATTCATGAGATAGTCTTTAAGCGCCTGAAATGCTTGCTGGCATCGGGCATCCCACTGAAAGCGGATGTTCTTGTGTAGCAGGTGTGTGAAGGGGTGACACTTATCAGCCAATTGTGCAATGAATCTGCGGATGGATTGAAGCCGTCCTTGTAGTGTCCTTAGCTGACTGATATTCCTTGGAGGTGGCATGTCCATGATTGCCTTAACCTTTGCTGGATCGACCTCAATACCTTTGCTTGAGACAATGTATCCTAGAAGCTTCCCGGAGGTCACTCCGAAGACACATTTCTTTGGGTTGAGTCGAACATGGTATTGTTCCAGTCTATCAAAGATTTTATCTAAGATGTGAAGATGTCCTTCTCTAGTAAGTGATTTTGCTAGTAAATCATCCACATAATCTTCCATCATAGTATGCATCATGTCATGGAAGATGGTGGTCATTGCTCTTTGATAGGTCGCTCCTGCATTCTTTAGACCAAAAGGCATTACATTCCAGCAGTATGTGCCCCATGGACATGTGAAGGCTGTCTTATGTTGATCTTCTGGTGCAATCTTTATTTGATTGTATCCTGAAAAGCCATCCATGAGTGAAAGCATGGCATGTCCTGCTGTCAAATCTACTATGATGTCAATATTTGGTAGAGGGAAGTCATCCTTAGGACATGCTTTATTTAGATCTCTGAAGTCTGTACAAATGCGGATGCCCCCTTTTGGTTTGCCAACTGGCACAATATTGGAGATCCATTCTGCATAATCAATTGGTCTAATGAAACCAACATCCAGGAGTTTCTTGAGTTCTGTTTTGACTAGCACGGCAATCTGAGGATGCATCTTACGAAGCTTCTGCTTGACAGGTTTGGCTCCTTTTGCTACTGTGAGATGATGCATGACTAAATCAGGATCAAGCCCAGGCATGTCTGCATATGACCATGCAAAGTTGATCTGACGCTGTTGGAAGAACTCTATAAATTGAGGTTGTTCCTCTGGAGTGAGAAGAGATGCCAGATGTATGATATGAGGGTTTTCAGGAGTCCCCACATTGTATTCTTTGGTCTCCTCAATGAGAATCGTCGATCGTTCCTGTTGTGTACTAGCAGGGAGAATGTCAAACCCTTCATCCTCAGGCGCCTCAGAGAGGTTTTCACCATTGGATACGCTCTTTCTTTTTACTTTTGTCGGATCAAACAGTGCCACAGTGTGGTTTTCACTGGAAGATCCATGTTTTATTGTTATATTTTTGCAGCTGAAGGGTTTGGCATCCGCTCCGAAGTATGCTGCGCTATTAAGTTGAATGGCGAATCCAGCTTTGTGATCCCCGCTTGGTAGATTATCCTTTAATTCCAAAAAGTCAATGATAGCCTCATCGTTTTGGAAGAGGTCAAGACATGGAGGATTTGATTGGTTCCATTCGATGAGTTCAGGGTGGATAATGGGCATTACTTCATCGATTAGGTTAAGTGCGGGAGATGTATCAGTGAGGGTTAAGACGGTGTGGTGAAGGTCGTTGATGGTACTCTCCCTGTCAGAATCAGGCGTAGGATGAGACGTAGGGTCTGTGGAAGATGTTTCCAGCTCAGGTACCCAAGTGGTCTTTATCTGTGCTTCTCCGTAAACAGGGATGTCTTTGCGGGGTGGAGGTGGTGATGTGTCTTCCTCATCTGAAGTGTTAAGTTTCACTGAATCGAATTCCCACTCATGTGAGTCGGTCTCTGAATCACTCTCCAGCATCCGATTGCTATACCATACTGGGATGTCTTTGGAGTTAAACACGGCAGGTGTGATTGGTTTATGTATCCTTGTAGTGATCGGTGTTGCAGGAATTGTGATGGGGTTTAATGGATTTGTCACTGGAAGTATCGGTAATGGTGACTCAGTGGCTTCTGCTGGAATTACTGGTGCCATAGATGTTGCTGCGGGTTCCAATATAGTTGCTGCTACAAATGGTGTTGCTGATAGGATTACTGGTTCGTTTGATGGGATGAGTGACATTGGTGATGGTGGAGTTGTGAGCCTTGAGGGGGCAGTGGGGATAGTGCTTGATGGTGCTTTGATTATGAAAGGTATCCTCTTTGCAGTAGGTGGGCAAAATGGTTTGCTGGGTTTTCCTTTGAATCTGAGTTTAGGAAGGATCTCTTTTTCAAAGCCAAGGCCTGTATTACCTTTGGGCTTGAATTCTGGTAGTAGAGGTTCGTGTCGTCCTTGTTTGCAGTATCCCAAAGCACTCTGACCATCATATCCCATTCTTTGCATAATGAGGAGGCCTTTGCCATATTGTTCCGTAGGAAGTGTAACTTGCGGTTTGTCAGTGGTGATGGGATCTTTATAGATCCAGTCCGCTAGGTCCTCATCTTGTGTTTCTTCCTCTTGACTCTTTCCAAGGATGAAAGGCGTTAAGGCACATGCTGGCGTGATTAGTCGTTGCTGGAGTAACTGCTGTGGTTTACCATGTGTTCTAGGAGAAGTGGGCATTTGTCCCACACAAAAGAGTTGACTTAAGTTATATTCCCCGGGACCTTCCTCTGCGACTTTCATCTTAAGCTTTTCTTGCTTGGGTATAGGGGTGTTCGAACTGGCAAGAGAGGTGGGATTTACATATGATGTGGAGGAAATGGCTTCCCTATTATTAGGAACAGTAATCTCTGGTTGATGGCTGATATTATGGCAAAATGCAAAGGGATTTGCATCACCCAGGATTGTGATCTCTGCACCATTATGTGGGAACTTGATACATTGATGGTAGGTAGATGGAACGGCTTGCATGGCATGTATCCAAGGTCTTCCTAATAATAGATTATATGGCAGAGGAAGGTCCAGAACCTGACAAATTATGTGTTTTACCACAGGGCCCACTCGGATTGGTAGCACCACCGCTCCTTTGGATGAACGCTCTGCATCATCATAGGCCTTGATGGTGATCTTCTTGCGAGGATCCACTGATTCTATTGCATATCCCAATGCTGTGACCAACTGTAGTGTACAAATGTTTAGGCCTACTCCATTATCTATCAAGACTCGCTTGATCCTGTGTTGGTTGACAAAGCCTTCAATGTGGAGTGAGGCGTTATGAGGTTGCTGGAACGAAGAGTTGTCACTTTCGGAAAAAGTGAGACAAGGTGATGACTTTAGATTTCCAACCATGGCTTGAAATTGGTCTGTGTTCAGGTTTGCAGGGACTGACACCTCTTGGAGTGCTTGATCCAAGATTGTTTTATGAGATGGCGATAGGCGTAATAGTTCTAAAATGGATATGAGCGCAGGCGTTTTGTCTAATTGTTCCACAAGATTGTACTGCTTTGGATTGGAGGTGGTGCCTTGTGGAGCTGCCTTGATGGTGACCTTGCCACGACGTGTAACAACATTGCAATTTGAGGTGGGATTTTTGAAGGTTATGGTTGCAATTTGTTCACTGGCATCATACAGGTGATTTACAGTGTAGTTATACGCAGCCTGCGTATAATCAGTGGTATCAGTGCCTCGCCGGGAAGTGGAAGGACCCCTTTGATCTTGTGATGGAAGTGGATTCTTAAACATTAAATGATCATTATTTGTCATTTTTGGATCATGTCCTTCAATCTCAATTTCTCCTCGATCAATAAGATCTTGAATGAGATCTTTCAATCGATGACAATTACTTGTCTTGTGTCCTCGTCCTTGATGGAACTCACAATGTTCAGTATCTCTCCACCATGCTGGTTTGACCTGAGGCTCATAGTTGGATAGCTTAGGTAGAGTGATCAAATTCTGAGAAAGGAGTTGTCGCAACACTGTTTCAATGGGTTCCCCTAAGGGAGTGTATGTACGTTTTTGTTTTTGTGGACGAGGTCTTGGTTCATCCTGAGATGTGATGCGACCTTGATTAGGAGGAACATTTGTGTTATTTTGAGGTGGAGGATTTTGTCCTGCAAACCGAACCACAGGTTGTGCATTTTGGATAGTTCGAGCATCCACAACCCCATCGTTGACGATATTCTTATTCTTGTTCCAGAAGTTTGGTTTATCACTATTGAATCGCGGGCGAGGACCATCTTTTGGTTCATTAAAGATTTTGATGAGTCCTTTCTTGATGAGTGCCCTTTCACATTTTATACCTTTGGTGATCATATCGTTAAAGGAGTCTGTGTCTTTGACATCCAGGTGAAATTCCATTTCTTCGTTTAAGTTGGAAATGAAAATTTCCACTAGTTCTCGTTCAGGTAACTGAAGAGAACGTCTGCTAGACATTTGGCGCCATCGTTGTAGGAATACTGAGAATAGTTCACCTGGTTTTTGTTTGGTATTGCATAGATCAGCCATGGTGATGTCACGTTCAATGTTATAAGAGTAATGAGATAGGAACTTCTGGATGAGTTCCTCAAATGTTCTAATCCCTCCTGGAAGTCGGGAAAACCATGATGTGGTTGTTCCTCCCAAGATTTGGGGAAAAAGGCGCATTAAGTATGTGTCTTCATATGCAACTTCGAGACAAGCGGAATGAAATTCTCGGACATGATCGCGGGGATCTCCCTTTCCTCTATATTTTTCGAATTTTGGTGTTTCGAACCCGCGTGGAAAGGGTGGCATATAAAGATTCCTATCAAACGGATAGGGACAGATGTCGTTAAGTGAGAATTGATTGGTCTTAACACCACTATGAAGTTGTTGGGCGAGATTCTCGACTTGTTGCCGCAACATCTCCATTTCATTTGGAGGAGGAGGTGGTGGGTTACCTCGAGGGATGTTATATCTGATGGGATCTCTACGCCTTTCCTCCTCATGGCGACTTTGTCTTTCTGATGCTTGTCTTAATTGGGCAAGATCAAAGTCAGAGGGGAGTTTGGCTCCTTCTTGAGCGAGTCTTAAAAAGTGAGCATCCGCATTGCTCCTTAGTATTTCATCAAATAATCTGTTAAAATGAGGGTTATGCTGAACCCTTTCGATTGTTGACGGAGTAGGAGTACTTGGGTTTTCATCATTTACATTTCCTCCAAGTGCTTCTTGAAATTCATTGAGATTGTCCTCTTCTTCCTCAATTTCTATTTCTTGTTGCCTTGATCGTGATCGGGTTTGAGCCATTTTGTTTGCAAGTTTGTGTTTGAAGTTGATTGAAGATGATGATGAGTGGTGATGAAATGAAAGATTGATTGGTTGGTGATTTGTGTTGTATGTAGATCTCTAGCACTTTAAGGTAAATGCAACCGAAATTCCTTCTTTGAATTGCTTGTTTGTGTGATAAGATTTGATGTGATAAGGTGTAGAGAAATCTGAGATGTGTTACAGATTTTGACTACCTAGCAATGAGAGGATTCACTCATGAACTAGTTTTAACCTGCGTAGATGTGTCTCTTAGGATGAGCTTATCCTAGATGTAGAAACAATCTAAAAAGTGATGTGATGTGTTTGATTTCAAGCAATATCCAAAAAGGAATCTTGGGACAAGAACCTCTTAATGTTTTGAGAGTTTTGGGATGGATTGATGATGAAGTGATGATGTATGAGTGAGATGATGGATGTTTTTGTTTTCAACTTCAATAAAAACTCTGTGTCACAGATGGGACAAACTCTACCTCTTCCCTTTCAGGCGTTGGTGGCACTTCTCGAGCTGTGTTGTAGGTGATACAGATGTTTGGGAAGAATTTGGGATCAATCTTTCCTCCTTGATTTTTGTGATAACTTAGAGCTCTATATTGCATAAAAGCTCTTCGGTTTAATGATTCAGAATCAAATTCGTTTGTTTTACCTCGAAGGTATAGACGCATGCGATGTAGAAAGACTCTATGTGAGACAAAGATTTGTCTATTGAGATAGAAGAATTTCCTCCTTTTGATTAAAGCTTTTGAGCTTAATGGTCTTCTTTTCAAGGTAATATTCTGATGACACTTCTTCTTTCGCAAGATGTGAAGAATGGTCATAAAAGTTGTGACTCTGTGTTGTTTGCACTTTGTTTTTGGTATTTTTGGTTGTGTTGACAGATGTTGGATGAATACTTTGTTTTTGGGATTGATTTTCTGATTTTTCTTTGACAAGAAAACAAAGCAAGCACACAAACACAAAATTGTAGCCTCAAAGGCACAAATGAGTATGGGTCTAGATCAACCCAATCCTTGGACTTGTTTTTGACCCTTCCTTTAGATGTATTTTAAGGTGTAATTCCAAAGCCTGAAGTCGGCTCAATTTGCTCTAGGTCTGTAAAACGAACACACTTCAAACACTCTTTATCCCTAAGGTCAAATGGCCAGTTGTGATAAATTTAGCCCACATCTTGATATTTCTTCGACTTTGGTACTACATACCTTATGAATCCCGCCGTGGCAGGTAAGGATGTGATATACTAAGTCTTGCACGAGCATAACAAATAGATGATCCCTATGATGGGGGAGTCACCACTTTTATCAAGCCACAAGTGACTTTTCAAAAAGCTATGTTTCTACTCAAGGAAATATGTATGGTGAGTATCTTGGGAGCAAAACCTTCTATGCTCTTGCACTAAATTATACCTCAAATATCCTCAATCAATAGAACAGGTGGGCTACTACTTAAAAGTGTTTAGTCATGTTCGATGGCTTTGGACATAAGTTCATTCTGCAGTGACTCACTTAAGAGCCTTGTAACTGGTGGTGGGGCCCATTTGTCCTTTCGGCCAGTTACACTGTAGGAACAGCTATACCCAAGGCTACAGCTTTCGCTCTCACCTGATTTCTATAGCGGCTCGAAGGATTTACCGCTCGAGGTCGTTCCCAAGAGTATCGATCCCTTGGCAGGCCTCTCTTAAAAAGATAAAATTTTGAGCGTTACTAACACTTTTCTCTTGCACCTAGGACCACGAGAGCCAAGGGAGAGGATAGTGTGTGTTAGAAGTAGGACCACTCGACTGACTTTTTGTGCACAAGCGTGCCAAACACCTAAAACACTTGTTCCTTTTAATCCAGCATTTGCAAATGTGATCTAACTATTTGGAGATGTTGCTCCAACAGCCATGGTGTTCTTTTTAACTTCAAAGCAATATGTTTTGTAATCTAGAAGTTGAAAGTCCTGGTCAACTTAATGAAAAACACGATTGCATGAAGGAAAATTTGTTTTTGCCAAAATGAAGACAAGTGGATTGTGTATTTTATTTGCACCAAAATTTGAAGTGTGGCTTGTGATTTTTAGATTTGATGCAAGAAAATGGAATTGTTTGGTTTTAAGCACCAAATAAAGTGTGTTTCCTAACTTGCAAGAAAACAAATGTTTGAATTTTGTTGTTCTTTTTACCTTGCAAATAAAGAAAGATGAATTTGTTTTAAGCACCAAAAACAAATTTGAGGTTCATTTTATGCACTCCAAAATGAGATGTGAGGTTTATTTTAACTTATGCAATAAGGGAAAAATGAATTCTTTTTAGCCAACTTTTTAAAGAAAGTAAAAAGAAAGATTTTTTTAGAGCATCTACTAACTCCTTTCCCTGCACACAAAAAGATTAGAACCTGCACCTGGTCAATAGTCAAAGCGTTAGTGTGGGCTTACACAAGCCTAAATGCTGATTTTGGGTTACAAAGCGAATTGGACAACACTCTGTCGCAATAGCGCTATTCTACTTTTTTTTTTTACAAAAGCGCTAATTAATACAATAGCGCTAGTCTGCGGTCGCAGAAGCGCTATTTTACACAGTAGCGCTGAAATAATAGAAAAATCCAGAAAGTCAAAAGCGCTAAAATAGTTGCAATAGCGCTAGAAATGTGACAAAGGCGCCAGAATAGAATCAATAGCGCTAAAACTTTTTCATTAGCGCTATTATATGGACAATAGCGCTAAAAGAAAATGTTGCAATAGCGCTAGAACGTGTTCAATAGCGCCGAAGCGCGACCTGTGTGGCAGTTTCAACAAGCAAAAATGTTAATTTTCAATAAAAAACACAGATCAGAAGGTTGCGTGTTCGATTCACGTCGGGTTCACCAAATGACGCCCTCCTAAATGGCACAAGGTTAGCTTAAGATCAAAGAACACAAAATCACAAGATGTTAGAGTTAATCAATCAAAAACTGAAACAATGAAGGCATTCCAAAAGAGACACTAAAAGAAACATGCTAAATATATCTAATAAATAGAACAAATGATCATGAGACATCTCCAACTGCCTCTTAGCATGGCCTTAGCTTCTTCTCCCTTGTTCCTCTCCTCTCCAAGTTCCAAAATAGTGTAGCTCTCAGCAGCTTTTTGCACTATGGATGCTTATGGAGGATTGAGATTTGTATAATAGCTCCAAATATGAAATGAAAAGCTAACAGTAATGCTAAAATGATGTATTTTAACTAAAAAGACAAGATTTAGTTATGCTATGCTAAAATGCTCTCTAAAATGGCTATAGTCTAAATGCATACAAGTTTTCAGGATCTGGATTATGAAGGAATGGGCTCTATTTATAGGAAAAATGGAGCAATGGATGGCCAGGATTGAATGGTTTAATCAAGGGTCAAGCTTGAAAGTTGGGAATCCATGTGCACAATTGGCACCAATAAAATAGTGACAAGTGTCAACACAGGATTGGGTTGAAAGAAGAGGTTGGAGGCATTAAAGGCCTGAGAAGACCTCATGGTTATCTAAAGGCTAAGGGTCAAGCCTAAATTAGGATTACCCACTGGATTAGGAGTTAATCCAAGGATAAACCTTTGTGCAAATGATTAAGAGATAATCATGGTCAAAGTATTAAATGCTTGATGAGACCTTTGTGGTTGGATAGAGGTTGAGTCAAACAAATGTTTTAACCATGTGGGAGGGTTGAATTAACCATTAATGGTTATTGAAGACTTTGGGGGATTAAGTGGTTGAAAGTTGGAAGCCTTTAATGGTTTTCAAAGACTTTGGGGTTTTTGGTGGTTGAAGGTTGAAAACCTTCAATGGTTATCCAAGACTTTGGGCCATTTGAGAAGTGACTCCATTTTGCTTAGGAATGTGACAATAATTAGGGGATGGATTAGGTTAATTAGGAAGAGGTTAGAAGAATCTAGAAGGGGATTAGATTTTGCAAGTGGATTTGGTGGGTGAGGGAAAATAGGATTTTATTAAAATAAAAATTCATTTATTTCAATAATGTGTGCAAGTTGCATTTGTAGGAAAATGCAAGTGGGGGGGGATAATGATTTAAATAAATGTTTTATTTAATTTATTTAAAAGAGGAAAAGGGGGATTTAATTAAATAAATTGATTTTATTTATTTAATTGATGGGAATTTGATTTAATGAATTAATTAAAATAAATTGAATAATTTATTTAATTAATAGAAGAATGTTTAGGGATGAATTAATTAAATATTTATTTAATTAATTGATGGCTAGTGGATTTTTAATCAAATAAATACGAAATATTCATTTAATTAAAATGGACAGATTTATGTGACTACAAGTACTATTCGCAGTTTTGAATAACCCATATGGGTTATGAAGACATAGTAATGTATGCTTGTAAACTTAGCATTTACTATACATGTTTTAGACATACCTAGATAATATGTGTTTATGTATGTATATATGCATATCTATAGTTATATATACATATATTTATATAGATATATGTATATATGTTTGTATACATGCATGTACCTCTTCTTTTCCTCTCTCTCTCTCGCCTTACTTCCCCCATCATTGTCTTTGTCTATTCTAAGCCCTAATTATCTTCCTTGAGTTGTATCTCATCTCTCTCCCCCACGCACCTCTCTCTCTCTCTCTCTCTCTCTCTCTCTCACACACACACACACACACACACACACATTGTCATATCCTATTCTCACCCTCTCCCCCTTCTCTCTCTTTCTCTCCCCCTCCCTCTCCCTTTCCCCCCTTTCGTTATCTTAAATCTCTCTTTCTCTCCCTCTCTCTCTCTCCTATACTCTCTCTCTCTCTCTCTCTCTCTCCCTCTCCCTCTCTTTATCCTATTCTCCCCATCTCCACCCTCCCTCTCCCTTCCTCTCCCTTCCTCTCCCCCTCTCCCCCTCTCCTTTTCCCAATCTCCCTCTCTCTCCCTCTCCCTTCCTCTCTCCCTCTCCCCCTCTCCTTTTCCCAATCTCCCTCTCACTCCCTCTCCCCCTCTCCTTTCCCCAATCTCCCTCTCTCCCTCCCCCTCTCCTTCTCTCCCTCTCTCCCTCTCCTTTTCCCAATCTCCCTCTCTCTCCCTCTCTCTCTCTCTCCCCCTCTCCTTTTCCCAATCTCCCAATCTCTCCCCTCCCTCCCTCTCTCCTCTCCCCATCTCCTTTTCCCAATCTCCATCTCTCTCCATCTCTCCCTCTCCTTTCCCCAATCTCCCTCTCTCCCCCCCCCTCCCCTTCTCTCCCTCTCTCCCTCTCCTTTTCCCAATCTCCCTCTCTCCCTCTCTCTCTCTCTCTCCCTCCCCCTCTCCTTCTCTCCTTCTCTCCCTCTCCCCCTCTCCTTCTCTCCTTCTCTCCCTCTCCCCCTCTCCTTTCCCAAATCTCTCCTTTTCCCAATCTCCCTCTCTCTCCCTCTCCCTTCCTCTCTCCCTATCCCCCTCTCCTTTTCCCTCCCTCTCTTCGTCTCCCCCTCTCCTTTTCCCAATCTCGCTTTCTCTCCCTCTCCCCCTCTCCTTTCCCCAATCTCCCTCTCTCTCCCTCTCCCTCTCCCCCTCTCCTTTTCCCTATACTCTCTCTCTCTCTCTCCCTCTCTCTCTCTCCCCCTCTCCTTCTCTCCTTCTCTCCCTCTCCCCCTCTCCTTTCCCAAATCTCTCCTTTTCCCAATCTCCCTCCCTCTCCCTTTCCTTCCCCCTCTCCCTTTCCCTCCCCCTCTCCTTTTCCCAATCTCTCTCTCTCTCCCTCTCCATCTCTCCCTCCCCTCTCCTTCTCTCCCTCTCTCCCTCTCTCCCTCTCCCTCTCCCCTCTCCTTTCCCCAATCTCCCTCCCCCTCTCCTTCTCTCCCTCTCTCCCTCTCCTTTTCCCAATCTCCCTCTCTCTCCCTCTCCCTCTCCCTTCCTCTCTCCATATCCCCCTCTCATTTTCCCTCCCTCTCCCTCCCTCTCTGCATCTCCCCCTCTCCTTTTCCCAATCTCGCTTTCTCTCCCTCTCCCCCTCTCCTTTCCCCAATCTCCCTCTCTCTCCCTCTCCCTCTCCCCCTCTCCTTTTCCCAACCTCACTCTCTCCCTCTCCCTCTCTCCCTCTCCCCCTCTCCTTTCCCCAATCTCCCCCTCTCCCTCCCCCTCTCCTTCTCTCCCTCTCTCACTCTCCCCCTCTCATTTTCCCAATCTCCCTCTCTCTCCCTCTCCCCCTCTCCTTTCCCCAATCTCCCTCTCTCCCTCCCCCTCTCCTTCTCTCCCCCTCTCCTTTCCCCAATCTCCCTCTCTCCCTCCCCCTCTCCCTCTCTCCCTCTCCCCCGCTCCTTTCCCCAATCTCCCTCTCTCTCTCCCCCTCTCCTTCTCTCCCTCTCTCCCTCTCCTCGTCTCCTTTCCCCAATCTCTCATTTTCCCAATCTCCCTCTCTCTCCCTCTCTCTCCCTCTCCCCCTCTCCTTTCCCCAATCTCCCTCTCCATCTCTCCCTCTCCTTTTCCAATCTCCCTCTCCCTCCCTCTCCCCCTCTCCTGGTTGTTTGAGGACTTTGAGACACATAGACATATTCTTCATTACTCAAACCTTCTTGTTGCAACAAATATTCATTTGATTAAATATCATGGTAGACCTCTTAACAAGGATTTGTGTAAAGTTCGTGAATCAGACCACGAGGCAATACTTGAGACACTAAGGGTTAGAGCTGATCTAGAAGGTTCACTTGATTAATTTTGGGCCATCTAGAAGAATAATTCTACAATATGGTAGAATAATTTTGACAATTTTGTATATATCTTTTGCGAAACGTTGTAACTTCGCTTTTTTGGATGTGCTCTACATGCATATGAGCTATAATGTGCATATGTAGATGCCAAATTTTGTATATAAAAACATCAATGAGTTGTAATGTGCATATCTAAATGCTAAATTTTGTATAAAAAAACAACAATGAGTTGTAATGTGCATATCTAGATGCTAAGTTTTGTATAAAAAAACAACGAGTTGTAATTTGCATATTTAGATGCAAAATTTTGTAAATATAAACAATAATGAGCTTGATCGTTTATATAAGATGCCAAATTTTTATATATGAAAGTGTCCATGGGGCTGATTTGCAAATTTTGAGATCCCAAATTTGTACCATTTTATTATAAATACATTTGTAATAAAATTGTACCATTTGATTATAAATAACTGAGTCTGATTCTGACATATGTTAAATAACTTGCAAATGGGTATCTAAATATGCAAAAAAAATTCCAAGTGTTTTGGGAAAGTTTTGAGTTATTATTGAATTACTCGATTTGAAGGGCTAGTAGGAATAGTCCGAATCTGAGATAGGATTCTGGTAGGCAGCGACAACACGACCCCATAGGTTCAAATGGATCATCCATAAGTGCCACGGTCTCCGAGTTACGCTACGTCAAAGTTTGACTGTTTTTTCTGCTTTGAGCGCTCAAGGGAAAACGTCGCTACGAGGTGGCTCGTAACGATCGGATGCTTTGGTGAGTGAGACAAGGGCACACCTAGCATAAAACCGGGCACCCAAATGTGCTTGCACTGACGGTTCATTCCCATGACAAGCAGAACGAAAGATGCACTATTTTGCCACCTCTCACTGACGGTTTTTGATGCGATAGAAAAAATCTCACCACAAGAAAATAGAATTGAGTTTCCCAAAACTGAGATAGGATTTTGTAGGCAGTAATAACATGACCCCATAGGTTCAAACGGATCGTCCATAAGTGCCATGGTCTCCGAGTTACGCTACGTCAAAGTTTGACCATTTTTTCCGCTTTGAGCGCTCAAGGGAAAACGTCGCTACGAGGTGGCTCGTAATGATCAAACACCTTGGGGAGTAAGACAAGGGCACACCTAGCGTAAACTCGGCCACCCAGATGCACTCACACTGATGGTTCCTTCCCACGACAAGCAGAACGAAAGATGCACTATTTTGCCACCTCTCACTGATAGTTTTTTATGTGACAGAAAAAATCTCACCACAAGAAAACGAAATTGAGTTGCCCAAAACCGAGATAGGATTTTGTAGGCAGTGATAACACAACCCCATAGGTTCAAATAGATCATCCATAAGTGCCACGCTCTCTGAGTTATGCTACGTCAAAGTTTGACCATTTTTTTCGCTTTGAGCGCTCAAGGGAAAACATCGCTACGAGGTGGCTCATAACGATCAGACGCCTTGGGGAGTGAGACAAGGGAACACCTAGCGTAAACTCAGACACCCAGATGTGCTCATGCTAATGGTTCATTCCCACGAGAAGCAGAACGAAAGATGCACTATTTTGCCACCTCTCATTGACAGTTTTTGATGCGACAAAAAAAATCTCACCACAAGAAAACAGAAACGAGTTGCCCAAAATCAAGATAGGATTTTGTAGGCAGTGATAAAATGACCCCATAGGTTCAAACGGATCGTTCATAAGTGCCACGGTCTTCGAGTAATGCTATGTCAAAGTTTGACTATTTTTTCCGCTTTTAGCACTCAAGGGAAAACGTCTCTACGAGGTGGCTCGTAATGATTGGATGTCTTGGGGAGCATATACCTGGCCACCCGGATGTTCTCACACTCACAGTTCATTCCCACGACAAGAAGAACGAAAGATGCACTATTTTGCCACCTCTCACTGACAGTTTTTTACAGTTTTTGATGCGACAGAAAAAAATATCACCACAAGAAAATGGAATTGAGTTGCCCAAAACCAAGATAGGATTTTTTAGGCAGCGACAACACGATCCCATAGGTTCAAACGGATCATCCATAAGTGCCACAGTCTCCGAGTTACGCTACATTAAAGTTTGACCCTTTTTTCCGCTTTGAGCGCTCAAGGGAAAACGTCGCTACGAGGTGGCTCGTAACGATCAGATGTCTTGGGGAGTGAGACAAGGGCACACCTAGCATAAACCTAGCCACCCGAACACGCTCGCACTGACGGTTTGTTCCCACGACAAGCAAAACAAAAGATGCACTATTTTGCCACCTCTCACTGACAATTTTTGACAGTTTTTTATGCGATAGAAAAAATCTCACCATAAGAAAACGGAATCGAGTTTCCCAAAACCGAGATAGGATTTTTTAGGTAGAGACAACATGACCCTATAGGTTCAAATGGATTGTCCATAAGTGCCACTGTCTCTGAGTTATGCTACGTCAAAGTTTGACCTTTTTTTCGCTTTGAGCGCTCAAGGGAAAACGTCACTACGAGGTGGCTCGTAACGATCAGACGTCTTGGGGAGAGAGACAAGGGAACACCTAGCATAAACCTGGCCACCCGGATGTTCTCACACTAACGGTTCATTCCCATGACAAGCAAAATGAAAGATGCACTATTTTGCCACCTCTCACTGACAGTTTTTGACGATTTTTGATGCGAAAGAAAAAATCTCACCACAAGAAAACGGAATCGAGTTGCCCGAAACCGATATAGGATTTTTTAGGCAGTGACAACACAACCCCATAGGTTCAAACGGATCATCCATAAGTGCCACGGTCTCCGAGTTACGCTACGTCAAAGTTTGACCATTTTTTCCGCTTTGAGCGCTCAAGGGAAAACGTCACTACGAGGTGGCTCGTAACGATCAGACGTCTTGGGGAGAAAGACAAGGGTACATCTATCATAAATTTAGCCACCCAGATGCGCTCGTGCTGACGATTCATTCCCACGACAAGCAGAACGAAAGATGCACTATTTTGCCACCTCTCACTGACAGTTTTTGACGGTTTTTTATGCGAAAGAAAAAATCTCACCACAAGAAAATGGAATCGAGTTACCCAAAACTGAGATAGGATTTTTTAGGCAGCAAAAAAATGACCTCATAGGTTCAAATGGATCGTCCATAAGTGCCACGGTCTTCGAGTTATGGGACGTCAAAGTTTGACTGTTTTTTCCACTTTGAGCGCTCAAGGGAAAACGTCGCTACGAGGTGGCTCGTAACGATCAGACGACTTGGGGAGTGAGACAAGGGCACACCTAGCATAAACCCAGCCACCTAGATGCACTCACGCTGATGGTTCATTCCCACGACAAGAAGAATGAAAGATACACTATTTTGCCACCTCTCACTAACAGTTTTTGACGGTTTTTGATGCGACAGAAAAAATCTCACCACAAGAAAACGGAATCGAGTTGCCCAAAACCGAGATAGGATTTTTTAGGTAGCAATAACATGAATCCATAGGTTCAAACAGATTGTCCATAAGTGCCACGGTTTTTGAGTTATGGGATGTCAAAGTTTGACCATTTTTTCCACTTTGAGCGCTCAAGGGAAAATGTCGCTACGAGGTGGCTCGTAACGATCGGATGCCTTGGGGAGTGAGATAAGGGCACACCTAGGGTAAAATTGACCACCTGGACATGCTCGTGCTGACAGTTCATTCCCACGACAAGCAGAACGAAAAAATACACTATTTTGCCACCTCTCACTGACAGTTTTTGACGGTTTTTGATGCGACAGAAAAAATCTAATCACAAGAAAACAGAATCGAGTTGCCCGAAACCGAGATAGGATTTTTTAGGCAGTGACAACACGACCCCATGGGTTCAAACAGATTGTCCATAAGTGCTTCAAATCTTCTTTTATAGGTGATGAAATGATGAACTTCACTCCATAAGCATGAAATGATGAACTTAAGCTTGAAATGTCTTAATTAGTTCTTGAAATTATGAACTTCACTCCATAAGCATGAGTTTAAGAAATAATAACTTCACTCTAATCTCTTCATGCACAAAGGACTCAAAGCAAATTCACTCAATCAAAATACAGAATATCAACATTACAGGTATCAGTACTTGGGTGTACACAATATGAGCAATAGATAGTTTAAAAGTATACGCCATATGAGTTACAAGTAATGAACAAATTGGATCACATTTCAAGACATATACACAACTAACAAATTTGATCACATTTCAATAGCAAATAACCAAGTTTTAGGAATATCATGTTTCATATATATCAATGAACAAATTGGATCGAATATCAAGTTTCATATATATCAAAATGAACAATAATCGTGTACATATATCAAAAAATGGCATAGATGCCAAATCAATAATGGTTACAAAAATGTGGAATGTGCCATGTCTGTCAAAGTCGATATATACATATACAAATTTTGAATATATAAAAAATTGGTCCTTCAATGACCACAACTATAACTATATGTCTCTATCGGTATCTATGACTGTGGCGGATCATCAAAATCAAGCCTCTTCGAAGCAGTACGTGGCTTTGCAGGTGGCCGCACAAGGACAATTCAAATGTCTAATTAGATATATTTTCTCAATATAACATCAAAATAACTAAATACTGAACTCTAAATTGTTTGAAGTTGAAATGTTGATTACCTCATCTCTGTCTTCTGCAATTCGATGAGGCTGAGGATCCATGGGATGTCCTGCAGGAGACTGTAACTGGCAAAACAACATTAATACATGTTAATGACATATATGTCAAATAACACATAATAACTAAAAATGAATAGACTAAAAAACTAAAGCATACCAGAGCCTCAGATGGATGTGTCATGGTCGTAGGAGGCAAAGTCACAGATGAATCAGTTACGACCATTTCCTATATCCATGGTAAGTGATCCAAAAGGAGTTAGCTAGACGGTTTCAACTCTGTTGTGCACTTAATGAAAAGGAGTTGATCTAAGATAGACATACCTTTTGCCTTGGTCGTGTTGGATCCCACAATATACATGTAGGACTTCTATTGAAATGGAATGGTAGAATAACAGTAGGAAGTTTGGAAGGGGCCTGTAATAGTTTAAAGACAATCATACAAGTTAATAACCCAAAGTTGTTGACAAACTAGATAAAACAAATATTTTTAACATATGTAGAAAAAATGCACACCGAAGCCTTGTACAGTTCTCCTGTAACCTTAGGAGGCCTAGTCGAATCTGATGCAGCTATTACCATTTTTGTATGAAAAATAATAACATATGATATAGACATAAAAGGATTTAGTTATTTCGAACAAGCAAGAATGCAATCCAAAGTGAATATGAAGATATCACCTCTTCCCTCTGCTGAACCTCATCGACATCAGGTGCATTCATTAATTCCATAAACCCCATATGTTTTTGTATATAGAACAAATAAATTAAGTGCATTTATCAATATCTACATATACATGTTTAATCATGATACATTTCAACAATTGAATTTAAATTGTAGTGAATTACCTTCTGTCGTTTGGGTGTCCGAGAGGATATCTTTTTCTGCCTCGGAGTGCTAGAGGATGGCTTTCTCACACGAGATGTCCTCGAGGTAGGTGGGGTAAACTAATAGAAAAAAATTAACATAAGGGAAAAGAGCATGTATTTAATATATCACTTAAGTAAAAAATATATAAATCTAAATGGTACTGCATAGCTATCTTGGCCAAAGTCAATGGCTGAAAGCGTGATATCATCAAGTTGGGACATCTCAGCCATTGATAAGCCCTACAAAATATATTTTGAATCCAATGTATTATTATATTTTTTAACAAATTTACAAATCTTTACCTCTGGTGGCGAAACTACTCGTGACCGTGGAGTCGGCTGAACAGTATGTGTTGTACTCCCACCACCTATTGCACCTGCAATGCATTTTATATGTCATAAACAAAATTAAACGCACCCGTGTCTGATAGAGTTGGTACAACATATTGAGTAGTTCATTGGTGAGGTCCACATCCTCTGCAGTGGAAGCATGGCATCTACTCCCACAACATGTACACGAATGAGATGTCCCACCATCCTCATCTGCGTCAGTGTCTACACTAGAACATACACCCTGGCAGGTGGGGCACATATGTTGAATGGGCTGGCTCGTGCCAAATGATGCATGAGGTGTTGTTGATGAAGGAGGTGTCGCTGAGGAAGGAGGTGCTGCTGATGAAGGAGGTGTTGCCGATGAAGGAGGTGTTGTAGGTTCTGGTACATCCTCTGCTCCAACCAATTGTGTGCCATGCTGAACAATGACATCAGTCAATGATGCAGCTGCCTGAAGAGTCTGTAATTCCATAGACTCCTTCAAGGATATAGGGACAATGACATGAACCATGGATTCAGGAGCTATACGCCTCCTATGTTGTGGATCTACCACCCTATGGGCCCCAGGTCTATCCTGCATAGAGCCTCTTCCTCTACCCTAAAATTTTCGGATGTCAAAGTAATTTGGCTTCTCGCCGAGGATAAACTCACAATACAACTTTCTCAAAAAATATAGAGGCACCTCCCAATTATTACAAGGTGGTTGGTCAAAGACCATATACCACCTATCCCAAAAAGCATCTTTCAACCTAGCATGAACACACCAATGTATAGGAAACCGAGTCGTATTTAGTTCTAGGTTGTTATTGGTAACAGGATCGGTGAAAAGAGCACATATGTCAGCTTTAACTATGCCCTTTTTCTTCACTTGATCATATGACAACCCATCCGCATAAAATGTTCGACATCTATCCCTCCATGAACCCCATTTTGTAACCTCCCTAGATACCTCATTTGCACTATTAGTCATTGTTTCTAGTGTTCTGGCAAGGGTTGAGTGGTGCTCAAGCCTAGAGGTCCTCAACCTATTCACCAATATAGAAATTTGGGCACTATTTTGTGTAAGGTGATTGATGAGATCCTCTTGTGTGGCATCTACATGATCTAATGGAGGACATGGAGGGTTTTGGGGTGGTGGTGGTTGTTGAGGAGCAACATTTTCAGGATTTTGAGGGTTTTCTTGTTGCTCGTGCGATGTTAACAGGGTTTTCTTGTGTTTCTTGTGCAGGAGGAGGTCTTTGTTGTCTATTTCATTTTTGGAGATTTCTTGAAGAATTTGACATCAAATTAATAAAAACAAAAATAAAATCAATTAAAAAACTCTAATTTAATTAAAATGCAAAGAAAAATAATCAAACAAATCAAATCTTACCTGTTCGACGGGCCATTGTTGAAAATTGCTTTCGATGATGGGAAAATAAAAAATAGTTGCAAACCCGTGTGGGTTCGATGCTTTTTTGGCTTCTCCTTGCTGTTGTTCCATGGGTTTTGGCGTTGAAAATGGTCAAAACCCGTGGCCTACACAAAAGAAATATGTTTCTCATAACCCGTACGGGTTTTGAGAAACTTTAAATTTTTTATTTAAAAAAAATGTTCCTCAAAATCCGTACAGGTTTTGAGGAACTTTTGGTTTTTTTTATTGTTTTTTCTCTAGGCTTGGTGTTACCAAGCCTAGCACGTTTTTGAAATTTTAGAACCCGCACAGGTTATGAAAAAATTTGTTTTTTTTGGCATGTGGCCACTTTTCTATTCACCCATCTTGGTGCACTTACCCACCCTACTCCACATTAATGAAACCATCATGTGCACCAACCGAAAAGGGTGAGGGGTTGTCGTTTAAGGAGGATGTAACGACTTTGAAAGTGGTAGAACTAGCAATTGCACCTTGGCATGCAATGGGTACGCCAAAGAGTTGTGGAAGATTAATTAGGATCAATTATGGTATAATATTTTTATGCTTTATGAGGCAATTTTTTACCCCATTTAACAAATAATGTTTTTTTGTTCAACAAAGGTTTCAATGGAGAAGTGATAGATTCAAATCAACTATGCATTGACTATATAGGGATTGAAACACTAGTAAAAAAAAACTCAAAAGCAATAATATAATAAGGCTCCATTACATGTATTATCATGTTATATTTTCAATGGTGAGGGAGGAGAGAGAGTGGGAGATAGAGGGTGGAAGAGATAGAGAGAAAGGGTAAGGAGGTAGAGATAGGGGATAGGGATATTGATGAAGATGAAGGTGGACGTGGACGTGAAGAAGGAGAGGGATATGAAGAGAAGGAGAGAGAGGAAAGGTGGGTAGATAGAGATGGAAGAGATAAATTTATAGAGGAGGAGCTTAAGAGGTAGAGAGTGAGAGAGGGGAGAGATGAAATGATAGATATAGGAAGTGATAAAGAGAGAGGGAGAGAGAGGGAGATATATATGGATACAAAGATAGAGATAGAGGGACAAATGAAGAAGAAACATGGAAAAATAGAGATAAGAGGTAAAGTTTTATTAGGTATAGTGGTTTACAATGAGAGATGTGGACAGAGGGAGAGGGAGAGAGATAAAGAGGTAAAGTGATATAGGTATAGTGGTTTAGAATGAGAGATATGGACAAAGGGAGAGGGAGAGAGATAAAGAGAGGGAGAAAGAGGGAGATATGTATAGAGATAGAGGTGGAGAGAAGAGGATGGAGATAGAAATGAAGCTAAAGGAAGAGAGGAAGAGGGAGATAAGTAGATAGAGAGAGGTAGAGTGATAGGTAAAGATATAGATAGATATGGAGATAAGGACGAAAAGATAGAGAGGAAGAGATAGTGAGATGTAGAGGAAGAGGCAGAGATAGTTTGAGAGAGATAAACAGATGGTGAGATAGAGAGGGGAGAGGGGGGAGAGAGACAAAAAGAGAGACAAAGAAACAAAGAGAAGTATAGATAGACAAATAGAGATAAAGAAAGGGAGAGATACAGAGGAGGGAAAAATATATGGATATAGAAGGGGGATGGTTAGAGATATATGTGAAGAAAGAGGGAGGGAGAGAGGTGGAGATGGAGATATAGATAGTTGAATAGGGAGATAATAAGGGAGGGAGAGATAGATCGAGAGAGAGAGAGAGGAGAGAGAGAGAGAGAGAGAGAGAGAGAGAGAGAGAGAGAGAGAGAGAGAGAGAGAGAGAGAGAGAGAGAGAGAGAGAGAGAGAGAGAGAGAGAGAGATGGAGGGAGAGATGGAGTGAGTAAGAGAGGGGGAGAGAGGGACATATAGCTCAATAAATAAAGGTGAGAGAGATATATATACATAGAGGGAGGTATGAATAGATGTGGCTGTAGCTATTTTGGCTCCAAAAACAACATGATTTTTGCATAGCACAAAGGTAAGTTGAAAATAACATATCCCAATAGAGCTCGGCAGAAATAGTTGTGTCTACTATTTTTTGACTGTTTGTATAACACAAAGGTTAGTCTATTATTTTGGAGCTAGATTAGGCATGCCCAATAGATATAGGGATATGGTGAGAGATAGATAGAGAGAGGGAGAATTATATGGAGACATAGAGATAGAAAGAGGGAGAAATGAGAGATGGGGAGATGGAGAGAAAGAGAGGAGTAAATTTATCTAAGGTGATATAGAGAGAGGGGTAGAGAGGGATATGCAAAGAGAGATAGCAAGATAGATGCAAGGAGAGATAGAGGGAGAGTTGGAGTGGATTAGAGAGAGAGATAATAATGATATACAAATAGAGAGGGAGATGGAGAGGGAGAGATGGCAGTATAAAGATATAGAGGGATAAACAAGTAGTGTGTGGGTGTGTGTGTGAGAGAGAAATACATATAGATAGAGATAGGGAGGGATAAATAGGGTGTTTGTGTACATGTGAGTGAGAAAGATATATAGATAGAGATATCAAGGGATAAATAGTGTGTGTGTGTGTGTGTGTGTGTGTGTGTGTGTGTGTGTGTGAGAGAGAGAGAGAGAGAGAGAGAGAGAGAGAGAGAGAGAGAGAGGAGAGAGAGAGAGAGAGAGAGAGAGAGAGAGAGAGAGAGAGAGAGAGAGAGAGAGAGAGAGAGAGAGAGCAATTGAGAGAGGATAGAAGAGTTGAGATGTATAGAAATAGGGAGCAACAAGAGATAAGGATTGAGAGGGATAGAGAGAGGGAAATATAGAGATATAGGTACAATGGGAAAGATAAAGGGTGAAGAGAGATGTAGGGAGAGGAAAGGTACGAGGGAGGGATAGAGAGAGGAGATGCAAGGAGAATTAAGGAGATGGAGACAGGGGAGAGAGATGAAGATAGAGATAGAGATACAAATAGAATTTTCCTTGGCTTGATGAATTTATTAAAGTATAATGTATCACAAAAAGTGGTGACAATTTTAAGCTCTAGAAGATTGATCTTGCTACTTTGTTATTAATTCCTCTTTCAATATCTTAGATGTTGCAACTATTATTTACCTTGCTCATTTTTTATTATGTATACCTCTCTTGATACTATTGAATCACCTTCTGAAGTTTCATTAAATTTAGTTTGAACCATCTAGGTTTTGAAATGTTCCTTTTGACTTCTTTCATTAATTTATAACATAATTAACTCCATTAGTCCCATTAATATAAGCTAGGGAATAAAATTTTATTATATGTTATTATTCAAAATAATCACACATATTTAGCACATTAATAAAAATAGTAAATAATGTTCAAAAATTCTTTAAAAAAACCTTACATTTTATATTCATATGCAATCTCAATAATACTATAATAGAATCTTGCACATGATAATGATATAAATATAAATGAAAAGTAAAACATAATCGACATGTATTTTAAAATAACTAAAGCTATAAAATAAATAAAATATCTCTTCAAATAAAAGAAAAACAAAATAATAACTCTTAAGTTAATAAATTTAATTTTAATGCAAACCTTTTCCTTGAAAATGTGTATTTAAATAAAAATAGCACACTTTGTCATTTAATAATATAGTTAGAGCCCATTTTAAAAATTGATTGTATTTTTAATGGTTAAAAAATATAAGGGAAGATTTCATTTTGTGAGAGGTCATCTTTGCATGCGGTGTCCCCTATTCACAACTATTGACATGGAGAATTTGCATAAAAAGCACCCACAAAATAGTTGAACAATAAGAGAAAGAAAATTAAACTAAAATTAAAATTATATGTATATATTTTAAATATTAGATTGTAAATTGTATATTTAAATTAAATAAATTTATTTATTATTCTTTAAGTTATATTTTTATTATAAAAAATATAATTTTTAAAATAAATATTTAATTTTTATATGTTAAATATCTAACACATATATTTATGATTTAATTATATATAATATTATATATTTTCTATTGCATTCTATATAATATATTATTGAATATAAATATAATATATAATTAATATATAATATTTTTTCATAGTAATATTATTTAAATTAATTTATATAAAAACAAAATCAAACCGAAAGAAGAATGAATCGATTTTGAAGTGAAATGTTTATGAATTTAAAGGGAGTTTTTATAAAACAAAAAAAATCACGTGAATTGAAAGGAAAAAAATAAAGAATTTTAGTTTATTTATAAATAAAATCTAGACATGTTCACAATGGAAATAAATGAAAATAGGTATAAGCAAAAGGAGCAGCTCTCAAAATATTTTAAAGCATTGACTCACTTCTATAAAATGTAAATAAAATTCAACGAAATCAAAGAATGATGGAAGATGGGGCGACACATTCTTCCATATGGTTGTATGTTGATGCACCCATCATACGTAGCAAACATCGAAAATGACACGATAATAATGTGAACATGAAAATACGGTGGTAATACAGGTTAGAGGAAGCAAGTGGGAGCTACCAACAGTTTTACCGACATGTCTATTCTGGTTTCAAAAAGACAGTACAGATTGACTAACACGTGTGTTAGTCATGCGTTTTACACCAAAGGATCCCCAAAATGGTAGGGTTAGGAAGGGGAGGGGGGAAAGTCCCCATAGAATAGTAGGGCACAGTCATACGACCCAAACTTTATAGATGTGCGGGGGCGGGTTAGGAAGGGGAGGGGGGCAGGTCCCCATAGAATAGTAGGGGGGTAGGATATAACCCCGACACGTCGATCATTCATCTTGCTCTACTGACTGGCCAAGTGACCTGCTTCCATAGAATAGTAGGGGCCCGGGTGGGAGGGGATAATAGGATTAGTCGATCCTTTGTCTAGCTCAAATCCTGACTGTGTACATAGTTACGAATATGCCACTTGATATTGACAATGATAAACACGTTGTGACTAGAAGCATTGAGGCATGTCTAAACGAATATACTAGAACCACTCGGGTAATCTATGATAGATGATGGGAATAGGTGTAGAAGTGAGAAGATGGGATGAATGGAAGAATGGGGAGCTAATGAAACATGTACTAGTATGTAGTGATTGGAGGCATCACTTGGATAATGAAATCGAGCTAGTCTCGCGTCGATTAGTTAACGATTGTGATTGACTAACTTGTCACTAACACGATGTACGACAGGTCTATTTTGGAGCTAGAATAGCCGTGACCCAGTTCTCCTGCAAGAAAGATTTATTCTTTCCAGAACAAAAATTGTTGGCAAAAATGAATGGTCAAGATGATTTACATCATCTTGCATGCTTTTGCACAATTTTAAATCGTCAATCACTTAAACTAAGACATTTTCTTTCATAGGGAATGACTTTGACATAATTATATTTCGGATCATTAGAAAACCATTTTTTAAGTGCAATTTAATTAATAACAAATTTATTCAAGGGACGCCTTCGACATAATTATATTTCAGGTCATTAGAAACCACTTTTTAAGTGAAATTTAATTAATAACAAATTTTTTCAAGAAGATTTAAATGTTTTATTGCTATTTTTTTTTCACATTACCTATTAAATAGGTAAGTGTCTATCTGTATAATATTATATTTTCCATTGAGAGGAATGATTTTCTCTCATCTAGAATATTTTTGGTTAAGAGGGATTAACCACCCAATTTATGAAGGAGATTTATTTCTTAATATGGTATAATGATATTATGGGATAGCCATTTATGGTTATGGATTAATATGCAAATTCAATTACCCCCTTTTTGGGAGGGAAATGGATAATTTATTTTGGAGGGATTTTCTCTAGGATGACCATATGATTTGAAATGGTCCTTTTTGGGAGAAAGCTCTTTGCATTGTGACTTTGTTTCTGAATTGTTTTCCTTCAAGAAGTTTTGAGTAGAGGGAGGTTTACTCACTTTCAATAAGGAAATAGAAAGAAGAGTTTTTCTTCGCATCTTGTAGAGGGAAAAGGGGCGAGGATTGGCTATAGGGAGGAGATTTCGAGGAAGGAGCTAGGACCTCTCAACCTTAATCTCCTAACGTTTGTCCAAAACCAACATGCATGTCATAAGTTTTTGTTGGAATATTTCTTTATCAAGTGTATGAATTGTTTTTGTTTGGAAGATTTGAATTTGGGAGTGTATCTCTTTGTAGAGCTCATAATTTGAATGATTTAATAATTTATTAAGTTGAAGAAAAAGAGAAATGATGGGTTTTCTATTTGATGTGAGAATCTTCCAATTTGTTCTTTAGAGTATTCCCAAATTTGGAATAAGATTATAATATATATGCATATATATGTCTATATTTAAAGGACCGAATGAAGGAATATGACATGAAGTCAAGATTTGATTTGCTAGTAAAATGGCAATGTTTAGTGTAATTATTTTGTGAAAATGTGTACGATCTTTGTAAAGGTAAGAGTTCAACATAAAATGAAACTAAGCAAATCAGAAAGACTAGTAGGTCAAAGGAATTCCAATTAGGAAACATGTACCTCTTTTTCATTGGCTTTGAATTAGGGGCTTGAAAGTGCAAGTCTTTATAGGAACTAAGATGGACTAAGATAGTAGTCTCATACCCCATGTCATAGTTGCAAAGGGGAGAAAAGCTTATCTACAAGTGATAACATTAAGCAATATCTTATGTGTTTTGGACTAGATGTCTTTAATTACCAAACCCTAGGAAGTCAAAGTAGTCCCCAAGTTGAGTAAGGGGTGGGTAAATAAAGACTTTTCTTTCATGAAACTTTGGCCAAAGTGTCATATTAGTCACTACATATGACTAGTCAAGTTCACGTGTGTGGCTGAAACATAAATTATTCCAGATTGGTCATACTTAGTTAGAAGAAAGTCTATAGTAGTATGGTTGGTGTGAGATATGTGGCACACAACACCAGTACCCAGATGACACCACATAGGTCCCTTTGTCTATACTTCTCATGAAGGGTAGGGCCACTTCCAGTAGGAAGGTGTGTGGGGGACCGTTGGTCCATGGTTGGAGGAATAGCACCTAGATGATGCTCTCCCTCCTACAGTTGACTTGCTGAGGCTTGCGAGATGGATATAGATCTTCCCTAGCGGTAAAATTGGTAAAGCACTTTTATGTCATGTTTTATTTTTATGAAAATCTTTGCAACGCGAAATGAAGAATATATTCCTTTCTTCTGGATGTTTGGTGAAGTATAGTTAAAGTAATTTTTATTTGAATGTAAAAAAAAAAAAGAAACAATTATTGTTTTATGTCAATTCATCTTGTGATAAAGTAAAATAAGATTATGTTTTCCTAAGAGTTAGGTTATGGGGTTGTTATAGGTAGGCAACATATTATTCAAAATATCATATTTCTTGTTGGAAAAGCTTTAGATCTCTATATCCCCACCCATTTTTAAAGCCTTTTGAAAACATGTTACTCCCAAGGTACTTATTATTATTAATAATAATAAATCTTTTTGAGTTAAAGTGCCTATGTCTAGGGAATTGAACTAGTGACCACTTAGCAATACAATTAATCATTCTTCCAAATAGTATCACTTGGATAATATCTCTTCCAAGATTATGTCCACACAAAGAATACAATGTAGAAACCCACTTTCTATCTTTGTATCATGTTTTTTTTAGGCACCTATCATATTTCTTTCTTCATGAGATGTAAAGCTTTTTTTCATTTATTGTTGTAGCTATAATTGGGACATTGTCGCAGATGATGTTGTCAAATGACATTAATCAAGCCTAGATGTTGTGCAAAAGGCTAAAACAAATACACATTTTCTTACATATAAAAAATACTTGTTGTCAATGCTCTTCTCCTCATTTTTTCTCTAAATGAACCTTGATTTTATCTCCTTATGTTGCCATAGGTGCCTCATAATGTGATGGAAAATTTATAATTCTTGGAAATGTAAGCAACAATAGAAAACAAATGATCAAAAGATGTTAATTTTGTAAAACTAGAGATCAATATTGGTATATTTTTTTTCTCGTTGCACATTTTAATAGATATCAAATATAAAGAAAAAGAAGCCCAATGCACCTATTTAACTCATATAATACATACACAATTTGGAACAAAAATAACAATAATTTTTTTTTGAAAATAATGATTGGTATATCAATTTCAAGCATGTTCATGTTGCTAATACTTATAATCTTTCTTCTAAAAGTGACTCTTTTCATGTCTAAGTTTTTCTAAATACTAAACGTTAATTTAGTTAAGGACTCAGGGGTATCCATAACACTGTATACTAAATGTTATTTTAGCCAAGGACTGAAGGATATCCATTCGGCCAAATTTGCCCAAGGCATGATCCCAACCTCATCCTTTTATGATGTGAGAGGTTCACACTCAACAAAACTTGATCACTTGATCGCTAGTGAACTTGTTAAAAACCTTTCAACTTCACCAACAAACCATGAGCTTATTGATTGTTTTTCATATATATAGGGGAGAGGACTTAGTAGTTGTGCACCCTAACTTCACGCTTCTCAAAATCTTGCATGAAAATCTTAAATCACTCCCAATTTTTTACAGCAGCTTACTTGGCAAGTCCCCTGCTTATATAACTAAGGTTTCAGGGCCACATCAGCATGCTTTTTGTCAAGGTGTCCAAAACAACCCCCCAAAAAATGAGACCAATAGGTGTGCAAAAGGGGCCCCAATACTTGTGCAGCTGATGTGGCATCACATGATTGGTTGCTTTTTACAACAAATGGTATATTTCATTCAATTATTGATACTCATCATAGCAATAACAACTTTAAAGTCACAACTATTGGTGCAATGTTGCATAAAAATTGGACATTAAATCAACAAGTATGGGGTATTAAATGAACTTCTTCTTTCATAAGAATTAGAATGCACTCAACTAGTCCTTTCCCCTATATGAATAAATAAAATATTTTGTCTTATTATTGTTGAGATTATCCACTTTTGATTGCTTGATCTACAACATATTTTTCTATCATTGAAATTGTTTTGTGATCTTTCAATGATATATCTCTTGTTGCTCCCATGACCTACCTATACTTTCTTTTAATCTAATTTCTTTTCTTTTCAAAAATCAGATAAGTGTTCAATCACTTGCAAACTTAATCCCATCTTTCTACTTCTTGAGCATTCTTAACAACAACTTAATCCCATTTCAACTATTATAAATAAAAACACTTACCTATCCAGCAATGAATGATCTAGTCCTTATTAAGATTTACTGTGTACAAGAAAGAGCACATGGTTTGTCAGCCTTCCAAATGTACAGACCAAAGGTAAGTGATTGAAGGCTGCAGCTATTCTGACTCCAAAATGATCAAAACATACACCATGATATTGACAACTGAAAAAATTACAATCATAAATAGCGAAATCATGTTATTGACAAAATGTGTTTTTTAATGCGTCCGTGATTGAATGCCTGCGAAGGTGCAATACGAGGCACCAGGTTTTGAGCTCCTCGACAGCCACTGTTTCTGATTTTGACATTTAATGGTCAGTGCCTGTCTTGCATTTGAAACTGTCACATTGTCAAATGTACAATGTCTGGCGTACTTAATTGCTAAGTAAAGCCAATCTCTCTTAATTACATTTTTACCCTGAAAGAAGACATAAATTTCCAGTTTACTGGAAGATTGTCGTCAATTCATATGTAATTCAAACCCTAGGACAATCAGGCGCTGCACTAGTATGATTCTTGGCCACTAGTTAAAACCTCGTCTCGAATGCAAATAATTACTCAACAGCCAGTCCAGTGTGGCAAATTCAGGATTAATAGGATAAGGTGAAGCCATAATGGCAGCCATAACACCCATACACCTTTCTCTTTCTACACATAATTATTCATCAAGATTGCCCCCAGGGTCATTTGCATGGCCCATCATAGGAATTCTCCACCAACTGGGAAAGCTTCCCCACCATTCCCTTGAAGAGCTTGCCAAAAAATATGGCCACATCATGTCTTTACAGCTCGGCTACTTTCCTGCAATTGTTGTCTTCCCCTGAAATGGCCAAAGGGTTCCTCAAAAATCACAATTTGGCTTTTGTTAGCAGATCTCCAGCCGCAGCAGGAAAGTACCTGGCTTATAATTACAAGGGCCTGGCGCTGGCTTCTTACGAAGCTTAGTGGAGACTGGTTCGAAAAGTATGCGTCACAGAATTGCTTAGTACGAAAAGATTGGAATCCTTTAGATTTGCTATGTTTCTATCAATGTTAGCAAAACTGTAACATCACTTACCTCTGCTATTATTTGGCGAATTTTGGCTGGTACTAAATTTTCTGATGAAGATTTGGTCGGCAAGGAGAGAATTCAGAGCTATAGTACATGAGGTTACTGGGACTATTGCGGCAATTAATATTGGAGACTTTATTCCTTACATAGACTTGTTGGACTTGCAGGGTATCAAGAAAAGGCTAAAAAATGCTCAGGCACTTTTTTGACAGAGTTATGCAAACAATAATAGATGAATATGTTAATTTGAGGCAATCGCAGACTGCAGCTGTGAAAGACATTCTCGATGTGCTTCTAGAAGTGACCGAGAGCGGTGAAATAACTATCAAAGACATTAGAGCCATTATTTTTGTGCGCTCCCCTGCCTATTCTGCTTTTATTTTTAAACCCTAATTTTAAAAGAATAGCTTAAAGAATAGACGCGTTCTGGTCAAAATACCTGCTGTTTAGGTTTCGGATCTGATGTATTGACCGCAATAATAACAGTTTATGGCCAGAGAATGTTGATTTAGTGGAAATTGCTGTATGTGCAGGTTCTGTTTATTGCAGGAATAGAGATAACAGCTACTTCTGTAGAATGGATTATGAGTGAGATGGTGAGAAACCCTCACATTGCCAAGAAGCTGCAGCAAGAAATTGAGTCTGTGTTAGGGAAGGACTGCCCTGTAAGAGAATCTGATCTTGGTGGCATGGAATACCTGCAATGTGTGATTAAAGAGTCATCGCAATTATACCCTCCGGGTCCATTGTTGCTGCCCCATGAATCTACAGAAACTTGCATTGTGGGGGCTCTAGGTTTGTAATACCCAAGAAAATAAGGGACGCGTCTATTTTGGCTCTAAAACGGCAGTACAGATTGATTAACACGTGTGTTAGTCGCGTGTTTTACACCGTCGATTTTGCAGTAAACGGTTGCGATTGACTAACACATCGCTATCACGCTGTACGAAATGTTTGTTTTGGAGCCAGAATAGCTTCGGCCGAAAACAACGCTTCTGGTTAATGTCTGGGCAGAAGAGATCCACCTAAGGGAAAGGACCCAGTAGTTGTGCACCCTAACTTCGCGCTTCTCAAAATCTTACTTGGAAATTTCAAATCACTCTGATTTTTTACAGGAGCTTACTTGGCAAGTCCCTTGCTTATAACTAAGGTTTCAGGGCCACATCATCAAATATGATGCCACATCAACATGCTTTTTGCCAAGGCGTCCAAAACAGCCCCCCAAAAAAGTGAGACCAATAGGCGTGCAAAAGAGACCCCAATAGTTGTGTAGCTGACATGACATCACCTGATTGGTTACTTTTTACAATATTAGTACATTTCTTAACAACTATTGGTACATTTCCTAACAACTTTTGGTACATTTCCTAACAAAAATTGATATTTTTTGTTTCAAACAATAGGTTTTATTTGTTCAATTTTTGGAACAAAAGGTATCAATAGCCCTCACAACAATTGGTACATGGTCAACTACTGGATCCTTTCTCCTATATGAGAAGGTCCTTTTACATTTAAATCAAAGAGATTTTTGGGTAAAGATATTGATATTAAAGGGCTAGACTTTGAGGTGCTTCGCTTTGGATTTGAAAGAAGGGAATGCCAAGGGCTGGAATGCCTTTAAGCATTATGGAGCTTGCATTGGCTCAACTCATTGTTTTGGTTGGAGGATTCAAAGAGAAATTGGATATGATTGATATTTAGAATTTATCAAAGGAAATATTAGGATTAAGGTGTCATCTATCTTGTAAATCTTATGACATAATTCTAGCATCATTGGAAAGTAAAACACTTGAAATATATTAAGAAAATAATTTATAATATTTAACTTTCACCATATTTGTAATATATTCACAAGGGGTGATCAGTTCCACTAACAACTATAAAAGTGGGTTGTAAATACAATTATTTAATATTGTTTTCCACACTTATGGACATGTAGAATACGATATTTAATGACCTAAGACATGGAAAAAGAGTGGTCTTTGTGCTTCTCCAAGTGGGAGCATGTAAGAGGCAATATGTGTCTCTTGGTGTTTCATCATTTATTACATTTAATGTAATGTTTATCTTGCAAGAATGAGCATCTAAGTTGGAGGGAAAGTATTGGAAACAAAATCAGTGTCTTTTTTAGTTTTATGGAAGCATTCCAAGGGTTGTGGTCGTAAGAAATGAAGAGGCTTCTTTGGGCATCTCTATTGGTGGGTTTGTAGCTCTTGCCATTCTATAAATTCAACCTATTGGGTGTAGTTTTTAAGGTGTACCAATTGAATGTAGATTTCTCCACAAGAATGCAAGATGAGTAGGAGGCATAAGGAGGTTTACATGTGCATAGGTTGCTATGATGGAGGCAAAAAGGAGAATGAAAGTGATTTTATTGTAGGCACATTTATTATTGATAATGCAAGCTTTTCTTTTCTTCTTGGTGGAGTTTTTTCTTCCAAGGGTTTCTCCACGTATGTCATGTGTTGATCTTATGTTGATTTATGCCTTATTGTTGCTATCTTATGTTGATGTTAATCATTATTTATTGTTGTTATAATTTCACATAAGATAGGTTTATAAAGTATGATATATAAATTGATTTTTGGCATCATAAAGAAGTAGGATCTAATTTTGGTTTTTCACATTAAGGCAACTTAATTTTCAGATTTGCATATGAGTTTCAGATTTTCATGTGGTAACTATCCAAGCCTTGCATCTCATGCTTTGATTAGTTTATTGGATAGAGACTAATTTTCACAATCTTTCGTATTGAATCTGTTTATTTCCCAAAAAGAAAACATTTTTGTTACATTTAAAAAAAATAAAAAATAGAGGTCTACAAATTTTAAAATAGGAAATTAGCACTTGAATTATTTATCTAAATTCAAAATTGATGAAAAATACTAAAATATGAAAATAGATTAAAAACTCAAAAATAGATTTAAAATTGAGAATAGAATTGAATTTGAATAGAAAAAACAATTAACATAATCATACTTTTCCATAACTAGATTCAATTTGAACTAAATCAAATTTGCTATCCTCCAAGAATCAAAAGATCCAACACAATCCTTTTTTCTCATTGAAAGAAAACTATTAACCTACAAATTTTAGGACATGAAAAATACATTTATGAATTTAATGTAAAAGAAAAGAAAAGAAAATTTACAAAACAAATTATTGAGCATCCTAAAATTACACTTTAAGATCTTTATAAATAATTTTGCACCTTACATGTTTGAAAATTTACACCACTTTAACCAAATCCATAATATAAATTACAAATAAGTTCTCCAAATTTCATTTATACAATATAAACTTAAAAAAATAAAAATAAAAATCATTCAAGAGAGATCTTTTCAATAATTTCTTCTTTATTAAATTTTGTGCATAAATTCTAGCAAAAGCTATTGTAATTGAAAGTGACACTTTATATGTTATAAAATTCCACTTTCAATTATAATTTGATGGGGTACATACCCTCCAAAGCTCCAATTTGAGTAGAGGTAAAAAAATGCTTGTCAATATTGAGTAGTTTAGTGTCAATTGCATTTTCTTATGAGATTCTAAGGTCTTTTAAACAAGCATATATGGTGAACATATCTTGCAATCATGACAATCTATGAGCCCACATTTTATGAGGCATATCACCAAATAGTTCACATGTCTTGTCTATACTTCTACACGTTACATACATTTCTACCAAAGTTCCTGCAACTACAATATTTGACAAAAATCCTCCTTTCATAGCTCCATTCCAAAGATTGATTCACTAAGGAAGATCTCAAAGACCTTGCTCAAAATAATAATAAAGAAAACCTAAACCAAATATAAAAACATAAAATCTACATCAAATTATCAATTTTAAATTAATAATTCTATTTCAAATTAATTAATATTAAATCTAATAACATTTTAAAGAAAGCTTCAAGCCCTACAAGACACCAATATCATATACAACCTTCTTTTTAGTGAAAGAATATGCAACAATATTTATGAATAGTCCACAATTAGACTCATATAAAACCAACCTAGATATTAGACTAATGTAAAACCAACAAGATATTAAAATAATAAGTGCACATTAAAGCATCCCAAATCCACATTCAGTTGATAAATCACCAATTTCAAGCCATTTTGTTTGTTTTCTAGTATGATATTTTGAACATAATATATAAAATTAATTAAAAAAATTATCAACCCAAATTTTGGAATATAAAATGCGTATCAATATTCTTGATCTTATTGTAGACATCTAAAAATGTCTCATAGATCATGTACTAAGTATTCCTCTAATTGATTAAATAATTCCTTAATTATTTAATTAAGTCAAATAATCTTATTCTTCTAATTCTTCTATTTCTTCTATTTTCTTCTAATTTCATATTTCCTTATCATCTTATTAATTATTCTATTTTCTATTTCTATCATCATTTAATCATTTTCTAATATTAATTAAATATTTATTATTTAATTAATTATGATTAATTCCTCAATTTAAATAATCTTTATTATTTAAATAAGTTACTAATTATTCAATTTCTATCTCCAATCATCTAATCATTCAACCCTCTTCTAAATATTAATTAAATATTTATTATTTAATTAATTGTGATTTAATTCCTTTAATTTAAATAATCTTTATTATTTAATTAAATTCCTTTTCTACATAATTAAATAGTTTCTTTAAATTATTTAATTAACTAATTAATTCTTCCATTTCCAAATCTCCAAATTCTAAATTCATTTAATTTTGTTATTCTTCTAATTTCATTTAATTTCATTATTTCTTCCAAATTCAATACATGTGCATGATTTCAAAAACCAAATTGAAAATCAAAGTCAAGTTCTAAATATATTCAAATGCTAAATTGAATTAATAAATTCAATTATTTGAATAATATCTCATGCAAAGATTAAATTAAAAATCTAAATCTAAATGCAAGCACATGCTAAATTAATTAATTAAATCATTTATCTCTTCAACTTCTATTTCCATCTTTCAGTTAGCTTTTTCTAAATTAAACTCTTTGTGTCATCCTCTTAATTTCTACCAATCATTCTTTTTCTTCCTTCAGTCAATTTTTTCTCAATCAGTTAACTCAATTAATCTATTGAATATATTGAGTTTCACTCCTACAATCAGCAATTCAACTATCAATTTTCATTTGAGTTCACCTGAGTTCACACCTCTTGATCAATCTGTTCTATCTTTCAATCAATTTTCTCCAATTTTCTATAAATTGAGTATCCAATCTCCATTTTCAACAATCACGAACTTTGAATCTTTGTGTCACTTGCAGGTTACCAACACAATATCTGAGAGCCATCATACCACGAAGAGGAGAAGAGCAATGGAAGTTCTACGCAGTCACGGAATAGGGAGTTTTTTATTTTATTTGATTTATAATTCTTATTTCTTAATTGCGTTATTCCATTGTATTGTTTGTTAAATTCTGATTAGGATAGGGATTTGTGATTTCTCTTGTTTCTAATTGATTACTTTGTTAATAGAAGATGAATTTTGCATCCCACATTTTGGTGAACCCGACATGAACTAACAACAATTTAACCTTTTTCTGTGTTCTGTGTGATTTTTGCAGATTGTGCAGATTTTTTATTTTTTCGCACGTTGCACGAATTTCAACAAAAGATTTTCCATCACGCAATCGAGCTTACATCGTCACGCAATCACATAGACAGGATCACACATTCGACCCTTCGGGGTCACGCATTCGTTCAGACAGGGTCACGCAATCGCCCTGTCCAGATCACACAATCGCCCTTTTGGAATCACGCATTCGCAGGAATATGTTCTGTTTAATTTTTTTCTTCCGTCTGTTATCTGTTATGTTTAATTGTCTTAAAATCGGTTAATCTAGGATCAAATTGTTTTTTATTTTATGATTTGATTAACATTGTTTATGGCAAGAAAAGTTCAGTTCAAGATTTCAGGTGCAAGAAGGACGAAACAACAAAGGAGAGAAGCCAAATGATATCAAAAAGTTCTCCAGGCAGAAAAATTGATACAGGATTCAGAAGAACAACTGGCCTTAGATAGATATAATAGCCTATTTCTTTCTTATACAGTTAAATATGATCTAATCAATATTGAATGGATGATGAGGGATTTGGCTAGGGCTTCACAATTGGTTTCGCAGGTTCCTGATCGGGTTTAGTTTTTCTTATTTTTTAAAGTTTTTTTTTGTTGTTGTATGCATTCTGTCACGCAATCGACCTATTAGTGCTACGCAATCGACCAGATACCGTCACGCATTCGGTCTGTCAAATTTATGCATTCGTTCTATCAGATTTACGCATTCGGTTTGTAGGTATCACGCATTCGCTCAGGTAGTATTACGCAATCGCCTTTGTCAAGTTTTGAGTTTCTGTTCTTTGTTGGTTTAATTTTACTACTAATCTTTTATTTACAACCCGTGGTGGATTCGTAGAGAGGATTAGATTAGTAATTTTGCATGCACACTTCACACTTCAATTTTTAGTGTTTAAAATAAACAACAGTTAAAAAGGACATGCATGGATAATCTCACACTTCGTTGTTGGTGTTTAAAATAAACATGGGCTAAAATGGACATGCATGGATAATCTCACACTTCGTTGTTGGTGTTTAAAATAAACATGGGCTAAAATGGACATGCATGGATAATCTCACACTTCCTTGTTGGTGTTTAAAATAAACATGGGCTAAAATTGACATGTGTGTATCTCACAGTTGGTTTTTAGTGCTTAAAAATCAAACAAATGGTTAAAATTGACATGTATGCCTTCATTCTTGGATTTGGTGTTTATAATTGACATGCACATGCAGATATAACACCTAAATTTGGGCTATAAAACGAACGTGAATCAAGCTGCATTAGATTAAATCATTTTCTATTTTTTTAAGGTAAAGAACTTTTTATTGTTTCTGGGGTGGACCTACTGTTGCACTAACTGACTTTCTACCTGCCATCGGGCTCTTGGGAGAAAGAAGGAAGGTGACAATGACATCCAGATTTTCTTTTATTCTACGTAGTGAGGGGTATCTTTGATTGGGGATTTCATCACCCCACAGAGGTACTTCGAATTGGGATGCGTTGGGGATATCATCTCTCCCAGCGTACTCTCGAGCGGGTTTTTCGAGCCGCTATATAAATATATTGGTCAGGTGGCTAGAGTGTTGAGTGAATTCGACGTATGTGGGGGCCTTCCCTGCACCGATAAGCTCAACTAAAGCCTTAAGTGGCTTGCTCTGAGAATCCATTGTTGGGTCGGGACCCCTCGAAACCTAATACTAAGAACCAATTTAGTTGCCAAAAATCCTACATTCAGTGGTTTCGAGAGTGCGGATCGTACCCCATAGATACCCTTCATGTACCTTACACTATGATACAGGAATCCCTCGGCTAAAATATCCTCAGATCTTCAGGGTAAGAGAGACTGGCATGCCCGAGAAGTGTGTGCTGTGGAGTGGAGCCAGTACTGCCAGACTCTCTATCTATTTATTTTGTCTCGGTATTTCGTAAGGGCCTCACTGAATGGTGTCCACTATCCAGCCTAAGATTGTATTCGGTGCTTTTTTATGTATCATTGTGCTAGACCAGTATTGAGTCAGTCCCTTGGGCTATTTCAGACCCTATCCCACGTATCTCTGAATTTTCTGAGATTGTATGAAAATTGAGTCAGTCAGCTATACATACCTACCAGCAATTGTTCTCAGATTTAGAAAACTACAAAACATTGTCCTACACATGAAGTTACCAAAAACAAAGTCTATTTTGAAACCGATTCTCAAAAAGTCCTTACATACTTGTGACCCTAGGCAGTCCCTTACATAGTCTCTTGCATAGTCCCACTTACGTCCTCATTATCATCCTAAGTCTTATGCATAGTCCCACTTATGTCCTCATTATCGTCCTACGTCTTTTGCATGGTCCCACTTACATCCTCATTATCATCCTAAGTCTTTTGCATTATCATCCATGTTAGTTACATAGTCCTACATTATCATATACATCTTCATCTAGACCTCATATACCTATGTCTTAGTTCATCGTCATTTGCATAATCATCCTAGGAAGTCATACACCAAACGTCCAAATCAGAGGATCAATCAAACTCAACCTCAACTTAAACAAGTTGGTCAAGTTCAATCAAACATTGTCACATCTAGAGAAATGGAGAAAACATCTTACATGTTGTGATCCCATGTCCAAACCAAACAAGAAAATATCATGGATTGGAATTATAAATTTCATAGGGAAGGTGGAGGATTCATCCCTTCCATTCCTATTCCATCACCATCCATAGAAACCTTAGCTCAACAAATTAAAACTTTGCAACAACAAGTGACATACATGGCTAGTCCTGACAACCATAGGGGTTGGTTAGAAAACATGATGAGAGAAGTGATGGCCATGAGGGAATCAGTATCAGACCAACATTCTTATTCTTGTGAGACCATTCAAACATGTCAACCTTCATTCTTCAACAAAATTGTTCGTACCTCAATTCAACCAACATTAGAGTTATGTAAACCTTCTTTTTCTTTCAACCCACTACATCAATCATACCAATCATATCAACCCAACATTCAAACCCATTTCAACCAAAATAAAAAACCCTTTCAACCAAAGTCCAAATCAAAATTCACATCAACCCAACAATCAAACACCTTTCAACCAAAATCAAACCCTATTCAACCAAAGTCCAAATCAAAATTCACACCAACCCAACATTCAAATCTCTTTCAACCAAAATCAAACCCCCTTCAACCAAAGTCCAAATCAAAATTCATTCAACCAAAATCAAACATCTTTCACCCAAAATCATACTACTTTCAACCAAAATCAAATCCCTCTCAACCAGAGCCCAAATCAACCATATTCATCCACCATTTCATCATCCCCTAAAGTCACACAAGACCAATCCATGCCATCTCTATCTAATAACATAACCTCCCAAGGGGTATCCATAGCACAAAACCAATCCAATCCAAGTCATGATTTAGAGAGTCTCATTCAAAATCATTTCTCATCAAGTCAAAAGGTTGAAACATTCCAAGAATCTCCCATGAATTTCCAAACTCCTTCCTCGTGTCAAGAGGATCATCCAAAATCAGAAGAAATGAGTCCTGAAATAAATAAAGATCAAGAACAACCACTTCCATCTTACCCAATTTTTTATCAAGATCCCACCGACCAAAAACCTTATGATGATCCCCTTGCTCTTTTCTATTCCATTCATAATCAAACCCTTCCATCTCAAGAACAAAGTGTCCTTTCAAGTCCCATCCAACATCCACCTCCTAAACAAGATCAAGACATCCCTTCCATCCTCCTTAATAATCCCTTTACAAACCAAGATCAAAGAATACATTTACCTTCATGTCTTAAACAAGATCCCATTATTTCTCCAAATCTTGATCAAGGTCCCTCCATCCCTTCATCTCCATGTCATAGTCCTCCATGTTCCTCACAAGATTCCCTCTCAAATGAACTTGACATTTCTCCTAGTGATCCCAATACCTCTACACAAGTTGTTCATGAACCCCTTATCAATTAAATTACCAATCTAGATCATACTACACAGAACAACTTGTCAACAATTGTTTCATCATCTTCTTCAAGCATAAGCATAACACCAACTAATGAGATCAATACCTAGTTGATTTCATCATCCTTTTCAATTGCATCAATAGAAACAAGCATAACACCCACTCATGTCACAACTTCAGAACTAGAATCTATTTGCCTCATACACCCACACTTGAAAGACTGGGGGCAAGAGAACCTACCACAATTAGATTTCTTTGAAAATGATAACACTATAGCTGAATTCATGGGTTCCAGAGTTGGATTTTCCTCTGATGATCCACAAAATCAAAAAACTAATAAAATCAACATTGGAGATTTTGAACATGTACACCCAGCTGAGTCCTTATATCCTATTGGAAAACACATTTTTATCCAACTTTTCAAACAAAGGCCAATAAACTACCTACACAAATATTATACCTAAAGGCTGGGTTAGTTTAGGTTTTACTTCCTGCATTGCATACCATTTTATTCAAAACACTGCATTACATGTAGTTTCTTTTTCAAGCACATCGTATTCACAAATTTCATGGCATATAGTTTATGCATTTTCATATAGCCGCACCAATAAAACAAGGTAACTGTTCAAGTTTATCATTCGTTTACATTCAAGAGAAACAAGGGTCATCTCCTTTCTTAGATATTCAGACATGAAGTCTTTGAGATCTTAAGGTCATTCATTCTCAATACTACCCTGTGATGACGCTTTACTTATGGTTGGGTAGTGATTTCACTATTGGAGACTTGTTAACCCAAAATCTATCAATTGCTATATCTTAAACATATTAACAAAATCTCTAATTCATTCTAGACACCTAGTTGATCATATGACTAGTGAAAAATCTAAAATTCTAATTCAGCGCCGCTATAATTGTCACACCCAAGTAGGTTTCATTACTTACAAGTCAAGGCAAGAAAAGAAAAATAAAAAGAGCTATGCCAAATATCCATCTAAAGGCAAATAGAGCAATGATATATAACTGAAATATCATGTATACAAATGCGATAAAAAGCTTGACTATGGGAACATGCAAGTAACTCCATCAGGGCTATGAACGCCTATTGGCAATGGAGCAATATTTGAGAAATTACAGTCTATAACCTCGTCAGGGCTCTCAAGGCTTGCTGCCAGCAAGGCTCTATTCGGGATGCTTTTGAAGTTAGAAAAATCATGTAGCTAGTCATATAGGATGCTAAGGATCTTTAGTGAACACAAGAGTGGGAATTAACGCATTTTGCACACACATGGGCAAAAGAAGATCAAAGTTTCAAGAATGAATGGAGAAATTTTCCGCGTCTCCATTTGTAAATCCTAGTCACTAAGTGTGTTGAGATGAATGTTCTAAAGGGCCTTATAGATCAATTGACCGCTTATCTATGAGATGTTTTGCACCTCCATTTCTATTGGTGTATTACAAATGCAAAAACAAACACAGTCTACCTTGTTCGAATAAGAAATGCATCTTCATCCTACACGTTGCATTCACATAGGTCATGTCAAAAATTCATTTGTCTCCACATACATTTTGTAGATCATCATGTCATACAGGTCTGCACACTAGGGGCATAACTGAAAAATCCTAAAAATCAGATAAACTCTTGAAAAAATCCCCAAAAAATATATTTTCAAATATTCAAAAATATCCAAAAATATTGAAAAACTCAAAATCCACAAAAATGTAAAAACACTGAAAAGCTCAAAATCCAAAAAATACTGAAAAACTTAAAAATACCAAAAACATTCATATAACGTCCTTCGAAAAATCAACTAAAACATTCCAAATACGATCCTGAAAACATCCAAAACATCCATATAATGTCCTAAAAAAAATCATCCAAAAACATTCAAAAATGGAAAACATAACAACCAAAAACATCGGATAATGTCCTGAAAAAATAAACCAAAACACTCAAATAGTAATCTACATAATCCAAAAAAATCGAAAAAGCTCTTGGAAAAGAACTAAAAATCGAAAATCAATCAATCAGAAAACTTGCAATAAAATGTCTTGTGAGAAACAAATATCCTAGCAAATATCTAGCAAACACTTCACACGAAGTTAACAAAGGATACGACTATCCAGTCAAACATCTGCAATCAACTGATCAAACTGTCTTATCAATCGTATCATATCCATATCAATGTGATCATTATCTTGTCTTAAACAGAAGAGGATACACTCGAAATCAGACAGGTCAGTCTTAAACGGGGTCCGCAACTTTCTGAGATCAGACATTATCAACCATCACATCAAACAACTGAGAACGAAGGCACAAGGTCAGTATAGCTGCTGAATTTTGTCTGGGTCAGTCTTTATCTTTTTATCATTTGGTGACAGATATTGTTCCTATGCTACTCAAGGATGTCCACAAGTGACTAGAGGAGCTATGATGGGCATTATCTCTTTCTTTGTTTGCTCCTTGTCTGCTACGTGTTTGTTTCTTCAATGAGATATCTTGCATCTTGGTTCCTTATACCTTGAAGTGCTAAGCTCCATTGTTCAATAATAAGGCTCAGTGATGAATATATATTGACCCAATAAAATATGTGACATAGGTTCGTGATTCATTCAATTTCATTTTCATCTCATATGTTTATTGCTAGTTTGCTAATTATTTTCTCATCATCTCTTTGTAAATCATTTTCTATCATCTAGCATTATTCTATTTCATTCTAAGGTTCATTCTCTCATATTCTATCTCAATATCATCTTCACATCACCTATCTCTATCTCTAATCAACAATCTCTCGAGGGGGCATTACACTCTAAGTATCACCGGGGCATACTGGGGCAAATTTTTTTGTTTTCTTTGAAACAACGTCATTCTGACATTGTCTCAAAGAGGGGCAAATGTAGACACCTAAAAATGTCTCATTGATCATGTACTAATTATTCCTCTAATTGATTAAATAATTCCTTAATTATTTAATTAAGTTAATTAATCTTATTCTTCTAATTCTTCTATTTCTTCTATTTTCTTCTAATTTCATATTTTCTCATCATCTTATTAATTATTCTATTTTCTATTTCTATCATCATTTAATCATTTTCTAATATTAATTAAATATTTATTATTTAATTAATTATGGTTAATTCTCCAATTTAAATAATCTTTATTATTTAAATAAGTTACTAATTATTCAATTTCTATCTCCAATCATCTAATCATTCAACCCTCTTCTAAATATTAATTAAATATTTATTATTTAATTAATTGTGATTTAATTCCTTTAATTTAAATAATCTTTATTATTTAATTAAATTCCTTTTCTACATAATTAAATAGTTTCTTTAAATTATTTAATTAACTAATTAATTCTTCCATTTCCAAATCTCCAAATTCTAAATTCATTTAATTTTGTTATTCTTCTAATTTCATTTAATTTCATTATTTCTTCCAAATTCAATACATGTGCATGATTTCAAAAACCAAATTGAAAATCAAAGTCAAGTTCTAAATATATTCAAATGCTAAATTGAATTAATAAATTCAATTATTTGAATAATATCTCATGCAAAGATTAAATTAAAAATCTAAATCTAAATGCAAGCACATGCTAAATTAATTAATTAAATCATTTATCTCTTCAACTTCTATTTCCATCTTTCAGTTAGCTTTTTCTAAATTAAGCTCTCTGTGTCATCCTCTTTATTTCCACCAATCATTCTTTTTCTTCCTTCAGTCAGTTTTTTCTCAATCGGTTAACTCAATTAATCTATTGAATCTATTGAGTTTCACTCCTACAATCAGCAGTTCAACTATCAATTTTCATTTGAGCTCACCTGAGTTCACACCTCTTGATCAATATGTTCTATCTTTCAATCAATCTTCTCCAATTTTCTATAAATTGAGCATCCAATCTCCATTTTCAACAATCACGAACTTTGAATCTTTGTGTCACTTGTAGGTTACCAGCGCGATATTTGAGAGCCATCATACCACGAAGAGGAGAAGAGCAATGGAAGTTCTATGCAGTCACAGAATAGGGAGTTTTTGATTTGATTTGATTTATAGTTCCTATTTCTTAATTGCGTTATTCCATTGTATTGTTTGTTAAATTCTGATTAGGATAGGGATTCATGATTTCCCTTGTTTCTAATTGATTACTTTGTTAATAGAAGATGAATTGTGCATCCCACACTTATATGCCATCTAAAAACCTAAACGCTTATAATTCAAAGCCTATATGTTGATCAAATAGAAACCAAGTCAAATTTTACAACACAAAAATCAAATTGAAAGAGCATAATAAATCCATACCCACTCCTAAAATAACTATTTTGAAGTCCTAATCGTTCAACCCACCATCATTAATTACACTGAATCAAAAAGCCTAAAAAACCACTAATTTTGTAAATAGAAAGCAATCAAGAATGCAAAACCTCATGATTCAGAAACCTAAATAACTTCACGAATATTCGTATTAATAGATCTAAAAGTAAGATCTAAAATTTTAGATTCTATTTTTTTCATATAATTTAAACTAAAAAACTTAAATATTTCATAATATGATGAATATTTACACTAAAATATAATTAACAAAAAATATATAAACAACACATGACAAATTTATAGTCAAACCAATAGCAACGTTTTCAAGTTAGCATTTAAATAATAGATAAAAAATCTAAATTGAAAAAAAAAAATAGAAGCATAGTCTCCATTAAATGATACAAAATTACATACAAATTTGAGAAGATCTTCAATGAATGGTTTATCAACAATCTCTTGTGGAACAATATATCCTATTTTTATCTCTTTTATAGGATTCTCATTATATGTACTTTGAGATTGTGGAACAATATATCCAATTTTTTATCTCTTTTATAGGATTCTCATTATATGTACTTTGACAGGCATTGTTGAAAACATGGAGCTATTTATCTCTTTTATAGGATTCTCATTATATGTACTTTGATAGGGGTAAGTGCACCAAGTTGTGGTACCAAAAAGGTGCCACTTCTTACTTTTTCATAAAAATGCGTCATTGGCATGAAAAGGTTGTCCAAACCTACGAGTTGGATGCCCAAGGCAAATCCAACCCAAAGGGTTGGTATTCTCCCAAGAAAACCATTTGGCGAGCGCCAAATATGGCACTCGCCAAATGCAAAAATTTGAATTTTCACATTTGGCGCATGCCAAATTTGGCGCTTGCCAAATGTGAAAAGTCAATTTTTTGCATTTGGTGAGCGCCAAAGGTTCTGCATTGTCCAATGTGAAGGTTTTGTGAGGTAGTAGATTTTTCAATCTTGGCACAAGTTAAATCCACCCCCGAAGGAGAATATATACATGAAATATAAAATTTAAGTATATCTCTATAGGACTTATAATGTAGATTCTAGTTTTTAGAGGATCATATAAAATTTCAGACTTAGTCAAATTTCAATAATCGACATATCAAATTTTAGTAATCAACATGATCCCATTAGCATTCTTTAGCTATATATCTCACTCTCTTTATCTTCCCCAAACTCTAGACCTATCTCTCTCCCTCTCTTATCTCTCTCGCTTCTTTATCCTTGACTCTCTCCCTCTCTCTTCTCTCTCACTCCCTTATTGTTTCTCTCTCCTCCCACTCCTTTCTCTTGGTCACTACCTATCCCTTTTATCCTCTCTCTCCTCATATCTAGGGTTGTCCCTCCCTCGCTATTCACCTCACTGTCTCTCCCTCCCTGTATTATTACCCACCTTTCTTTCCCCCTCTAGGTTTCTCACTTATCTAATTATCCACCCTCTAGTTCTCTCCCTCCCTCTCCACCTTTCTCTCCCTTCTCCTTACCTCTATCTATTTATGAAATCTCTCCCTCTCTTATCTCTCTCTCTCTCTCTCTCCAAACCTTTCTATCTCCTCATTCTCTAGGTCTCGCAGTCCCTCCATGTCTACCTCTCTATCCATCTCCTCTTACTCATCTCTTTGTTCTTCTATCTCTTCTATTCTCCCTCCCTCCCCTCTCCAGGTCTATATCTTCCTTTCTTCCTCTCTCCCTCTCTATCTCCCTCTCCCACTCTCTCATCTTTTCTCTTCCTCTCTTATTCTCTATCTTCATTGTCTAGGTCATTACCTCTCCATCCCACCCTATCTCCCCTCTGTATGTTTCTCCCTCCCTTCCTCTCCACCTATCTACCTCTGCATATAGGTCTCGTTACCCACCTCTCTTTATCCCCCTCTATCTATCTCACTCCTCTCTAGCCATCTAGGTCTCTCACCTATCTATATGACCCCTCTATAGTTATCTATGTCCCTCTCTACCTCTCTCTCGCTCCTCCTTAACCCTATCCCTTTACGAACTCCCTCCTTTTCTCTTCCTCCCCTAACCTCTTTATCTCCTCCTTCCATAGGTCTCTCACTCCCTCCATGTCTACCTCTCCATCCATCCCCTCTTACTCCTCTCTTTTTTTTTCTATCTCTTCTATTCTCCCGCCCTCCCTTCTCTAGGTCTCTCCCTTCATTTCTTCCCCTCTCCCTCTCTACCTCCCCATCCATAAATACCCCCATATATATCTCACTCCCCTACTTTTTTATTCTCTCTCTCTACATTCTAGGTCATCAACTCTCTCTCACCTCTCTAGGTTTACCACTTCCATCTTCTCCACCTATCTACCTTTGCATCATGTCTTATTACTCACCTCTCTCTCCCTCCCCTATCTATCTCATTCCTCTCTCTTGTCATCTAGGTCTCTCATCTCTCTTTCCCAATATATTTCTCTCCCTCTCTCTTCCCCTATATCTCCCTCCCCCTTTACTCCTATTTATTTTTGAACTCTCTCATCCTCTTCTCGCTTTCCCCCCACCTCTGCATCATCTCCTTCCCTAGGTCTTGTAGTCCCTCCATGTCTACCTCTCCCTCAATCCCCTCATACTCTTCTCTCTCTCTTTATTCTTTCATCTCTCCTCTTATCCCTCCCTCCCATTTATAGGCATCTCCATTATTTTCTTCCCCTCTCCCTCTCTATCTCCTTCTCCCTCCTTATCCCATCTCTCTCTCCCTTCCCTACTAATTCTTATTCTCTCTTTACCGTCTACATCATTAGCTTTCCATCACACCCTCTCTAACCCTCTCTAGGTTTCTTCCTCATTCCCTCTCCACCTCTCTACATCTCCATCCATATCTCATTACAAACCTCTCTCTGCCCCCCTCCATCTATCTCAACCCTCTCTCTCTCACCCTATCTAGGACTCTCAGGCCTCTCTCCCCCTCTAGGTATCTTATATCTCTATATAACCTATCTAGGTATGTGCAGGAGCATGGTGGGCCATATAACCCCTTTGGAAACCATTACTATCTATCTTAGGAAACCATATGACCTCTTAGGATAACATATGGTGTCGTTACAAGTCATATGGTTTCCTAAGGGGTCTTATGGTGTCACTACAGGTCATATGGTGTCCTAAGGGGTCATATGGTGTTCTATGACCCCTTAGGATACCATATAATCTCCTAGAACACCATATGAGTCCTAACGACACCATACAGTGTCCTAAGGGGTCATATGGTGTCCTAAGGGGTCATTTGGTGTTTTATGACCCCTATGGACACCATATGACCCATTAGGATACCATATGACCCCTAATGACACCATATGACCCCTAACAACACCATATATTGTCCTAAGGGGTCATATGGTATTCTATGACCCCTTATGACACCATATTCCCCATAACAACACCATATGGTGTCATTAGGGGTCATATGGTGCCTAAGGGGTCACATGGTGTCGTTAGGGGTCATATGATGTCCTAAGGGGTCATATGGTACCCAAATGGGTCATAGAATACCATATGACCCCTTAAGACACCATATGATCCCTAACGACACCATATGACCCCTTAGGGCACCATATGACCCCTAACGACACCATATTATGTCTTGAGGGGTCATATGGTGTCACAAGTGGTCATGTCCTGTACTAGGATGTTAAAAGGGGTCATATGGTGTCCTAGGGGGTCACAAAACACCATATGACCCCTCAAGACACCATATGACCTCTTAAGACACCATATCGTGTCGTTAGGGGTCATATGTTGTCTTAAGGGGTCATATGGTGTTGTTAGGGGTCACATGGTGTCCTAAGCGGTCATATGGTATTCTATGACCCATTAGGATGCCAAATGACCCCTTAGGACAACATATGACACCATATGGTGTCATTAAGGGTCATATGGTGTCTTAAGGGGTCATATGGTGTCATAAGGGATCATATGATGTTCTATGACCCCTTAGGACACCATATGACCCCTAAGACCACCATATGGTATCTTGAGGGGTCATATGGTGTCGTTAGGGGTCATATGGTGTCATTAGGGGTCATATTGTGTCCTAAGGGGTCATATGATGTTCTATGCCCCTTAGGACACCATATAACCCCTAAAAAAACCATATAGTGTCCTAAGGGGTCATATGGTGTCCTAAGGGATCATATGGTGTTCTATGACCCCTTGAGACACCATATGAACCCTTAGGACATGTCATATGGTGTCCTAAGGGGTCATATAGTGTCCTAAGGGGTCATATGGTATTCTATGACCCCTTAAGACACCATATAACCCCTGATGTCACCATATGGTTTCCTAAGGGGTCATATGATTTCCTAAGGGGTCATATGGTGTCCTAAGGGGTCATATGGTATTCTATGACCCCTTAGGACACCATATGACCCCATACACCATACAATTCCTAACGCCACCATATAGTGTCCTAAGAGGTCATATGGTGTTCTATGACCCCTTGGGACACCATATGACCCCTAATGACAACATATGGTGTCCTAAGGGGTCATATGGTGTTATATGACCCCTTGGGATTCCATATGACCCCTCAGGACACCATATGACCCCATACGACACCATATGACCCCTCATGACACCATATTGTGTTCTAAGGGGTCATATGGTGTCCTAAGGGGTCATAGAACACCATATGACTCCTTAGGACACTATATGACCCCTAACGATGTCAGATGACCCCTTAAGACACCATATGGTGTCGTTAGGGGTCATATGGTGTCCTAAGGGGTCATAGAACACCATATGACCCCTTAGGATACCATATGACCCCTAACAACGCCATATGACCCCTTAGGACACCATATAGTGTTCTTAGAGGTCATATGGTGTCCTAAGGGGTCAGATAGTGTCCTAATGGGTCATAGAACATCATATAACCCCTTAAGACACCTTATGATCCCTTAGGACACCATATGACCCTTAACGACACCATATGGTATTGTTAGGGTCATATGGTGTCCTAATGGGTCATAGAATACCATATGACCCCTTAGGACACCATATGCCCCTAACGACACCATATGACATGTGCTAAGGGGTCATAGAACACCATATGACCCCTAAGAACACCATATGACCCCTAAGGACACCATATGACCCCTTAGGAAACCATATGGTGTCATTAGGGGTCATATGGTGTCCTAAGGGGTCATTGAACACCATATAACCCCTTAGGACACAATATGACCCCTAATGACACCATATGACCCCTAACGACACCACGACACCATATGACCCCTTAGGACACCATATGGTGGTCTTAGGGGACATATGGTGTCCTAAGGGGTCATAAAACACCATGTGACCCCTTATGACACCATACGACCGGTGTCGTTAGGGGTCATATGGTGTCCTAAGGGGTCATATGGAATCCTAATGGGTCATAGAATACCATATGGCCGCTTAGGACACCATATGACCCCTAATGACACCATATGAGCCCTTAGGACACCATATGACTCCTAACGATGCCATATGGTGTCCTAAAGGGTCATATGGTGTCTTGAGGGGTCATATGGTGTTCTATCACGCCCTAGGACACTATATGACCCATTTTAACATCCTAGTACATGACATGACCACTTGTGACACCATATGACCCCTCAAGACACAATATGGTGTTGTTAGGGGTCATATGGTGTCCTAAGGGGTCATATGGTGTCGTTAGGAATCATATGGTGTCCTAAGGGGTCATATGGTGTCATTAGGAATCATATGGTGTCCTAAGGGGTCATATGATATTCTATTACCCATTAGGATACCATATGATCCCTTATAACACCATATGACCCCTAACGACACCATATGGTGTCATTAGGGGTCATATGGTATTCTAAGGGGTCATATGGTGTCATTAGGGGTCATATGGTGTTATATGACCCCTTAGGACACCATATGACCCCTAACAACACCATATGGTGTCCTAAGGGGTCATCTGATGTCGTTAGGGGTCATATGGTGTTCTATGACCCCTTAAGACACCATATGGTGTGGTGAGGGGTCATATGGTGTCCTAAGGGGACATAGAACACCATATGACCCCTTAGGACACCATATGGTGTTTTTAGGGGTCATATGGTGTCTTAAGGGTTCATATAGTGTCCCAAGGGGTCAGAGAACACCATATGACCCCTTAGGACACCATATGTTGTTATTAAGGGTCATATGGTGTCCTAAGGGGTCATAGAACATCATATGACCCCTTAGGACACTATATGTTGTTGTTAGGGATTATATGGTGTTGTATGGGGTCATATGGTGTCCTAAGCGGTCATAGAACACCATATGACCCCTTAGGAAACCATATGACCCCTTGGGACACCATATGATGATGTTAGGGGTCATATGGTGTCTTAAGGGGTCATAGAACACCATATGACCCTATAGGACACAATCTAACCCCTTAGGACACCATTTGGTGTTGTTAGGGGTCATATGGTGTCCTAAGGGGTTATAGAACACCATTTGACCCCATGGGACACCATATAACCTCTAATGACACCACATGACCCCTTAGGACACCATATGGTGTCATTAGGGGTCATATGGTGTCATGTTGGGTCATGTGGTGTCCTAAGGGGTCATAGAACACCATATGACCCCTTAGGACATCATATGACCCCTTAGGAAACCATATGACCCTTTTGGACACCATATGGTGTAGTTAGGGGTCATATGGTGTTCTAAGGGGTCATAAAACACCATATGACTCTCTCATATATATTCCTTACTCTCTTATTATCTCTCTCCATTCTCAAGGTCACCATCTCTCTCTTTATTCTTAAGGAGTCATATGGTGTCATATGACCCCTTAGGACACGATATGACCCCTTAAGACACCATATGGTGTCATTATGGGTCGTATGGTGTCATAAGCGGTCATTAGGTGTCTTATGACCCATTAGGACACCATATGACCCCTTAGGTGTCTTTAGGGGTCATATTGTGTCCTAAGGGGTTATATGGTGTCCTATGAACCCCTAGGACACCATATGACCCCTTAGGTGTTGTTAGGGATCATATTGTGTGCTAAGGGGTCATAGGGTGTCATATGACCCCTTAGGACACCATATGATCCCATAGGACACCATATGGTGTCTTTATGGGTCATATGGTGTCCTAAGGAGTCATATGGTGTCAGATGAAGGATACCGTATGGTGTCCTTTATGGGTCGTATGGTGTGCTAAGGGTTCATATGGTGTTTTATGATCCCTTAGGACACCATATTGTGTTGTTATGGGCTATATAGTATTTTAAGGGGTCATATGGTGTCCTATGACCCTTTAGGACACCATATGACCCCTTAGGATACAATATGGTGTCTTTATGAGTTGTATGGTGTCCTGAGGGGTCATATGGTGTCCGATGACCCCTTAGGGCACCATATGACCCCTTAGGATACAATATGGTGTTGTTATGGATCATATGATGTCCTAAGGGGTCATATGGTGTAGGACACCATATGATGTCCTAAGGGGTCATATGGTGTTATATGGCCCATTAAGACACTATATGACCCCTTAGGACACCATATGGTGTCATTATAGGTCGTATAATGTGCTAAGGGGTCATATTGTGTCATATAACCCCCTAAGGGGTTGTTAGGGGTCATATTGTGTCCTAAGGAGTCATATTGTATCCTATGACCCCTTAGGACACCATATGACCCCTTACGACACAATATGGTGTTGTTATGCATAGTATTATGTCCTAAGGGGTCATATGGTGCCCTATGACCCCATAGGACACCATATGACCCCTTAGGTGTCATTAGGGATCATATTGTGTAATAATGGGTCATATGGTTTCCTATGACCCCTTAGGACACCATATGGTGTCGTTATGGTTTATATGGTGTCCTAAGGGGGCATATGGTGTCCTGTGATCCCTTAGGAGACCATGTGACCCTTTAGGATACCATATAGTGTCGTTATAGGTTATATGGTGTCCTAAGGGGTCATATAGTGTTCTATGACCCCTTAGGACACCATATAACCCCTTACGTGTCATTAGGGTTCATATTGTGTCCTAAGGGGTCATATAGTGTCCTATGACCCCTTAGGACACTATATGACTCCTTAGGTGTCGTTAGGGGTCATATTGTGTTCTAAAGGGTCATATGGTGTCCTATGACCCCTTAGGAAACCATATGACCCCTTAGCACACCATATAGTGTCAATATGGGTCATATGGTGTCCTCAGGGGTCATCTGGTGTCCTATGACCCCTTAGGACACCATATGGTGTTGTTATGGGTTGTATGGTGTCCTAAGAGGTCATATAGTGTCATATGACCCCTTAGGACACCATATGACCCCTTAGATGTCGTTAAGGGTCATATTATGTCATAAGGGGTCATATGACCCCTTAGGACACCATATGACCCCTTAGGTGCCATTAGGGGTCATCTTGTATCCTAAGGGGTCATATGGTGTCCTATGACCATTTAGGACACCATATGACCCCTGAGGACATCATATGGTGTCGTTATGGGTTGTATTTTGTCCTAAGGTGTCATATGGTGTGCCCTTAGGGCACCATATGACTCCTTAGGTGTTGTCAGGGGTCATATTATGTCCTAAGGGGTCATATGGTGTCTTGTGACCCCTTAGGACACCACTTGGTGTTGTTGTGGGTCATATGTTAAGGAGGAGGGGGAGAGAGAGAGAACTATAGAGGGGACATATAGATAGGCAAGAGACCTAGATTTCAAGAGAGGAGTGAGATTTATAGAGGGGGATAAAGAGAGGTGGGTAACGAGACCTATATGCAAAGGTAGATAGGTGGAGAGGAAGGGAGGGAGAAACCTAGAGAGGGTGGGTTGGAGAGTTAATGAACTAGACAATGAAGAGAGAGAATAAGAGAGGAAGAGAGATAATGAGAGAGTGGGGGAAGGATATATAAATGGAGAGGGGAAGAAAGGAAGGGAGAGATCTAGAGAGGGAAGGGAGAGAAGAGAAGAGATAGAAGAACAAAGAGATCAGTAAGAGGGGATGGATGGAGAGGCAGAAATGGAGGGAGCGAGAGACCTAGAGAATGAGGAGATGGATCTAGGTTTGGAGAGAGAGAAGAGAGGGAGAGTGTTCATAAATAGATAGGGGCAAGGGAAAGGGGGAGAAAGGTGGAGAGGGAGGGAGATAACTAGAGGGTGGACAATTAGATAAGTGATAAACCTAGAGGGGGAGAGAGAGGTGGGTAATAATATAGGGAGGGAGAGGTAGTGAGGTGAATAGGGAGGGAAGGAGATCCCTAGATATGGGGAGAGAGAGGATAGAAGGGATCGATAGTGAACAAGAGAAAGGAGTGGGAGGGGAGAGAAATAATAAGAGAGTGAGAGAGAAGAGAGAGGAAGGGAGTCAAGGATATAAATTAGGGTACAAGGAAGGGATGAAAGGTAGAGAGGGTGGGATATACCTAGAGAGGGGAGAGAGAAGTGAGAGAGACACGAGAGGGAGAGAGAGGTGTAGATTTTAGGGAAGATAAAGATAGTGAGATACGGATCTAAAGAGCGCTAATAGGAGAATGTTGATTATTGAAATTTGACTAAGTATGAAAGTCAATATGATCCTCTAAAAACAAGAATCTACATTATAACTCCTATAGAGTTGAAACCACTCTCAAACATCCTACCAATATATACATGAAATATAACTTAAAGTGACTTATACTTAAATATTATATTTCATGTATATATTCTCCTCTCATGATGGGTATAACTTGTGCCCAAGTTGAAAATTTTGCATCACAAAACCTTCAAATTGGACAATGCAGGACATTTGGCGCTCGCTAGATGAAAAAAGTTGACTTTTCTCATTTGGCGCATGCCAAATTTGGCACGCGCCAAATGGGAAAAGTCAATTTTTTCATTTGGCGAGCGCCATATTTGGCGTTCACCAAATTTTTTGCATTGGTAACTACCAACCCTTTGGGTTGGATTGTACTTGGGCATCCAACCCAAAGGGTTGGATAACCATTTCAGGCCTGAGACGTGTTTTTGATAGAGGATTAGAAAATTTTCACATATTTTTGGCCGTGCTCTCCATCAGGTTTGCACGTGTTTCAATAAAATTGAAAAAAAATACCATAGAGACCTCGATCTCTCTCTTAGCTATCCAAGCATGTAATTCTTTTCGCATTTTGATTTCGTTAAGGCTTTCATCTATAATTTCTTTTGTTAGTGTGTTCATTTCTGGTCAAAAACCAACATGCACTATTTTGGGTATAGTTTTTTACACGTTCATCGGATTTTGAAGAAACTTACATTTTTAGAAACTAGACTCCATTCTACACAATTTAAAAAAAAAAGTTTTGATTTTTTATTAGTTATCAATGATTTTAGGGGGGAGCACACTCAAGTTTCTATTTTTCAGGATGTGTCCACTTCAAAAATTAGTAAAAAATCATATACTCATTAAAAAATTAGCTGAAAAATTTGGCATAAACTACAAGGTGTTAGCTAATTTCTCACTGAAGTGATTTTTTTTTTTTTTTTTTAAAGTTAACATTTAAGGGGGGCCACAACAGACGCTATGTTATGTTTTTTTCATAAAAACAGGACCACTTTTTGTGGCCCCCCTTTTTGAAGCCCTTAATCTCCACCATTTGAAAAAAAAATTAGTAGTTTAGAAAGTAGACTCGAAGCACTGTGACTCTTGTTCTTGTTGCATCTTCAAATTTGGAGTCTAACTATCTTCAATTTTTCGTTGAAGTTCAAAATTTGTTGATTTCAGAAAAAAGTGGCATCTTAAGACCCCCTTTTGGTGCCACAACTTGGTGCACATACCCATAGGCATTGTTGAAAACATGGAGCTAGGTCATTACAAAGAAAAAATTCTTGAATCCAGCCCCTAAAATTGATTAACCAATTTTTTTTAACTAACAAATTAATATTTTTAAAAAATGATTTAAAAGAAAATCTACCACCTTAAGAAATAGATTATAGAATCCTTAACATTGATGAACAAAATAGACAATTTTAGAAAAAAAAATTACTCATTTTAAGCAATATGCAAACCTCACCATTTCCATTAAATAAAGAACTTAAAAACTAAATGATGATTGATTTTCCCCTATCTTTTACCTATTTTAGTGGACCTTCCTACAATATATATTGATGCAATATTTTGGGAGGTGAATCCCTTCTTATTGTTAAAAAAGTAGAGTAGAGGAACACTAGTGATATCTCTACTTGTGACCAAAAAATCTAACCAAGGGTTTACATTAGATAAATACTCATGGCTTCAAGTGCATTATTTCATTTTTCAACCATGTAAGGTCGTGATTGTAATTATTAATTTGAAGTTAAATAAAAATTTAAAAAATCTATTTGATAAGTAAGGTAGATGAATTAGAAGAACAATTAAACTATTCACCTGGGTGAGTTCCACTAAAGCTTTATAGATAAATGTTTAACTACATAAAATAAAGTCTTTTATAGGTAGTTTGTCTTTTCTAACAAAAAAAAACCAACATATTTGTATTTTCTCAATGTATTCTTTTAGCATTATAACAAATTGCACATTTAAAAGAAAAAACAAATCAAATAATTCACATCTTTCAAATACAACCAATACAATTTTAGAAATCTTCTTTGGGTTACATGTGCATGGAAATGAGAAAATCAAAATAGTTATGCTCAAAATTTGAAGATACAACAATAACAATGGTCATGGTGATTTTCTTTAGACTGTAGGAATCAGGTAGCCCCCTATAAATTGTAGTGCACTTGGTAAACTTTTTAATGTGACCAATGATGTTGACATGACACGTCCTCTAGTACCATGTGGTCTAGGGAGAGATTGGACCTCATGCTTTACCATAGGAAGCTCTCACCAATCAAGCCAAGTCTCCAGTCCTTGACAGTCACAATGTTTTGAATCTACTAACTAAACTGCTATTTTTTTAAAACGGTGGATATTAAGGGGTTCAAATAGGGGGAGCACACAAACTACTCTTGTTTCTATTGGAAAAATATGACATAGTGTCCATTGTGCTCCACTAAAAATGTTAACTTTTTCTGAGTATTTTTTCATATTAAGTATAAAAGGAAAACATCATACTGATGAAATAGCTCTGATTCCGGGAAGACAACTGAGAGGGAGGCGGGGTGGTGGGGGTGGTGAATCAGTTGTCTCACAAACTTACACAAATCAAAATTATTCTTAGATCTGATAATTAAGCATGAAAGCATAAATAAACAACACATCAAGAACACACATAACACAAAGATTTTTGACGTGGAAAACCCGGTCAAGGGAAAAACCACGATTGGAACCTACCCACAATATGATGATACTCTGTTAAAAGTAATAAAAATATTAAAATGGGGAATGCACAAGGGCTATAACCCAGGGAAGACACTATCTTACAAACAAATTCAAATCACATCCGGAAGATCATGAACTGAAGAATAGCATCTCCTTAATGCCTGGTTACAATTTCAGTTAAGCACATAACAAATTTCTTCTCACACTTCTTCTCTACCTCCAAAAGATGTATACTATTCAACACACATACATTCTGATTCTCATCCATACACACACACAATTACAAAGATATTACATCTTTTTATACATGACATCAACCTTGTGAAGATCATCAAGGTCGGCTCAACACATAAAACTTAATTACAAAGACATGACCACACATGCTACAATATCACATGTGGACCAAGCAATGTCGGCTAAGACATAGCACAAACCCCTCACAAACTTACACAAATCAAACTTATTCTTAGATCTGATAATTAAGCATGAAAGCATAAATAAACAACACATCAAGAACACACATAACACCAAGATTTTTGACGTGGAAAACCAAGTCAAGGGAAAAACCATGATGGGAACCTACCCACAATATGATGATACTCTGTTAGAAGTATTAGAAATATTACAATGGGGAATGCACATGCATTTAGGCACACTGCCGAGAGCTCACTACTCAAAAACAACAAGGGCTACAACCCAGGGAAGACACTATCTTACAAACAAATTCAAATCACATCTGGAAGATCATGAACTGAAGAATAGCATCTCCTTAATGTCTGGTTATAGTTTGTGTTAAGCACATAATAACTTTCTTCTCACACTTCTCCTCTACCTCCAAAATATGTATATTATTTGGCGCACATACATTCAAATTCTCATCCATACACACACTCAATTACAAAGATATTACATTTATTTA